>NC_000072.6:51962039-52262039 GCF_000001635.26 Mus musculus | reverse complement strand
GATCCCAAAGAGCCTTTTTCTCTTTCCCCAAAACGGAATGCAACAGTGGATTGCCAGGTGTCTGAAGTGTCCAACTCAGGATCTATGGAGTGACTTGTAGGAAGTCCCAGAACCGTGGCTGGAGTTCCAGCCAGCAGCCCAGCTGGGGCCTGTTCCTCTTAAACCCCTTCAGGAAAAGGCAGCCGGACTCCTGAGACAGGAGTGTGAGTGAATGGTGCTTTCTTCATCTGAAATCCTCTGCGGACCAGAGAGAATAGCTGCTGCATCGGAATGAATAGCGAGCTGTATATACAAGTTGGACAATGTGGCAGTATGCATCTCTCTCTCTCTCTCTCTCTCTCTCTCTCTCTCTCTCTCTCTCTCTCTCTCTCTCTCTGTGTGTGTGTGTGTGTGTGTGTGTGTGTGTGTGTGTGTGTGTGCGCGCGCGCGAATATTTGCGCTCGCGTGTGTGATGAGTGTAGGAGATACAATTAGTTGTTCTGATCTTCTGAGTCCTTAGGCCTAATTGAAATTGTCCTCTAGAGCCTGAGAACAGGGAAGGGAGCTCCCAAATGCAGCCCAAACTTCCCAGAGAAATGTCCTGGGACCCTTGCTCCAGACTTCTCCTGGAACCAACAGGAAACAAACGCCCTTGTTCCCCAGGGGGGGGTGGGGAGTGCAATCTCGGCCAGGCGAAAGCTCCCACATCCTTGGGAGGGTCTAGCTGCAGAAAGATGTATCCATCCCTGGAAAGAAAACAGCCCCAGAGGTCCCTAAAACATGCCAGGACATCCTGGGCCAGTCCAAGGCCAAGGCAAACCCTCATTCCTGGCCACTGGAGAATTTACCTGACTTGTCCCCACGACCTCAGGTCGCACCCCAACCGCAGCCGCTCACTGCCCCTCCCAACCTCCGCGCGAAACCCGGGAAGGGATCGGGGTCCCTGTGTTCCCAGCCCCACCCGCCCTAGTTTCTCCCCCCCACCCACCCCCGCCTCCTCCGTGGGTGACTGCTGCGCGGCCGCGCGGCGGGAGCTAGAGCTGGCGCAGAGGACCGCGCGGGCGGCGGCGGGGACGGCGGGCCCAGCGCGGAGCCGAGCCGGAGCCTCCCGCTTTGCATACGCCGGGGGCGGGCCGGGGGCGGGCCAATGGGCGGCCGCCTGGCGCGACCCCGCAGGGCGCGACCCGCCCCCCTCGCTCGGGCCCCGGCCCCGCGCGCCGCGCTCTTCACTTCTTGGGGGCTTTTTAAAACAGCGCCACTGGGGTCTTCTCCATGCGGCTCGGGCTATGACAGCCTCCGTGCTCCTCCACCCCCGCTGGATCGAGCCCACCGTCATGTTTCTCTACGACAACGGCGGCGGCCTGGTGGCCGACGAGCTCAACAAGAACATGGAAGGGGCGGCGGCGGCGGCACGGGCGGCGGCCGGCGGCGGCGGCGGGAGCTGGGGGCGGGGGCTTCCCCCACCCGGCTGCCGCGGCCGCGGGGGGCAACTTCTCGGTGGCCGCAGCGGCGCCGCCGCCCGCCGCCGCGGCCAACCAGTGCCGCAACCTGATGGCGCATCCCGCACCCCTGGCGCCCGGCGCCGCGGCCGCGTACAGCAGCGCCCCGGGGGAGGCGCCCCCGTCCGCCGCCGCCGCCGCCGCCGCCGCCGCTGCTGCCGCCGCCGCCGCGGCTGCCGCGTCGTCGTCGGGAGGGCCCGGGCCGGCGGGGCCCGCGGGTGCCGAGGCCGCCAAGCAGTGCAGTCCCTGCTCGGCGGCGGCACAGAGCTCGTCGGGGCCCGCGGCGCTGCCCTACGGCTACTTCGGCAGCGGCTACTACCCGTGCGCCCGCATGGGCCCGCACCCCAACGCCATCAAGTCGTGCGCGCAGCCTGCTTCGGCCGCCGCCGCCTTCGCCGACAAGTACATGGACACCGCCGGCCCCGCGGCCGAGGAGTTCAGCTCCCGCGCCAAGGAGTTTGCTTTCTACCATCAGGGCTACGCAGCCGGGCCTTACCACCATCACCAGCCCGTGCCCGGCTACCTGGATATGCCAGTAGTTCCGGGGCTCGGGGGTCCTGGCGAGTCGCGCCACGAGCCTCTGGGGCTTCCCATGGAAAGCTATCAGCCCTGGGCTCTGCCCAACGGCTGGAACGGCCAAATGTACTGCCCCAAAGAGCAGACGCAGCCTCCCCACCTCTGGAAGTCCACTCTGCCCGGTAAATGGCGCCCCCTTTCCAGCCCGGGTCTTCCAGCTTTTCAGCTTCTCCTCGGCTCGTGCCCCAGGGTCACTAACCCCCCCCCCCCCCCGCATTCTCCCTGGCCTGGCTTGCCTTAGCAATTCTGCACCCCTGGGAGCCTGGCCCCGGCTGGCTGGCGCTGTCCGTCCGCCCTGCCCTAAGTCGAGCCGGTCCCCGGGCCCTCCTTTGGTAAAGGGTAGCTGGGAGGAAGCTTGTGGGTTCCAACTCCGGCAGCCCCTTTCTCTCTGGGTGCCCCACCCTCCCAAGCCCTTGACATTGACTCCAAGATGGGAAATAGACTCGATTTTGAGCTCACCAAATTGTCCCTGATGGTTCTCTGAAAAAAAAGGCTTCGTTGGAGAAGCATAGAATGTTGGGACTTGGGGCAAGCTGAGAGGAGCCGAGCTCTACAGAAAGAAGTGTTGAACCCTGTTGAGTGCTAAGGTGTGGACCGCTGTACATGCAGAATGACCGGATTGGGGTGGTCACTGGAACTCTGGGCGATTTCATTTCAGTACACAACTAACCATACCCCCCTACTAACGCTCCAGGCTTTGGCAGAAGGCTGGATTGTACAGCATTCGTGGCAAAGAGCAATCAGGCATTGCAAGGCCGGCAGTTCACATTGAGCTGTCGCCTGTGTTCTGGCTCAGGTCGGCTCCCAGAGTAACTTGCCTTCTTCCTTATCTTACAGACGTCGTCTCCCATCCTTCAGACGCCAGCTCCTATAGGAGGGGGAGAAAGAAGCGCGTGCCTTACACTAAGGTGCAGTTGAAAGAACTCGAACGGGAATACGCTACGAACAAATTCATTACCAAGGACAAACGGAGGAGGATATCAGCCACGACAAACCTCTCTGAGAGGCAGGTCACAATCTGGTTCCAGAACAGGAGGGTCAAAGAGAAAAAAGTCATCAATAAACTCAAGACCACTAGTTAATGGATTAAAAGGTGGAGCAGAGGGCAGCTTGAAGAAACGCTTAAGGATTTGTTTCTTTGCCCAGATAATAATAATGCATCATACTAACTGAAGAATTGGATAGAGAGACGCTGACGTTTGCTCTCCTAAGGGGACTCTCTCTTCCATGGAATCTACAATTAAAACAAAACCTTAAGGAATGGTAAAGACTGCCAGGTTTCCCGACAACCCCACCACAGCGTTAAGTGACAAACTCTAGAGTCAACTCATCAGCCCCTAAAACACACAATTTCAGATAAATTATGAATTTTCTCAAATCTTGTAAGTATTTATGTGACCATTATATTTTAGGACACTGTGTTAGATGGTAATCTGAAAACTGGTTACAGAAACAAAGGCTGTTTCCACGCAGCTGGTCCAGCACCCTCCCCTTTGCATGTTAAGTGCCTGCTCAGGTAAACCTTATTGAAATCCCTGCCATTGTTCCTTCTGGAAATGTTTCAGGTAGAGGCTTAGAAGGGGGAAAGGCACTGAATTGTTTATTTGAACTATTGCTAAAAAGGGAGATGAGAGGAGAGAGAACGCTCATCCAAGGATCTATTGTTTTGATAGTAAATCTGGCCAGCTAAACCCTTGAGGTTACAAGAGAACCCTGGGTGGGTAAGGAGCTTCTGGAAATACCTTTCAATTGCTTACAACAAACATGGTGGATTAACCAACACTGTCAAAGGATTTTTCCACAGGATTTGTTGTAATTTTTGAAGTGTTTAAATCTCACCAAATAATACGAAGAATTCACTTTATGCCCCTTCTCCTGGAAGGTCCCACCCTAGTATGGATTTCTCCTAAAACATACTCTTTCTTTAAATTTTTTAAATTGGCATTTTCCAATACTTGTTAAACATTTTGCTAGGGACATCATTTTCCTTTTTTACTTAGAAAAAAAAACCTCAAAATGGAAACCCGTTCTCCCAAAATATTTAGATGTCTGCATTCTATATTTTAATTTACTAAAGGATTAGTATTTTTTTTTTCTTGTTTACTGTGTTAGGAGACTGCAGTAGAAAGTTTAGGGACTCATCGTCACAGCACATTTTAAATCAAGCAGTAATTTCAGTTCACACATTCGTTCTGTTCATATTCACTGTAAATGCTATCTTGTAAATAAAGACATTCAGCACACTGTGAAAATGTATTTGTGCACCTGCTTTTTAAATACTTCCACTAAAAATGAAAAATTAGATCTGTAGATAGTGGTATTAGCTCTGTTAATGAAATAATCACTGCCATTAAAATCTGAAGGAAACACTCCGAGTTACTTTTCTACGCGGAACTTGAACTGCACAAAAACTAAACAAGCAGGTTTGTTTTACACAAGCCAAGGACCAGTCTTTTATTATTATTATTGTTCAGGTTTTTCTAAATTTTTTATGAGAAGAGGAAAAAAATCTCACATAACTAAAAGCTCACAACTGAAAAGGTTTCGAGGAGATGAAAGTGTTAGGTGTTCTGAAAGGGAGAGAAAGGAAAGGAGGGAGGGAGAGAGAGGAGGTTCCCAGACTCCCTGTGGCAAATGAAAACCAGTTGTTGAGTATCAGCAATGCCTAGACTGTCGTATTTTAAAATCTGCTCTTAAGTCTGCATGTGACTGAAAGGACAGGTTTTTGGTATTTGTTGAAATGACAGGACTAGGAAAGGCCTTAAACCTTGACCTTGACGAAAAAAGACAATTTGTGACCTTGACTTTTGACAGCTCATGAATTGGTCTCAGCCAGATTCGTAGATCAAGGGCGCCACCTCGTGTTGACAAGCTTCCTTGACGTTCTTCAGCTTCAAGGGAACTGAGCTCTGACTTGACTTGTTTTAAAGGTTTAGTAGTCATATTTTTTTTTTTTGCTCCAAAAGGAGAATATTTGAATATATGTAAATTATACATGTGCTTGTATATATGTGAATATAATATATGTTTATACATGTATTTGCATATCAGTGTTTGTGTGCTTGTGTACATAATTGTAGAATTTGTACAGATATTATTAATTGCTGACGAGTGAAGATACTGTAATTTAAGCCGATTTCTAGACTTGGGGTACAAAATGCTCCTTATGCGGTGAATTTTGCTTCCTTTCTTTAATGGCCAACTTTAATCTGTCCTCACAGCAGCTCGCCGTGCATCAGATTTCTACAGATCTGTTTTAAAGCTGTACATGTTTGTTACAGTCCAAGACGTGTTCTTAAATAACCATTCACTCCCAGCCCTCACCCTCCAAGGTGGTCTGTGACCTTAATTAGAATTATCTGGGAATCTTTACGGCAAATTAAAAAGTCTCACATACCTTCCTAACTCTAGAGTTCTAGAGTTACATTTCAGAAATTCAAAGCAATCCACCTCTCTAAGAAGTCAGTAGGAGAACTTAAATATTTCATCTACAAAATGATCACAATACGGACACAGAAGAAAACTATTCTAGACAGCTCAGAGCTGATTGTTGCCCCATAATGGTGTGCAATCTTATATTGATACTTGCACACCATTTGTTTTGTAGAAGAAATAAATATACTTAATATCAACAACCACTATCAAAACTATATTAACAACCAGTATTATAGCTATTGTTTATTGGCCCCCAACAGCACAGGAGATATTGTGTTCAGAGTCATAAATTATACAATATGTTTATGTATTTAATATACAAGTGGGATAATGTGGGGTTTTGTTTTTGTTTTTTGTTTTTGCCAAATCCTTTGTGCGTGCACACATACACACACATATTAAAATGTTGAAGGAACCAGTAGCTTTGGAATTTGGGTTTTCAGCTGCAGATTAATTTTACCTTTATGTCAGGAGACAATAATAGTGAATGGGAGAACTGAATTTATCATTTGTTGGAAAATATTGGCTTGTTACAATCCCAGATGATGGAAACATCTCCTGCCTTTCTTGAAGACTTACAAAGACTTGAAAACAAGAGCTTCTTTATGTCTTTCTAGATGAAGAATTATGGGGGAAAAGATGTAAAGCTGCTTAAACAAACAAAAAAAATGGCCCTGAAATATACATGTCAGATGATCTTGTAAAGAGTAATCTTTTTGCTACCCTGAGGATTGCCAACCATCTGTGGAAACATATGAAGATAACTGCTTCAGACTCAGCACCCAGCACCTTGTGTTACAGCATCATTTCCAAATGAACTACCATCCAGCAACATTAATGGCATCTCCAAAATGTTTAAAATATTGGAAATTCCCCTCCAAGTTGGTTCAAACACTGTTTGTGAACTGCTCCAAATAGGACTCTTCTGGAGATAGGAGATATTTTTCTTTAGATGTAAGACATCTTCTGAACCTACGGCCTAGGGAAGAGCTAACAGCAGCTCTGCAGATGGAATACTGCCCCTTTGGAAAGTCACCACTACTGCAGTTCTGGGTAAAGTCTCTCTCTCTCTCTCTCTCTCTCTCTCTCTCTCTCTCTCTCTCTCTCTCTCTCTCCCTCCCTCCCTCCCTCCCTCCCTCCCTCCCTCCCTCCTTCCTTCCCTCCCTCCCTCCCCAGAAGATGTCAGGGTGCCCCTCCCTTTAGTTCTGACATGGTTGTTGACAGTGCCAATCTCAGATAACTCCCTTCTTATTTAAAATAGACATGGCATGGATTTACAGATTAGTTGAGGTGGTTATGGATTATAATCACTTCTTAGATATTTTTATTTTTTTATTTTATTATTGTTGTTGATGGTGGTGTTTTATTTTGTTTTCTGAGATACAGTTTCTTTGTCCTGGAACTCACTCTGTAGACCAGGATGGTCTCGAACTCAGAAATTCACCTGCCTGGTCTCCAGAGTGCTGGGGTTAATGGAATATGCTACCATGACTGGAGACTTCTTTATTTTTAAATAGTAACCAGCCTAAAACTTTTTGAACAAGACAGTCAGGAGAACATTGGCCTCCTCCTGAAAAACAAAACAAAAAATAAACAAAAAACGCCAACAAAAACTCCTAAAAGCACAGGAATAATAACGCAGACACTGGTCCATGAATAATGATGTTGAAAATATCATTCAAGTATTTTTTCTAAAAAGGAAACTTTCTGAATAAAAATTATAAACATGGAACTTGAAAAAACGACCTTTTCCATCTGCTCCCAATACTGTCAGATTTATTAAGTAACTTTAAGTGGACGGTTGTAAAACGTCACTATGCATTTCACTAAGTATTTATGCCTGATGCCGAACTGAGGCCAATGGTTGTTTTTTGTTTTGTTTTGTTTTGGTTTTTTTTAATTAATGTACGATTTCAAAATCAAACGAACTTAGAGACAAAGGGGGAAAATATCATTTAAAAATACTCAACTTAATTTAAATGTTTTGCTAGAGATTCCCCGGAAGGCAGTGAAATTCAGCTGAGTAGATGTATTTGTATACGAATAATAGCCAGATCATAGATAAGTACAGAGTGCTCGATGCTGAGTGTTTGGGTGGGTGAAGGTGCAGCATCTCTTTTCCTCTCAGTGAATCCCTGGGTTAGGAGCTGTGAGGAACGTTGCCCTGGAGCACTAATCCCCTGATGGGGGTCCATAGGCGCCCTTCTGGGCTTGTGAACCTCTACTGAAGAGACTCTAGGGGGTTGCTGATTTATGTGCATTCCTTTAAACTTGATCGATGCATAGCAGCAGCCCGAGACCTGGAGAATCAGGGAACTGTGCAGCGAGTTGCTTGCATCCCATTTTTCATAAGCAAAGATGCGCCCTATCTAAAAGGCCCGGCGAGATTTATGCCTGCCTGGGTTTTAGACAGGCACGCTAATTAAGTTTTCATCTGCACGGCCGCCGGGTAAATAAAATCGGGCTTCGTTCTTTATGAAAATTACTACTCAGTCCTCACGCATCTACCGAGAGCCGACGAATGCCTGAGAGGTGCCTGCTATGTAAAATGTTATTATAAAAGAAAGGTGATGCTTGCGCAGAAAAATTCCAACGAGAAAGCAGCCAAGGCTTTGCCACAGTCCATTTCGTTTCTATCCGGCTCTGCTGCAGAGCTGAACCCACGCGGCAGAAATAATTTCACCGGTGTCTAACATCTTTAAACTTCTGTGGGCCGTCGAGAGTCGAGGGCCTACCCCGGTGCAAGGGTGTTGGCAAGTGAGAGCAACGTAGCCGTGGACTCAGAGGGATGCCGGGTGTCGCGTCTGTTGGGGACAGGACACCCCTGCTCAAGATGGAGGCCCGGAATTTGCCCTGGCCCACCCGGCTCCGACGGCATGAGGACGGCAGACAGAAGAGCCGCAGGATCGCGGCGGAGGTCGCTGAGATGTGATCAGCAGCTCGTGCTACGTGGACACAGAATGGCCGCGGACACGCGCTGTGAGCCGCCCGGAGTCTCGGGCTGACGTCACCGCGGGCCTCGCAGGCCTCCCCGGGCTCCAGGCATTATTTGCTGAGAACGGGCGACCGAGGCGAAGGTTTTGTGAGGGTGCCCCCTTCTCCGCCCCGCCCCTCTGTCCCCAGGAGAATAATCGGGTACTTAATCTCTCCTGGCCTTAATTCCTGGCTGCGTGGAAGGTGGTTTTGCAACGGGAAATAAAGCTTGACAGGAGCATTTTCTCGAAAAGAGGTTTTTGAGACTGGCTGAAAAGACATCGCGATTTGCTGTCCCCAACACTTAAATCTTGGGAGCCTGGAGCTGAGCGAAAGGAAGCCAGGAGAGCCAGGAACAGGCTCTACCTGGGCAGGGAAGCAGCCTCGGGACGCGTGGTCCCCGAGCATCTGCCGCCTGAAGTCTGAGGACAGGACCCGGCGCGCCGGAGCTTAGTACCGCCCGGGGCCTGCCTGGCACCGTGAAACACCCAGGGCCTGGCCGAGAGCAGCTGGATCTAGGACGAGAAGAGAGCCTTGGGAAGCCCGGTGTAGCCCTGACTTCTGCCCTGGGGAGGGGGATAGGTAGGTGGCGAAAGTCTGCTTGGGGCTTTGTTTCTTGGCCAAGAGCCCGTGGTCCCGCACGGAAACACGAGGGGGAATGGAGGTGACGCTAGGCGTGCGTGGACTGTCTGCTATTGGGTGGCAGAGGCCGGAGACAGCCGAGGTTGGAGACAGCCGAGTCCTCCTCCTGTTCTTCGCTCTTTCCACCATAAAGGTCAAGTCCTCGGCGCCACCGCCTTCTTCACGGTCAGGGCCGCCTGAGAAAGAAGCCGCCACGACTACAGAAAAGCACAGGACACGTAATTGGCCAGGCCATCACTCTTGTTGCAAGCGTGCCTTGGTAGCCTGAGCCTGAGCACCGGGCAAGATTCTTTCTTACTTTTCAATTCCCTTTATCCCCGTCCTCTTTTGAAAGAAGGGAGTCTTTGAAGCTAAGGATAGCCCAAGCTATGCCTTTATAACGGAAAGGCAGAAACTGCCCCTGCACGGAAGATTTCTGAGCCCGCGGGGACTTATTCAGAGCAAGAATAGACGTTAGCTGTCCAGAATAGATGTTAGCTGAATCGAAGTTCTGGCCCGATAGGAGCAGCAGCTCCGCCGGCCTGGCGGCTAGGATTCGGATATGAAAATAAAGATCCTTCTGGGGTCATCCAGTCCAGACTGGATTTTTCAGGTCTTTGGTGAGACTCTTAATGCCCTTCTACCTAAATCTACTTTAAAGGAGGTGAACAACGTAAAACTTTAAAGGGGATGCCAATGTAAAACCCCTTGATTCCTGCCGCCTCTCCCCCAGCCCCTCATTGTACTCCACGGGACAGAGAATTCCTCTATGTCTGCCAGCAGCGGGTCAGAGCATCAGGCCTAGCAGTAAACACATAGCTTAAGACTAGTGAGCCACTGACTCTAACACTCAAAGTGAACCAAAAGAAACTTGCCAATTATCATTTCCTTTTTCAACGGGGGTGTGGGTAGGGAAGCTGGGCTTCTCCCCCCAAGAGCTGTGGTAAGGAGACACAGGAGGAAGGGCAGCAGGGAATCCAGAATTGCCTGGCAAGGTGAATGGGGGGCTCCTAGGACAGGGATCTTCCTGTAGGCTTGGAGAGAATTGAGGCACTTCTTTGATTTCTAATGTAGGCTGCCACCAGTGGTGAGCAGAGGTGGGGCTCTTCTAGGAGACATTTGTAATTTACCCCCCCCCCAGGCTGTCTGCAAAGACTCAGCTTAGGGATGGAACCCAAAGACCAGGGACAACCATCTGGCTGTGCTCCTTTGTCCTCTTTGTAAGTGAAGACACACACACACACACACACACACACACACGCAGCTGAGGAGACCACCCCACCCCCCTCTTAAGTTGAAGCTGCTTCGGGGAATGAGAGGATATAAAGAATATAAGAAGATAGCTATTGGGAACTGGGGTGTCACCGTTCAACGTTTTCCTCACCCTACTCCAACCCACTCTATAGGAAAAAAAAAATCAAATCTTCTCTAATGAGTCAGCAACCATAAACATAAAAATAGTTCTCAAGTAACCCCTCCCTCCTCCGGTCAACTTGAAACTCACCAAACTAAATGATAACCAGATTGTTTAGGTGATGGAGGCCCTAAGCTGAGCTCTCCTGCTCTACCCTCCGATGGCCAGAAGGATATGGGCTTGCTCAAATGTCTAGGGGCAAGGGATAGTAATTGGACCCACTAGTCAGGCTAAGAATCAACTGTTGAGGTCAAGTTCAAGGTATTACTACCTGTTCTCTTTCGGTAGAGAGCAGGTAGGCCAGCTCAGGAGAGGGTTGGTTCCTTGACAAATATGTGTGTGTGTGTGTGTGTGTGTGTGTGTGTGTGTGTGTGTGTGTGTGTGTGTATCCCTGTCTCCACCTACTAGGGATAAGGGGATCCCCTGATATTTTACCCAAGTATAAAGTGATGGATTGGACATTATCTGCCAGTAAGCAAATCTTTGAAGACAAATACTTGGAGATCTTTGGGACATTCCATGCAATCCCTCTCCTTGGCTTGCCACTGTGGAGGAAAGGCATACTGCAAAGACACCTCCTACTTTGAAGGAGAAAGTACTTAAATGGAGGTCAGGCCTCCAGTCTGTCCTGGGGAGAGTTCTGGTTCTGTAGTTATCTCACCAATGACCCTCACTAGTCAGTTCTCACGCCTAGGTACAATATGACACTAGTGTTCAGTTCAGCTTTATAAATACAATGCAATATTTTGGGACAGAGGAAAGTAAGGCTAGGGACAGCAGAAAGAGGCAAAATATTTATGGTGCTTTAATCAATCCACTGAAAAGCAACTCTAGTTGATTGAGAGCAAGACTTGATCAGCCTGGTGGGTCCAACCCATCCCAGGCTAGCTACTTGTTGTGATTCCTCAGAGTGGAATAGAAACAGGTGGTCTCAGAAAAAGAACAAGTGTTCCTGGGGGCGGGAGAAGGAGGAGGAAGAAGAGGAGGCAGACAAGGAGGAGGTGGAGGAGGAGGAGGAGGAGGAGGAGGAGGAGGAGGAGGAGGAGGAGGAGGAGGAGAAGGATGTACTTAGAATGTAGTATCCATTGAAAAAGGTAAGAAATCCAGTTCAGATCTCTGGTGAAGACCTCTTTCTTTAAACCTGTGTAGTAGTTTCCTGCCAGGGAACACATCAGCTCTTTCTGAGTCAAGGAGAGACATCAGAAAAGGCAGGAGAAAGCCTAAGAAAGGATAGATGGGAAAAGTCAAGATGGGAGACAAATGGGGCAGGAGGAACAGCCTGGGAACAAAACAGGCTTTGAGGAGGATCTGGAGAGTGGTTGGATATTCACGCTATGCTGATCCTTCCAGGAACTGCACTGGGTATTTCCAATGGATGCCCAGGAGTTAGAGGAGTTAGAGATAGCTGGCCTCCAACCACCCCCTTTGACAGATGGTGGTTGATGGAAGGAGTTGATGCTAGGAAGCCCAGAGTCAAGAAGTGCTTATGGTTGCCCATGTGACTCTTTCTAGTCTCCCTTGAAGTGGCATAATGCTAAGGAGCCTAGCAACTGATAGCGGTCCATCTCAAGGCTCTTGAATGGCTGTGTTGGAACCTGGCCTGGATCAGACAATCTGGCCACAAGGCCTTCCATTGCCTTTCTACAAATACACGATTCCTCAAAAGCTATAATCACTCTAGGCAGCTTTCCCCGAGGCTCCCCAACTACTGCTCATACATCTCCGACTGCAAGGAAAATCAAATTCAGCAGAGGCACCTGAATACACTTTATTCTGGTATTCTATCTCAGAAGGAGAGTGCAGCCAGCGCAAGGTGCCTGAATCTCTCTCCCTCCCTCCCTTCTTGGTACTTTTAGCCCGGCGGGAGGAAAACAGCAGCCACCCCAGCCGCTGTGGACACTAGCATATACCCTTTAGGACCAAATCAAAAGAAACCTCCGAAAAGGGTTGGTTTGTTCTGCCGATCAAATCTCCTTTCAGCCCGACCGAGGCTTAAATCGTTGGCCACCTCCAAATGCTGCGCCGCTGGGGGTGTGGGGGCGAGCCTCGGCAAGGCCCTAAGGGGGTCTGCCTAGACCTTGAAGTTCGGGAAAACGAGGGGAGGTTGAACCGGCTCCCTCCCTTCTTTACAGACACACACGCACCGTCAGGCCGCGGCCACTTCCTGCCTTTGTTTTTCTTCCTCCAAACATTTTTGGCCTCTTGCATTAGCCGCCTTAGGGCTCCGGGCGACGATTAAAAGAAATAAACGTTGAAGAGCGTTTTCTGGAGACAGCCCCGTGCTGTGGAGTTCTTGAGAAAAAGCAGCTCCTGGGAAACCAATGTCCAGGGCCAATGTCATAGCCTTGCCGGAAGCCGCCTCTTCTAGAAATGGAACTCGGACTTGGCCTTTTGGTGTGCTCTTATCCCTAGTTGGGTCTTCCCCAGATCCTGGTGGGCTGAAATCAACCTTGGGCCTCCTGGAAAGCCAAAGAACCAGTTAAGCTCAAAGCAAAGTGAAAACCAAGGACCCTCAGAGACCTCCCTTTCTTCCTCCAGATTTGGTCCGAACCTCAGGGCTGCTCGCACCTTGTACCCTGATGCATGACTGAAGAACATTCACACTACCAGGGCCAAGCAGGCAAAGCGGCTACTATTGAGCAGCCTTAGGGATCTGAGCATCCATTTCTTCTCTCTGCTTAAGAGAACTAAACGCAATCGGCATCTCCAGGCCATCCGCCTCCCCCCCACCCCCATCAAAAGCCTTTCCCTCATCCATCTTCATCGCAGCGCCCCCACACGCTCCCTTCGAGGATGCCCCTCTGGGCACCCCTCTTCTGTAGAGCCTGTCGAATTGCTCTGTCAGCCTCTGTGGGGCTCCTTCTTCTTCCGCAGTCTTTGCTCGGGAATTTGTCTTGTCTCCTGCTGACACCCATGGGATACAGACCTGCCGGCTCCTATTCAATTAGCCCTCCCCGAGAACCTAGGAAGCACTGGCTGTGCAGAACACTGCACAGTGCCGCACCGACCTTTCTGTGGGTACCCCTTCTCCCTGGCATCCCGGGAAGTCGAGTTAATTATGAGAGAAGCTGCCATGTAGTCAGGGGAGGCGGCCTGGCGTCCCCCGCGGCTGAGCCACCTCGGGCCCCACTGCTCAGGCACAAGCTGAAGTTGACTGCCAAAACTGCTATAAAACCACAGGTCTGTCTAGAACTGTTTTCGGTTCTCCTAGACGCCCCCGGGTTCAATTATGGTCTTAAAAGCCCTAATGCAAGTGCAAGAATTTGTTTGCCTTCACCCAGGGGCGGGGCGAGCCCTGCAATGGTGGCGCCTTTGTTATAGCAAAGTCACTGAAACCCTTCATGCATTCCTTTTGTTCGAGGGAAGGGGTATTGAGGACTGGGTGGGCTGCTGAAGAAAGTTTGAGGTAGCAAAACCAACCCAGAGAGCTGTTCTTGTAAGGCCTTTTGCAAGCCCACCTCCCTTTTCTATCCGGATCTCCAGAAAGACAACCGTGAAGAGACAGATATGCTTGCCTCCTTGGTAACTGATAGAAATAGAAGTTTTTGCTGCAGGACCATCCTGTCGTTGTGATCCTCAGCTTTAGAAGACCTGAAGCTACCCTTTCCCAACACCCTCTCTCCCTCCTGAATCTCATGCAAACGCCGTGGCAGTCATCTATGAAGCCACAGTGAACAAATATGTCAAGCTGAAGATGCACAAATAATTTCAAGTTCAGCTCTCAGGGATTTCAAGGGGCATGAAAGTTCCTGCAGCAAATCCTGAATAAAGAGTTCATTAAACCAATGTGTCCGAGTAGCTTGATTTGTGATAAGCAGCCCTTGTAAAAGAGAGGGGGGTTGGAGCCACATAAACATTAATGCTAATAAATTAGTTTACTCCACTACACAGTAATTACTTGATATTATTGATATTTACAGTGGGCATTCATATGCAATGGTGGGTCATTATTTGGAGAAAATACATAACGAGAGTAGTTCTTTTCCAGAGCAATACATGATTAAATTTGTTATTGAGTCAGTTACAGTCAGCTCAGCAATAAATAAATAAATCGATGTTGACACTTAAATACCAAAGATCTTAGCGTTTATACTCTAAATCTCCCCAAGATATGTAAATACCTTTAACTATTTCCTGAATGAGGAAAGGGAAAAAGGTTTTCATTTTTCACTTTTGACTGTTGTGACACCCTAGCACCTTCCAAGAAGGGAGTTGTGGTGAGACCCCTGGTCTGGAGCCCCATCTCTGCTCAATTTGCCTAGCTGTCCTGCGCCCTCTTTTTTCTCTTTCATTTTCCCCTAAGTACATCTTTGGTCTTGCAGAATGGCAGTCGTTATTTTATCTTCTTAATCCCCATTTCCTCCTCGGGAGAAAGCTAAATGCAACTTAGCAGCCAAGGCCTCTTTAGAATTATCTATCTGTACAGCAAGCCTTGCCCTTTTGAGGCATCTCTGTGGCCCAAGGTGCAGGCAGGCAGGAGAGCATCTCTCTTTTCTTTGGCATTGTGCTTCTCCTGTGGGCTAAAGAACAAGAATGATGGGAGCTGTCTCAATTTCTGCCTTGAATATCCTTTGCTTTCACTCTTAGGTTTTGCAAGAAAGAAGAGACTCTTTTCTTAGCCAGGACTCCTTGGGCCAGTACTCCCTCTTTGCCACCCTCCTTTTCCCTCACAGCTCTGAAGCCCTGCAAGCAGCCTGGTGCCCCCCCCCACCCCCACCCCAAGGTGCAGCATACCCAGGAGAAGGCTCCTCAGCGCCTCTAAAACAGCCCAAGGTTCGCCTCAATTGCATGGTTTCCCGATTCGTCAGCTTCAGCAGACCAGGCAGCTTGCGGACCGGTGAGCAGAAGTGCCTCTGGCTCTGAGGAGTCACTCCGAACCCCTACAGGCAGCGAGGAGAAGGGGTTCCTTCAAGGACAGGGTGTGGGGTAAGGAAGTAAGCAGAAAGATACAGGGAAGGTGGAACCCGGGTAAGACGAAGGCCCTTCCGGACAGCGCGGATTATTGACAAACCGCGGAGGGAAGCCGCTTTGCCTGTTGGCGGTTTGGGGACGGAAGGCACTAAAGCGCTTCGGAAGTGACCGTGAATGAGAGCGTGTAATCAAGTCACCGTGCAAATCGGACAAGCCACGAGGCCGGCACATCCGTGCCGGCGAAGCCTGGCCCCAAATGGGGTCCAGCCAGGGTCTGAGGCTGGGGGGCTTCCCAGAGCAAACCTGTGGGAGGGGGGCTGCGAAGAAGGTGCTGAACGTAAGCCTTCGGATAACAGACTCCGGGACCTGAAGCTATACAATTCCGGGCTTTCACCTGGCCACCCCCAGCCCAGAGAGTATCCCTCACCCACCGGGGAGTGGGGGGAGGCGTCAGGAGTTGCGCTCTCTTGCCGCCCTCAGAGCACTCGTGGACCAGGACCATGTAGCTGAGCAAAGGAGAGCTGCCCGGGGGCGCACCCCAGCCTTTCTGCGCGCGGGGAGGCCCCCCAGCCAACATGAGTTACACCGGCGATTACGTGCTTTCGGTGAGAACACCGAGTGACGATCTGTTGCTTCCCCTGAGGTGGCTACAAAGAAAGGAAGCCGAGGAGGGAGGGGAGGGGAAAAAAGGAAAGGGAGGGGGGTTAAAAAAAAAAAAAAGCCGGGACTAGCTCGCGGCTTGTCAATTTCAACATCGGGTCACATGACCAGCACCTCCCTGCTAAGGATGGGGATAGATTTCCACGTCAGCTTACGTCTCCAAATTTCTACTTCACGGATCCGCTTCAAAGAGGCAGCTGCAGTGGAGAATCATGTTAAGCTCGGCTACTGCGGAGAGCCCAAGGTAGCCCAATGATGGATTTTGATGAGCGTGGTCCCTGCTCCTCTAACATGTATTTGCCAAGTTGTACTTACTACGTCTCGGGTCCAGATTTCTCCAGCCTCCCTTCTTTTTTGCCCCAGACCCCGTCTTCGCGCCCAATGACATACTCCTACTCCTCCAACCTGCCCCAGGTCCAACCCGTGCGCGAAGTGACCTTCAGAGAGTACGCCATTGAGCCCGCCACTAAATGGCACCCCCGCGGCAATCTGGCCCACTGCTACTCCGCGGAGGAGCTCGTGCACAGAGACTGTCTGCAGGCGCCCAGCGCGGCCGGCGTGCCTGGCGACGTGCTGGCCAAGAGCTCGGCCAACGTCTACCACCACCCCACCCCCGCCGTCTCGTCCAATTTCTATAGCACGGTGGGCAGGAACGGCGTTCTGCCACAGGCTTTCGACCAGTTTTTCGAGACGGCTTACGGCACCCCGGAAAACCTCGCTTCCTCCGACTACCCCGGGGACAAGAACGCCGAGAAGGGGCCCCAAGCAGCAGCTGCGACCTCCGCTGCGGCGGTGGCGGCGGCGGCCACGGGCGCGCCGGCAACTTCAAGTTCGGACGGCGGCGGTGGCGGCGGCTGTCAGGAGGCGGCGGCGGAGGAGAAGGAGCGACGGCGGCGACCCGAGAGCAGCAGCAGCCCCGAGTCGTCTTCCGGCCACACTGAGGACAAGGCCGGTGGCTCCGGTGCGTATAAAGGCAGCGCCCAGCGCTTTATGAAAGGGGAGTTGGGAATCTAGCGCAGCACCGCTGTTAAATTTTTATATGCTGTTTTATAAGCATATAAGGTTTATGAAGGGCCTTTAGGTTTCCCCCAACAAAACTTTGTTATAAAAGGAGGGATCACGTGGCGAGTGCTGAAATTGGCCGTGAAATACCCACCGGCCAAAGCATGCCTGCAGAAAAAAAAAAAAATACAACTCCCCTTTTTCCTTTTTTCCCTTCTCAGCTCCCAAACTCAACAGCACGATCCCCGCTAGAGACCAGCTCCAGGCTGGGGAGCCGGAGGTGGGCGCCTGTAAATTCCCCCTACAAGGGCTTCAGGAGCCTTTGATAGCGGGGTAATCCGGAGATTTTTATAAAAGCCATGTGTTGCGGCGGGACTCCAGTCCCGGCTGGGATTCAAAGGCATCGGCTGTTTAATGATGGCGCTAAGAGCGCATTTAACAGATAAAGTAGCCCACTTAGCTCAAGCAATATATTAAAAGAAACAAATTAACTTAAATTTGGCCTTTTTGTCCAAAGGAAGCCATTTTCCTCTGGTCCGGTTGCAATTACATGCTGCCTTCTGTTATTCACAATTGTTTTTAAATCAGTCAAAAGTTGTGTGTGTGTGTGTGTGTGTGTGTGTGTGTGTGTGTGTGTGTGTGTGTGTGTGTTTCTTAAAGGTGAGGGTGAACAAATGGATCCTGCCTGAGGCTTAAGGTAGCCTCTCTTTCCTCTACCCTTCCTAAACTAGCATCCCTACCCTGCTGAGGGCCCTCTGGCAGTATGCTGACGGTGTGTACTGAGTGAAGGCCTGGGTAGGGGTTTCCTCTGCCACCTCCCACCTCGAGAGAGCTGGGAGGCTGGCGGAAGAGGCAAGAACTGATCAGAAGTCAGGCTGACAAAGACCCCTCAGCCGCCCCAGATGTTAAGGAGGGCTAAATCATGGCGGCAAGCAGGAAAGCCTGGGGCCAGGATGCATGCCTTTACTGCCTCGGGAACAGGCGGCCCAGGTGCTGAAGGTGAAATGTCCTCGGGCGGCTGTTTGTTTAGTCTGGCGGGGCAAGGAGCAGCCCGCAACCCCCACTTGCCTCCGTTCAAAGCAGTTCAACCAGCGCAAACTCGCCTGTTGCTGTGAGGAGCCTTCCTTTCAGCTCAAGGGGCAGCCTGAGTCCTTTCCCTGGGGGCCTATCTAGTGAGCTGGCTTTTATCTGAAGCCGGCTCCAGACTGCAACTTGTCCCTGACCAGCAATAGAAGCCTGAAGGCAGGGGCCTGGAAAGACTTTGAAAGGGCCTGGATTGGGCCTCCAGACCCTGTGGCCAGACCTTCTCCAATGGGGGTCCTGGGAGAGGGTTGCACCCCTATCGCCCTCTCACTCTTTGCCTCTCTCCTTCCTTAGGTGGCCAACGCACCCGCAAAAAGCGCTGCCCTTATACCAAATACCAGATCCGAGAGCTGGAGCGAGAGTTCTTCTTCAGCGTCTACATCAACAAAGAGAAGCGTCTGCAACTGTCCCGCATGCTCAACCTCACCGACCGTCAAGTCAAAATCTGGTTTCAGAACAGAAGAATGAAGGAAAAAAAGATTAACAGAGACCGGTTACAGTACTACTCAGCTAATCCACTTCTCTAAGGCTCCAGCCTACTGGAATTGGGAGGGGGGCTTCATACATGTGAAATAATATGCAGATTTTGCCCTTGACAAGGTCAAGCCACATTGCGACTTGGAAAAGGGGGGTGATATAGGAGAGAGGAGAGGTTTCCTTATCAGAGATTCGTCCAATAGGAAGGGGGCCTGAAACTCTCTTGGTTCAGATCTCCGTGGTTAAGCTTCCTATTAGTAATTGAATTCTAAGGGTTGTGAATCAACAGAATGAATGGTTTGGGACCCCTGGTGGTTCACTCTTAGAGCCTGCAAAAGCTTTGAGCTGGGTGTGGTCACTGGAGATTGGGCCCCCTGCCAAACCCTAAGGAGGCCACCCGCTCAAGACCCTCTGCACAGAGCCTGCCCACCCCCAGGTCTCCCAAGTCAAGAAACTGTGTGCCCCAAGCCTAGTTCAGCTTGGGGATAGGAGCAGGAGGAAAGGGGATGACTCCTAGAGATTCAGGCTGGGGTTGCTTTCCAAAAGTAATGTGAAAGACAGTTAACCAAAAGGTGGCTGTGAAAAGGGAGAGAGAGTGGGAGGGGGGTGTCCTGGAGGAAGGAGAAACCTATCCAGATGTCATTAATATCATCCCACCACTGATCTGCACCCAAACCTGAGCTCCTAGCAGCCACCTTCTGCAGCCTACCTGGGTTTTCTACCTCCCAATGGTGGTGATGGGTCTTCCATCTCAGAGCTGACTATTCCTAGGGTAGAAGACATTGAAAACTCCAGAGGCTGTGCTGGTTCCTGGCCCCTCAATCTCTACAGGAAATGCCTGCGGAGGGCTACAGTTTGGCAAACTCTTCACCACATTAAGGAAACTTGGATTTGGTGTCTGTCAGGCAGCAGAGCAGCAGGCCTGGCCAGTGGGTCCTTGGCCTTTGGCTGTGAGGGGCTGAAGTTCCCCCCCCCCTCCCAAATCCCTCATTCCTACCCTGCACTCTGTGCTCATCAACTCAGAACTGAGCTTGGAAGCTTCTGGCAATCTTCTAAGAGCCGGAGAGTGATTTGGAGCTATTTTAAAAGATAAATATTATATTATATATATATATTTCCCCGAAGGAACCAAAGCGAATTTTAAGAAGCAATGTAGAGGGGGGGGTGGGGATAATAAAAATATTTAAAGGCTCTATCTGTTTACAGTGTTCCAAGGTTAAACTCGCTCACTGCTAAAATATTTGAATGTATGCTTCATACAGGGATGGTGTTCAAAAGACTGTAAATAAAGAAACCATAACCTACTGTGTTTCAATACTCCTTTCCCTATCCCCATTAGCTGACTTATTTGAGGGTGCTGGGGAGAGTGGTCTGGGGATGGTCTTTTAATCTCTTACAACACTGTGACATTTGGAAAGGGCTGGCATACTGAGAGCCAGACTACTAAGACCTGAGAATGTCCTCTGGGGAGCCAGGCGCTCTCCAAATGAATCTCTTCTGCCTCCCTGCCTTAAGAAATCCCTGGTGGTTCTGTCTGTAGTGAGCGCCTTTGGCCGGCCCTTACTCAACATACATTTCCTATACATTTTAACACAGAGAGAGACAATGGGGCATACCAAGAATAAAAAGGGTAGACATTTGAGTATCGAGTCCTGGTGTGACATTTCTCTCTCCCTGTTCCGCTTTTTCCTGCCAAATGTCTCCCCTCAGCTAGCATCCTTTTAGCAGTAAAAGGGGTGAGTTACCACGCCCCCGAGAGGTGATGGAATCAGGATTGAGCTGCAATTGAAGCTAAGCATAGGAAGCCTGAGGCTATACGTCCTTGTGGAAGGCAGCATATTAGGGATGGGATATGTCAGGGCCTATGGTGTGAGACCTCTCTCCAACTGACCTTAGCTCCGGAGAAGGCCTTGTGGGTAACTGCAATAGCCAATGGCCTAACCCAGGCTAATCTTGCTCACCTCAGGACTGAATAAAAACCCTCTGGGTGTACCTTGTGAGTCCTTTCAGCATGAGAGATCTGGCTCTAGGTACCAAGGCAGAGCTAGGAGTCTCTCGGGAACCTCTAAGAGTGCTTCCTCTCCAGCTTCCTCTCGGTCCCCTTGGGCAAGGAAAGATACGGACTCGGTCTTTGTTTGCTGCCTTTGAACTTCTGCCTTAAATTTGGACATCACCCATAACCTTGAGGGGCAGGGCAGAAAGGACAGAGCCTTTTGTTGCCCACCCCACCCTCTTTCAGCCACCCAGGCAGACCCAAAGCAGCAAAGAGGGTCTCATTTGGAAAGAGACCCTAGGCTCCAAGAGCCTGCCCTGTTTATTTGTTTGTGTGTTTGTCTAGCTGGCGCGACAGGGGTGGAGAAAGCGAGCTTTCTGAAAGGGGAGAGGGACAGACCCTCTAGATGAATGTCTTTGGTTGATCGACAGACACACTGAGAAGCACAAGGGCCCTCCTGGGGGGCGAAAGGGGGCGGGCAGGGAAGCTCGGTTTAGGAAAAGACTTCCTTTGGGATGGTTAAAGATTAACCAAAGTCTCTCAAGTTGCCAGAGTGAGTCTAGCCAGGAGAACTGCTTGCAGGCAGGCGGCGGGCGGGCGCGGGTTTGATTTCTGAGCCCTATAAAAGCCCCATCCTCCGATGGCTGTGACAATGTGGTCGTAAACCCGTCCAGGGCCGGCCAATTTGCATATTTGGAATGCGCCGCTATAAACCCGGCTGGGGTTTTGCAGCAATTTCTTAGATGTAAAAATGAGATCTCAATAGCAGCGGGTTGGGCACATTCTCTTGCTCTTTCTCTGCCCGGCCAGCTTCCTTTTCTGGGCCGCAGGCTGGATCTCCAGCCTCGCCTAGGCTCGCAGCCGCCACGAGATGGCGCACTCCCGATCAATGTCAAAGCCGCCAGGGAGCCCGGAACCCCAGCGAGATTCTTGGCCTTTGTTCGCTTCTGATACTAAGAGCAGCACGGTACGTTATTTCACTTGTCCGGCACCCCTTCGTATTCAAAAAGAGGGGGGGCCCCCGCGCTCAAGAAGTGATTGAGGCTGAAATTTAAAGCAAAGCGCCTTCGTTAGGCCTTTCCGCATCGCGGCGTGGAGAAGCTGCTGCCCCTTGGCAGTGATTTCTGAAATGAGTCAAGGTAAGTGGCCACAAGTTTATCAATTTCGCTGTAGTAGAGGTGGGAATGGGAACGTAGCTGTCGCCTAAGCAAAGCTCCGGGCCATGATTGAGTTTCTGGGGTGATGCCCGTTTGCCACCCTCCAACCCCCGCCGTCCCATCGCTCTCTATGGTTGGAAAGCAGTGGGAGGCCTAAGTGGAAAAGTTGTCGGTTTTAGCTCCGTGTGCCAGCATTTCACCCAAGCTTCTCACCACAGGCGATCTTTTGGTTTTGCTGACATTTTCCGATCTGAATAAGTTAGATATGGTCTGAACCCAGACGAAAGGAACTCAGCTGTGCTGGGATTAAGGCTGTTAGGAGAGGAAAGAGATGGTAGGCTAGGGAAAACAAAGTTTCTCCTTGGAAACAATGGGTGGTCAGCGTCTGTGGCCGTTTGAGCCGGGTTTCTCCTCCACCCCCGGGGCAGCACGCCAGAGGTTACCGATTTTCTCGTAGGTGCAGCCTAGAAGTCTGCCTAGCAGACTAGCGCAAAGCTTTGTTCCCAAAAAAGGCCATTCAAAGAAGTCGCATTTGGTTTTTCTGAGGATGTTGGAGACAGCCCGGTACTGCTGTCTCCAACCGGTATTTGGAATGTAGCATCCCCCTGGTTGGCATTTTCCAACAAAATCCCCTAGCCATTAAAATGAGGAGGGACTTCTCATCGCATATTTTGCAAAATTATACAAAAATATACTGGTAAATATCGTTATATTTGCTTAAATGGCATGGGGGATTAAGTCTGACTCCTTGTTTTTGTAAAAACAAGTTTTAAATAACCAAAGTACTTATATCTTGAAGGCCAGATTTAAAACTCGCGTTTCTCCCATATTTAAAATTTTATTTTAACGTCTTTTTATTTGTTTCTCGAAAAGTTTCTTTCTTTCCCCAAATATACAGTGCCATGGATAAGTAAAAAAGAATTCCATAACGTGTAGATGCTTCCCCTGTTTGCAAGTGTGTGAGCGAAAATTGTGCTTATGAATCACTAGTTTTGTTAAGCATGGGCTCCTAAGCCATGCCAGGAAAAAAAAAGGGCAACCGGAGCAGCCGTGAGGGCCCACTCTGTGAAGTGCAGGCAGTAGGACGGGCACCTTCTTGCACTCCCCATGAGCCTGAGCTGCTTCCAGTGTTAAGGCCAGAACCAGTTCCTTCCCTACAAAACTAATAGCACTGGTACTTCAAAATGTCTGACAAAAGGACGCAATACTTGCCCTGCTAAAGATCGAGGGCCAGCTCAATAGTAGGATTTAGAGGGAAAAATTTTTTTAAATATTTTAAGGACAGATTGAACCTGGTAAACAACAACAAAACAACAAAAAAATCAAACAAACAAAGAGAAAGAAAGAAAAGCCCGCACATTAAATATGGAATGTCAACATTCATAAAGAAAAGCAGAAAAGCAATTTTGCTCATGGAAAAAAATTCTAGTTATTCATAAATATATGAATGGGAGAATTTCTGAAACTGTGTTAATGCTGGACACATTGAAGCTGTGTTCACTTTCCTTCATGAAGCCTCAATCCAGCACTACAGCCCCCTAGATAGCTGAGAACCCCAAAAACATTGAGAATGACTTTTGGGTACAAACAGATTTGTTATTTCATTCTCAGGACCTGGATTTATTTATGTATTTATGTATTTTTTTTTATTTTTTGGTTGTTTTTTGTCTTGTTTTGTCCTGGTGAAAGTTATTTTCCTATTAAGAATGTATTTGGGAAGCTTGTAAGGGCCTACTCAGGAAGAGAATCTGTTACTAAGTAAAAAGCAGAATAATGGTTACACTTTCTTGATTCGTTTGCCTGGCATTTCTCTCGGTGGAGAGAATGTGTGTTATCACCAGGAAGAAAACCGACAATATTTACTCCCGAACAAACACAGACTCTGGCGGTGGCGGCATCGATGTGATTGCTGAACAGGCCTGGTTAAGGCCAGCAGGCACCAAGGGTTTTAGGTCAAAGGCATCCCAAGAAGGAAAGGGGAATTCAGCTGCTAAAGGGAAGGGCAAAGGAGAAAAGAAAGAAAGGGGGATGGCTAGACTTAATCTCCCAGGGATGGTGAATCTCCATAAAGGCAAGGAGCTCAATAAACAGAATATTTTTATTGAGGAGGCTAACACCTCATTGTTGTAGTCTAGGGAGACACTGGAGCCTTCAGGCTGCCTGAGGGATGCCTGGGGCTCCAGACTCAAAAAAGCCCAGCAGGCACTCAGCCCACCGCCACATTTAACTTGAGCTTCTGAGTCACTGTATTTACTTTAAGACAACCACTCCAGTCCAGTCTGCCAGATACTGGGCGGTGGTCCATGGTAGGTTCTGTTGTTCCCTTGCTCAGCCAGTCTCAATGAGAGTAGGACCGAGATCCCCAGTCAGAGAGGGGTTGCTATAAAGGCTCACACACTGAACAGGAAAAGAAAGGAAACCCTAAATTAAGCACCCTGTTTGGTTTCTTGCTAGGGGAATGTTGAGAACAACGTAACTGCTCCCAAAAAGGTTGGTGAACATTCAATTACCAATGCCATGGTCTGTGAGGCTGGTAGCAAGTGATCCAGTTTCCTCCTTCTTTAGTAGAGGCAGCCGTTGTAGTGTAATGCAGTACTGGAGCCGAGCCTTTAAACCTTGCCCAGCAAGTGCGGGCTTCTGAATCCCATACAACCTAGAAACCCATTTGGCTATCCTACAAGGCCTTGGCTAGGACTAACCTAAGTAGCTTGCAGTTGGGCACCTGGCTTGTCTTACCAGACAAATAGGCAGGGGCCCGCTGAGTCCAAGGAGAGCCCTCTAGAGAATTTGAGGGAACGGCTTGCGGTGGGTGATATGAACTCTTGGAAAATGATGGGTCAAATCATGGGAATGCACAGATGTAGGGGGTTTTGTTTTGTTTTGTTTTGTTTTACAAGATAAGTCAGAACTACCCTTGGACTACTCAGAAGGTTCCCTGTAACCCTGGAAGGTTAAGAAAGATGCTGTCTCTATCACTGTCTTTTACCTTATCCTTGTAGCCTCTGTTATCTCCAACACACTCTTCAATGGCCACTGGTTCTTTAAAAACCTCAGCCAGGGAAACTCCTTTTTGTGTGAGATCCAGACAGGGACGGCTCAGGAGCCTGGCTCACAGGCCTGCTGACCTACTAGAGCTCCTTTTCCTCAAGGAATAGTCAGCGCTCTTGGGACCCACTTTCCCACATAACAGCTTTCCAGAGAGGTATCAGAAGTGCTGGAGAGTCAAGTGCCTTTTCAAGCAGTCCCAGATTCAGGACATTTCCAGGTGGCACTGTTGAACACAGGAGTTCCACCTATCTAGTGAACAGAGCAAGGACCACGCACATCTGGAAGCTTAAGGTAGGGTAACAAGGCCTATCTGTGTGAAAATTTGCCTTGGCCTTGGGTACAGAAGCAAATCAGATAGTTAATGGTGTCTCACATAGACCCAGCTTTTATTTTCCAGAGAGGCTGTCTGCAGAGAGCTGCTGCTCATCTGAATTTCTTTCTCTCTTTCCTTTCCTCCCTTGTCTCCTTGCCTCCTTCTTCCCCTTCTGTCCCTCTTTCTTTCTTTATCCCTTTCTTTTACATTTAGATGCTCAGATACCCAGGCCTCCCACCCATCACCTCTCGAGAGACAGAGGTAGAACTGGCAGAGATTCCTCTTGAGTATTAGCAGAGGCATAGCCTCCTGGGTGTGGGCTTGCCAAGCAGCTGCAACCAACTGCAGTGTCTTGCATCTCAGAAGCCAGAGCCTAGCCTCTACCTGGTCAGCTTCCCTGTGTCCTCTCCCTCTCAGAGTGCTATCAGGGTTGTTTTTGTCCTGGATTCCTTTTGGGAGGAACCAGAATATAGCCAACTAAAAGCAAGACTCTCTCCCTGCCATTTGCAGAGGTCTGAACAATGTGGTTCAAGGGTCCTGGGCAGTCAGTAGCTCTCTAGTTCCAACTGGAGCTGGCAGGACTGGGGCATCCTGGAGACCCTGTAACCCACAGGTCAGAAGTAAAGCATCCACTATGCAAGCTCCATGGATCCTGCCGAAAAAGGTCACCTTTCCTAAGTTTGATATAAGGTCCACATTTGGGGGCTAGCATGCCGTAGGCTGACCATTTTCAATTGCCCAAAGGTAGCACCCTGGGCTCTAGAGTCTCTTATAATAGGGCCCAAACCCAGCTCAGCCTCCTAGGGAATGGACTTCCTCATCACCACCTTGTTAAAATGTGCACAGTATACGACAAAAATGGCTGGGAAAAGGACTGCCCTCGCCATGTCTTTGGGGGTAGAGTGGGGTACAGACAGGTTTGGTCAGAACCTCCTGGAGCCAAGGAATGTTTAGGCTCAAAGGAGAGCGAGAGAGAAAGCAGTGTGGCGGAGGTATTTGCTAGACACATTCTCCCAAGGTTTTCCTTCCAGTTCTGCCAGCACAGAAAGGCCAGAGACCCAAAGCCAGCATTCTAGTCCTCTAAAGGTAGAGGATGGGGAGTATGCGTTTGCCTCTGAACTGTGGTTTGGGAGGTCGGGAGTGGTGGTGGTGGTGGTGGTGGGCTCTTGCCAGTCTATTGATTTTTCACCTCACTAAGGCAGCTGTGCAAGGTTGGATGACAGGAGTAGAGAGCATGAACCGATTGATCACAGTGAAGGAGAAAAACCTTCACTGACCAGAGGATGGTGTAAGACAGTGAGGACAGAGGATCCAGGCATTGATCATCGGCCGATGGATTTCGGACAATATTCATTCTTTGTGAGATGTTTGAGGCCGTACTGGTTTACTGTAGGTTCTGGACCGTCCAAAGATCTTGACAGCCTTAGTATGACTTTTTTACCAGCCACTTTGGGAAGCCAAACTTAAGAATTGAGGCCAGCTCCAGGCCCAGAAATGTATAGGATAGCTAGCCTGCTACAGGGCCCGTTTAAATGATCAAGGCGACGGGGACTCATGGCCACTCCATAGCAGACATGGGAGCACCCAAGGTTGGCTGGGGTGCACATCATAAACACTCCACTTGTTAACAGCGCAGAGCCCAAGGGTGCTTCCAAATAGTCCCTTGCATGGGGGGGGGGGGGGTACAGGTTCAAGAGCCAGGTCCCCCAACCTCCACTTTGAGGCAGCCCCCACAGTTCCGGCCTTTGAGCCATAGGTGTCAGGCGTGCGTCTTCTGGCCCATCAATACAGATTACATATTTATATCAATCGCGGGCTCCGAGGGCGCCCTCAGAGAGCGGCCCCGCGCCTACGAAACCAAACTGGGAGTGGTCGCGTGGAAACTCTGGCTCGGGATTGGCTGCAAGCGCCCGCCGCGGTGCGGGGGGGATTGCTAATCGTATTCAGCATGTTTTGCACAAGAAATGTCAGCCAGAAAGGGCTATCTGCTCCCTTCGCCAAATTATCCCACAACAATGTCATGCTCGGAGAGCCCTGCCGCGAACTCCTTTTTGGTCGACTCGCTCATCAGCTCAGGCAGAGGCGAGGCTGGTGTTGGTGGCGGTAGCGCGGGGGGCGGTGGAGGTGGCTACTACGCCCACGGTGGGGTCTACCTGCCGCCTGCCAGCGACCTGCCCTACGGGCTGCAAAGCTGCGGGCTCTTCCCCGCGCTGGGCAGCAAGCGTAATGAAGCGCCGTCGCCCGGAGGCGGTGGCGGTGGTGGCAGCGGGGGCCTGGGTCCTGGGACGCATGGCTACGCGCCCGCGCCCCTAGACCTGTGGCTGGACGCGCCCCGCTCCTGCCGGATGGAGCCGCCCGACGGGCCGCCGCCACCGCAGCCACAACCCCAGCAGCAGCAGCAGCAGCCGCCGCCGCCCCCGCCGCAGCCACCTCAACCCCAGCCACAGGCCACTTCGTGTTCTTTTGCGCAGAACATCAAAGAAGAGAGCTCCTACTGCCTCTACGATGCTGCGGACAAATGCCCCAAGGGCTCGGCCGCCGCTGATCTGGCCCCTTTCCCGCGGGGCCCGCCGCCCGACGGCTGCGCCCTGGGCGCCTCCAGCGGAGTGCCAGTACCCGGCTACTTCCGCCTGTCGCAGGCCTACGGCACGGCCAAGGGCTTCGGCAGTGGCGGCGGCGGCACGCAGCAGCTCGCTAGTCCCTTTCCTGCGCAGCCCCCGGGGCGCGGTTTCGACCCGCCGCCCGCACTGGCCTCTGGCTCGACCGAGGCAGCCGGGAAGGAGCGAGTCCTAGACTCCACGCCACCACCCACTCTGGTTTGCACCGGTGGCGGCGGCTCGCAGGGCGACGAGGAGGCACACGCGTCATCCTCGGCGGCTGAGGAGCTGTCTCCAGCCCCTTCAGAAAACAGTAAAGCTTCGCCGGAGAAGGACTCCCTGGGTAAGCAGAGCTCAACCGAGGGCTCAAGTCAGACGGGCAGACAGACAGACAGACAGACCCACAAGGAAGGAGCAGAGGACCAGAAGCCCGCGCGGCAGCCGTAGGCCTTGGCCCAAACTGACGGCAGGCTGACCTTCTGAACTTGTTTTTAATATTTGGGCGTGGGGATGCTGTAAAAATCCACGTCCGGCTTAGGGCCCCACACCAAGACGTCCTCAGCTCTGGCCCCTGCTCACCCAGACTTGGGGGATGAGAACACCAGCGAGCAGCCCTCCTCCCGTGCTTGCACTTTCTCGTGGCCCTGAGTACCCCCAAGCCCTGGTCCTTAGCCCAGCCTGCTCAGCGCGGCCCACGCGGGGGGGAGGGGCAGGGAGGAAAAGTGGCTCGCTTGCAGATAGCACGGATGTTTGTAAGGCATCCAAAATAAGCAGCCGCCAGAGCCAATAAATAAGCCCATTAACCGGCGAAGTTCGAGTTTACGATCCCCCATGCGTTTTTCAAAGTTTCTGGAGGGGCGGGAGTCCTGGTTGTAAGAAAAAAGAAAAGACAAATTCGGCCGGAACGCTTGGGCCCAGAGCTGAAAACCTAGGAATGGCCATTCCCCTTCTCCTGGAATCTGGTGCTGCCCAGCTTCACACTCCGGTTACTTGGAGGGACAGGAGCCAAACCCAAGCCCTTGACCCCAGAATCGGGTTTTTGGAACTTCCCCATTGGCCCAACTATGCCCTTCTCCTCTAGCCTGGGGCGATCTAGGAGGCTAGGGTAAGCCAGTGGAGCTGCCAGCCTCTCGTCCAAAGAAGCATTCCCTTACCCCAGCTTGGGGGCCGGCAGGAAATGCTTCCCTGCCCCTGGGTGAGAGGCAGAGAAAGGCGTTAAGTTCAAGATGTACGGCCTCGCCTCCTCCGGCCTTTCATTCTCTCAGCGCCCCGCGGCGTGGTGCTAAAACAGGTGCCTGGAAAAAAGTAGAGGAAAATGTAAATTGGGAGGACCGGGTGTGGATTTGAGGCCGATTTTGTCATGCCTTTTTGGAGGGATTTCTTGCAAAAGGAGGGAGGGCATAACCCTCTCTCTATGACTTCGGGCATCCCACTAAATGGGAAAGACCCGGAATTCACCCCCCTCATACAGCCCGAGTGGCCTCGACTTAACCTTCCCCTCTGTATTCTCTTAAACTCCAGGCAGTTCCAAAGGCGAAAATGCAGCCAACTGGCTCACAGCAAAGAGCGGCCGGAAGAAACGCTGCCCTTACACGAAGCACCAGACGCTGGAGCTGGAGAAGGAGTTTCTATTCAACATGTACCTTACTCGAGAGCGGCGCCTAGAGATCAGCCGTAGCGTCCACCTCACGGACAGACAAGTGAAAATCTGGTTTCAGAATCGCAGGATGAAACTGAAGAAAATGAACCGAGAAAACCGAATCCGGGAGCTCACAGCCAACTTTAATTTTTCCTGATGAAACTTCCAGACAACGTCTTTTCGCTTCCTGAGCGCCTGGACCCATCCTCTGCCTCCAGCCTCTGCCCCAGAACTCACACCTGTGCCGGAGCCCCTTTCTCCCTCCCACACTCGCCATCTCCCAGGCCGTTTCGTCTGTGCAGGGCTGGTTTGTTCTGGCTTTTTTTGTTTGTTTGTTTCTTTGTCTGTTTGCTTGGTGTTTGTTTGCTTGTTTTCTGGGGGAAAAAGCCATATCGCTAAAATTCTATAGAGGTTGAGATCTTTCTCAGTGTCAAGTCCTGAATGGGCTGGGTTTGCTGCCTCTGGGACCCACTGCTAGGAAAGGGCCCCAGTACTCCTCCACGGATCTGGTTTCCTGCCCAGCCCTGGGTAAACTTAGCCGGAAGCCTTAGGTCCCATTGTCGGCGCTGAGGTGTCTGGCCTGAGGTCAATGGTGCAAGGAGCCGCCACCGGGTTCGCCAGCCTGGAGTGCTGGGCTGTGTTTAATCAGGGAGTCCAGGCCTGGTTTCTCTTTTCTTTCTTCTTTTCTTCCTTGGCCAAGAGCAGAGTATGGAAGCATGGACATTCAGGTTAGCTAAAGGGCTTGACCTGGCTGGTTGAAAAAGTGAAAAAGAAATAATCAGTAAGATTAATTTTTCCTTCTTTTGTAAGATCTCCCAGCTTTAAATGAAAATTAAAATGGGCAAGAGAAGGAAACCTCTCTTCCCGTTTGCCTAAGGTCTTGCTTGCCTGGCTAAAATCCTTCATTCACCTTTGAGTTTCCATATCCCTGCTGTTAACAAATAATGCAGGTTTGTTTATACATGTGGAACTGGTGGATTTTCGTCATTAAAACTGTTACCAATTGGTAACACAAGAAAAGCACACCACAATTCTCCCTATTTAATGGAGGTTGTTTTTTTTTTTTTGCTTTAATTCACTTTTTGTTTTTGTTTTTGTTTTTTATTTTGTAGGCTTTCTGAAATTCATGGAAGCCTAGGTGGGCTGGGGCAAGCAGAAATAAAAATGAGAGAAGGGAGATATTGTTTGGATTTCCTTTATACTGTGAAGTTACATGCATAAAAGGGTCAAACCTGTAGGTGCAGAAAAGAAAAAAAAAACCTATAAATACAAATCTGTATAAATGTCTATTATTATGAAAAATTGCCAATCTTGTTTAAGCAAATGCATTCTATCGTTATTATAAATGTTAGTTCTAGCTTTATTTACTTCAAAATCTTAAATCAGAATAAATTAATATTGTATTGCTGCTGTGCGTGGAAAAAGATGATGTTTATGTTCTTATAGAATAAAAGCTGTGGAATGAAGCTTTTTAATTTCACCTCTTTTTTGACTTCTTATCTTCACCTTCCATTTTATCCTGTCCACCACTTTTACAACAGGAGGGCTAGCCCGAGCCCCCTGCAATTACTTTAGGCATCTATTTAAATATTACCTAGACGGTCGTAATTTGTCTGGGCCCTATAGCCCTGGTGCCTTAAGGTTTGTCGGCTTTTGTTCAGTTTTATGACTTGCTAGTATATCTGGATTGTGGCTGTCTTGGACCAGTGGTTTCAGTTGAGAGGAGAGCGGCATAGACAGAGGAAGCTAAACAGGATTTCTTTAGAGAGCCCCAGAGAGGCTCGCAGGAGCCAGTTATTTTGCGGGTATCCAGGTCCCAGAAGAACCCACGCCCGAAATCCGCGGAGGAGGGCCCACTCACGGAGCACCACTAGTGCCTGCAACAGCGGTTAAGTGGACCTGGGCCGAGCTGTCCAGGGTCACCCCCTCCCCCTGCCCGGCCTCCCCCACCTGGCGGTCCTCCGCTAGGCCACGCGTTTCCTGCTCGCCGGAGGGGGGGGGGGAACACTAGGTGGGGGAAGGGTCGCGGGAGCGCGCGCCTCAGCGGGCGGGCGCCTAGGAGGGAGAAGAGGGGGAGAGCGAGCGGCTGCGGGGAGTGAGTAGAAGAGGCCGCGGCCAGCCACAGGACCCGGCTCTTCGTTGCTGTCCCCTGCGTTTTCTGGTCGTCCAGGGAGGCTCTGTTTGGCAAAGCTGCAGAATCTGGGGAACCCGCCTCACACCGCTGGGTCTCCCCCCCCCCCCCTTCTAGTTTTTTCCCCCTTCCTTTTTATTTCCTCCCTCTTTCTCGTCCCCCTTCCCTCCTTTTCACTCTCTCCTCCTAGGCGTACCTTTCCGGAGCCTGGAGCCCTCTTCATCCACCATGGGGTTAGGGTGGTGTCTGGTACAGGTTGCGGAGGAGGGCTCGACTGGGCACAATCGCAGGGCTCTTTCCTTGGCGGCGACAGTGGCAGCAGCGGAGGCGGCGAGGGGCGAGGCAACCCTACGCCCGCAGCATCAGAACTGGTCGGTGATTTAGGTAGTTTCCTGTTGTTGGGATCCACCTTTCTCTCGACAGCACGACACTGCCTTCATTACTTCAGTTGAAAGCATCTCCAGGTACCTGTCCAGAGCAGCCCGGGATGGCTAGGCGGGCCATCAAGGCCTAATCGTGCCAGGCCTGCGGTGGCAACCTCAGATCCCCATGTGCAGGAGGAGCTTCGGGTCTTCCTCGGCGCTGTGCCACCCAGCCCGCCTCACTGTCGCCGCCCGGCACCTGGCCCGGAGCAGGTACAGTCAGGTTAGCGGCTGATTCTTGGACGCCGGGGGCGTGGTAAGAATTCTGGGCCCCAGGCCATTCAAGGTCAGGGGCGCTCGTTTGCTGTCTGAGCTTTCCATACCTGTGCCTGTGTGGGGCTCTGTCATTTTCCTGCAAGGCTGGGCTGGAACACATGCTCGTCACTGTAATCCCGCTACGAGCAGAGGCAAAGGTCCTTCGCCAGTAGAGACCCAGCCAGAGACGGGAGAGTCAGGACAGCCCGGGGCTGGTATCCTGGCCTTGTTGCTTACCCTTCCTCTGCAAGGGCGCCCTCTACTCTCAGTTGCCGCTGTTTCTTTTACGTATTTTTATCCTCTTTCCTTTCTTCTTTCTTTTTTTTTTTTCCTTTCCCTTACTCCTTCCTTTTTTTTCTTTTCTTTTTCTTGCATCTTCCATCTTTCTGTCCAAATCTGTCTCTCCGCTTCCATTCCAAATCGTTCTTCCGGAGGGTAAAGGGCTGGCTTAGAGAAAGCTTCGAGGTTTCATTCCCCCCACCCCCTCGGTACACAGTTTTGAATGTGCTAAGGTGTGCATAAGGGAAGCTGGTCAGGTCCGTGTTTTCTGGCCTGGTGGGCCTCTGCGCAGACAAGGCCTCGGTTACGATCACGACCGGATGGCGGCGGCCTTGCGTTAGCGGCTGCCCGAGAGATCCGGTGAGGGGGCACCCGCGGCGTCTTTGTGTGCCCACATCGAGGGCAGGAAACACTTTGCCAGATCCATTGGTTCGGAAATTGGAATCAGGGCTGAATTCCTGCCTAGGTTCTGTGTCGCCCGACTACTGAGAACGCTTCAGCGGGAAGCTTCTGACCGACTCTGCCAGCTTTACGGGTCCTAACTCGGGCTTTGACCGTGATGAGAGAGCCTCACCGGGTCCAAGGCTTGACTGCTCGCTGGCTTGCTAGCCATTTTAGATTCAGAAAATGTCCTGCCTTGTGCAACTGAGGGTTTGAGAAGGGAGACCTTCCCAGGTCCAATATATTTTAAATGAGTGAAAACAATCCCAAATTCAAGATCAGGGAGGGCACAAACTGGGGCACTGGTACTAAATTGTAATCTAAGAAAACCAGCCTAACGACTCTTAATACAGAAACCTGAAACAAACCACCCTCTCCCCACCCCCAACAACACAGGCACTGCCTGAGACCACAGAACTCTGTTTCCCTTCCCGGCTCAGGCTGATGCCCGGGAATTGTTTTCGTTGCTCAGCCAACAACCTGTTATCTGAGTGACCAGTACTCCAGGCTCCCTCCAACTCTTCTCTGCCATTTTCTGCATCCGGGTACTGGGCTTATTTCAAAGACCAACGTTTTTGGAAGATTCTCAGTTGAGCATGAGGTGTTGTGTGGTTGCATCCATTTATTATTTCTAGATGTGTATACAACTCATCCAAAAGAAAGCAGAAATAAAAACCTGTATACTTTAGGATCATGTTTCTAGACTCACAAGGACAATATCTCCTTTTATGAATTTTCCCCCTTTTGGGCCACATGTAAACAGCTGCTTAATACTCAGTACCTAATTCTTTGTAATTTTTCTGTTTTGAGACTAAAGTTTTAAAAGTATTTTAAATTAATAAATATTAATGATATTAATGATGATGGTGATGATACATATCTTCTCTGAATACAAAAAATGAAAAAGTCAGCCAGGAATACTCTACCATTTACTATTACAATTAAGAGCAGAGTTATACTCCTGGGTTATTGCTTTAATGAAAACCTGAACCTCAGAGGACTACCGGATATTTAGAACACCTTGGGTTGTGTTGGGGGTGTGTGTGTCTTGGAGGAATTTGCAGGGAAAGGAAAAATATTAGGGGGAGGGGACTGAGGCAGTCAGGACAGGCCACATCCAGTTCCTGGCGCTGACCACTTTCTTCTTCCTGCCGACAAGCGAGGGGGTGTGGATCCCGGGAGCTTCCCAGCCCCTCTCTGGTGGAGAGCCTAATATTTGGGGGAATCTGTCAGAGCGTTGGAAAGTGTCTCCTTGAACTATTTCTGAGGAAGAAAGCAAAAACAAAGATGGAAATGTCTCGGGTCAGCATTTTTGTGGATAGTGAAGTAATGAGAAACATACTCTTGGAAGGCACAAAATTCACACGTGAATTTAATTACACAGTTTCTAAGAGCTGTTGCTTTGTGTTCCAGATTGGGATGGGGCCACCGCCCCTCCCATTAACAACAGTGGCTGTGGCCTTCTCACTTTTTTTCTCTTATTCCCAAAGATTCTAAGGGGTGAAAAATAACATCCTCCATTTGACCAAAGGATGAGATTAAAGTCAATGTCCAGTGTTCCTCCCGGGTTAATTTGTAGCACTGGACTTGAGCTGTAGTTTGACTATGGGATCTCTGTTGTTCTGTTTCAAGGATAACCAAGGCAGGGGCGCTGGAGATGGGGGCGGGGGGGAAAGAGAGGAAGGGAGGGAGGGGAGTAACAAAAGAAGGAAAAGGGGAATGGGAAGGAAGGGGAAAAAAAGTGGGGTGATAGAGGAATAGGAGGAAAAAACAGAAGAGGGAAGGATACCAGAGCGGTTCATACAGGGCCCAGAAACTAGGCGAGGTGACCCCTCAGCAAGACAAACACCTCTTGATGTTGACTGGCGATTTTCCCCATCTCCAGTCTGGGGAGCGGGACTAGGCATACAGATGATGGAGCTTAGAACCCGCTGGCTAGGGAATAAAATTCGCTGGGCAGTTTGTGCTCAAAGAAGTGGGCCAGGGCGCTTGTGACACAATCAGGGCGTTTGTGACACAAACCCTTGAGGGTTGGCAGTTCTCTCCTTGGCGGTTGCTCTGGTTGCTCTGTGGGGCCTTCCCTGTGGAGCAAGGGTGATCTGGCCGATGTGCAAGCGCCTGGCTGGCTTTCCAGTCTGACTAGGGTCGGTAGCCCATTTTAGGTGGTTGTATCATCGACGGTGCGTCGCGACAGGGGCGGTGGTCACTCTGTTTGAGGTGGAGAGAGCCTTGTATTTGACTTTTCTAGGCCGGCCCTGGGGGCGCGCGCGGGCGGGGGGCTCACATCTCTGAGGACTGCAAGGATTATTTACAGGGTATTCACCAACCAAACACAACAGTCTAATTTAACCTTTCCAAGTCCTCATAAATTTTTACAGGGAGCCACAGCGAGGCAAACGAATCTGTTGGTCGCTCCTGACTTTCCACCAGCCTGTGTGGCTTCCGAAACAATAACTCCTTATGAAATATCATAAATATAGATTTAAATACAGTAGAGTGAGAATGCGATTTGGCTGCTTTTTTATGGCTTCAATTATTGTCTAATTTTATGTGAGGGGCTCTGCTGGCCGTGCTCACACGCGGGACCCGCGCCTTCCTGATGGCGTGATTAATTGTGATATAAAATAGTCCGCTTAAGAAGTGTGTGTGTCTGGTATGTGTGTGTGTTGGGGGGGTGGCAAGGGAGAGTACAGAGGCAAGGCCAGATTTGATCTTTTAATCTTCGTTGGCCACAATTAAAACAAACCAGATCGTGGAGCTGCGCGATCCCTTTGCATAAAAACATATGGCTTTTGCTATAAAAATTATGACTGCAAAACACCGGGCCATTAATAGCGTGCGGAGTGATTTACGCGTTATTGTTCTGCCGGGCGGACACGTGACGCGCGTGGCCAATGGGGGCGCGGGCGCCGGCAACTTATTAGGTGACTGTACTTCACCCCCCCCTGGTGCCACCAAGTTGTTACATGAAATCTGCAGTTTCATAATTTCGGCGGGTCGGGCTGGGCCGGCCAGGCGCGGGCTACTGCAATGGCCACCACCGGGGCCCTGGGCAACTACTATGTGGACTCCTTCCTGCTGGGCGCCGACGCTGCTGATGAGCTGGGTGCGGGACGCTACGCTCCAGGGACCCTGGGTCAACCCCCAAGGCAGGCGGCAGCTCTGGCCGAACACCCCGACTTCAGTCCTTGCAGCTTCCAGTCCAAGGCGGCGGTGTTTGGTGCCTCGTGGAACCCAGTGCACGCGGCGGGCGCCAATGCGGTGCCTGCTGCAGTGTATCATCACCACCACCACCCCTACGTGCATCCCCAGGCGCCCGTGGCGGCGGCGGCGCCGGACGGCAGGTATATGCGCTCCTGGCTGGAACCCACGCCCGGTGCGCTCTCCTTCGCGGGCTTACCCTCCAGCCGGCCTTATGGCATTAAACCTGAACCGCTCTCGGCCAGAAGGGGTGACTGTCCCACGCTTGACACTCACACTTTGTCCCTGACTGACTATGCTTGTGGTTCTCCTCCAGTTGATAGAGAAAAACAACCCAGCGAAGGCGCCTTCTCCGAAAACAATGCCGAGAATGAGAGCGGCGGAGACAAGCCCCCCATCGATCCCAGTAAGTGTCTCCTTCCTGCAAACCGGCCGCTGCCTCCACGCAGGCCACCAGGATCTACCAGCGCGTCAGCTTTCTCTGGAGCCTGCCTTCGTCCTCGATGGGTGCCTCTGGATCTAGGGTCCGAGAACCAGAAGTTGGTGTTTGGAACACCTCTGATAGGGGCCCCAAGTCCAGAGAACTGTGTGGAGCACCCGGGCCGGCTAGGGGAAAGGGAGGAGGCTGCTGCAGTGAGGGGGCGGGGCGGGCGGGCGAGTAGAGCGGAGACCCGCCGCCCCTCTCCTAAGCTGCCCTGGCCTAGGACAGACAGACTTTGGGCGGTTCTTCGAAAGCAGCGCAGAGAAGTCTTTTGTGCAGCTAGATTGTTCACAAACTGTGGCAGCAACGTCAGTCGGGCAATCTGACCCGGGAAGTTTGGGGAGACCTCAGATTCCCTCCATTTCTTGCTTTTGGAAGGTGGCGGCGGAAATCCTGCCCAAGATGAGGATGCGGGCTTTGGGTCCCTTTGCCAGATTTATTCAAATAAAGTGGAGATGTGATCAAAGGCCCTGGGGCATCCTGCCTTCCGTGGAGTTCCCACGGCCTTCCGGGAAGGTCAAATAAAGAGTGGGGACAGTTGCAAGGAAGCTGGGAAAGGAAGACAGTTGGAGAGAGAGGGGAAGAGAGGGAAAGAGAGAGGAAAAGAGAGGTGGGAGAGGTTAAGCTTGCCACAAGAACTCAGGGCAGCCTGCTCTTTTCTTTGCTGGCAAAAAAAAAAAAAAAAAAAATGGTTTCCAGATTTCATCCTTTCACAATATGCAGACTGTGGGAGGAAGAAGAAGAGGGGAGGACGGGAGAGAGGAGAAAGGAGGGTGGAGATGGGAGGGGGAGCTGAGACTTTCTTGGCTCTGTTGTAAGTGACCCTCCGTGGATCTGTCTGCCAGGGCTTCATTGTGTTTCCTCTAACCAATTCAGCGGCATCCTGCACTTCGGCCAGAGACCCCCAAGAGGCTCCTTCAGACCCTACCGGGATGCTCCTTCTAAACCCAGTGTCTCTCTCCCTCCGCAGATAACCCGGCTGCCAACTGGCTACATGCTCGCTCCACTCGGAAGAAGCGATGCCCCTACACAAAACACCAGACGCTGGAACTGGAGAAGGAGTTTCTGTTTAACATGTACCTCACACGGGACCGCAGGTACGAGGTGGCCCGGCTGCTCAACCTCACCGAAAGGCAGGTCAAGATCTGGTTCCAGAACCGCAGGATGAAAATGAAGAAAATCAACAAGGACCGAGCAAAAGACGAGTGAGCCTTTTAGGGGCTCATTTAAAAAGAGAGCAAGCTAGAAAGAAAAAGAAAGGACTGTCCGTCTCCCTCTGTCTCCTCTCCCCCAAACCCAGCCTCCACCCGCACAAAGGGGCTCTAAATCCCAGGCCTCATCTCCCCACTGGCAGTCCGTGCTCAGGCTGGCTCTTAGGCCTGCGGCTTTGATGGAGGAGGTATTGTAAGCTTTCCATTTTATAGAAGGCACACACACACACAAGGGAGGGCATTAGCGCTATTGGCTGTATGTGCTAGCTTGTATATATATATATATATTTAAAAAAAATCTACCTGCTTCTGACTTTAAGCAAAAGGAAAGAAAACTACCTTTTTATATAATGCACAACTGTTGATGACTGGCTGTATAGTTTTTAGTCTCTGTAGCTAATTTAATTTGCTCTTCGTGTGGCAGATCATTCTGCCAAAATACTTGAACACTGTGTTTTATTGTGGTAATTATGTTTTGTGACTCAAACTTCTGTGCTGGGTGAAGTACCCATTGTGATTGTGGAAGCTAGAATTCAATTTGAACTCAGGTTGTTTATGGGGGGAGAGAAGCTGTGGCATAATGTATAGCTCTGTAGTCTTCTGTGTAGCTAGACTGTTAACCTACGATTGTAAACTAGCTGTAAGGATTTCCCAGTGAAATCAGATTTGGAAAGAAAAGAGAGATAGTTCTCCGGGATGCATAGATTCATGATTTATCTACTTTTGAAATGTGGGCTTCTTCATCTTTACGTTCTAGACTCCAATTTTGTCCAATGTATATAGAATCTCCATATTAAAGAAATATTCATAATCAGAAAGCTTGAATATTGTTTTTGCACCAGAGGAGAAGTGAGGAAATTCGGAGCTATACGTGTGTGCAGAGGGTTGCTACCTATGGGTTTACGCTTAATTTTAATTGGGAGAAAGTGAGTGCTTATTGTAATGGAGTTAATTTTATTGATAATAAATTATACACCATGAAACTGCTCTTGGGCTACTGTAGATTTGTATCCTTGGTGAATTTGGGGTTCCCATCGGATTGAACATACACTGTATATTTTGCAATAGTTACCTCAAGGCCTACTGACCAAATTGTTGTGTCGAGATATTTAACTTTTGCCAAATAAAATATATTGATTCTTTTACGTTGTGCGGCTCTGCTCTTTGCACCTTCTTTTTCTAGGTATATTTTCGGGGGAGGGCTGAGGTGAGGTTGATAAAGCCCTAATTCGGTCTCTCTCTCGCTGGAACCAGCCGTAGTTGGGCCAGGCCTAAGCACCCTCGACTCAGATGGTTGCCGGTAGCTAGGAAGCAGAGGCGGAAAGCTGGGAAGTCCAGCGGAGGAGCAAATAGACTCGGATCTATTTGCCAGGCGACCAGAGAAGCATCAGAAAGCTAGGCCTCGCTGGCCAGCAGCAGTGGAAAGTCCACCCTTTCATTTTGGCTGCCTCCAAAAATATTCCCCAACCCTGGACTCACAAAAAAAAAAAAAAAAAAAAAAAAAAAAAAGGACTGAAGAAGCCTTTGGAAGTAGGGTGGTCGAGTTGAGGGCTGGAAGTCAAGGAGCTGTGTAAGAAAACTCTGAGGAGGCAGGCAGGAGCCACATGTCGGCAATGAGGCTGCTCCTTCAAATAGTCAGGGGTTTTCAGAGAGTGGAAAAGCCATACCCTTGTGCCCCATTGAGTCCTGCCAACCTGGCCGGAGGCGGGTTGGGGGTAGGGGCTCAGCATCCTACACTGCTAAGCCACCTTCGGAGTCCCCACAGAAGCAGGCCTTAGCAACCGACAAGCCCCGAAGCGCCATAAAAGAAAATGAGGGCTGTTACCCTTTATGGGGTGTAAAGGGCTGCGTAGGGGGAACGACTGCCTTCGGAGGCCCAAGCGCCTTCCAGATGTAGCCAGAGGATTCTGCCTCGCCTCACACCCCCCAATTCTTTTCCTTCGCACCCCCATCTCTCTGCAATGTTGACTGTCTTCTAAGCCGGGAAAGGGGGACCAGGGTGAGGGTGGATGGGGCTTCTCCTTAACCCCCACCCCCAACGAGCCGCCAGGTTGGCACGCCCTCTGTTGTTGCAGACAGAAAGGACTTCAAAGCTTATGCAGTAAGGGTGTGCCATAAAGGAAGGTCTGCGAACTGTCTGGAATTCGGCTCTTAATGAGTTTACAACTGTCCAGCTCCAATTAGGGTATCCCACCAAAACCCTTTCATTTGTTTGCTCTGTCTGCCTCCGATAAAGAGACTGCGGAAACAGCCCTCTTTTATGGGTATTGCCCCCTCGGCAGCGTAGGTTCCTGGCTCCCCAAGGATTCCCCAGGGACAGGGCCCTCGCTCCGCCCATGGGAGTGGAACGCTGGTGGGGTCACAGGCGTTGCCGAAGTTCACGCGGGCCAGAGCAGCTGCGGCTGCAGTGCCAAGAAAATTCCAGGAGATGGCAGTGTGGCTCCACGCAAGAGGCTTTCTCGCCGCCATCTCCGGCCGCCGAGACCTAGGAAGCTCCTAAAATGTCGACTTGAAGCGAGCCTTTCTGGAATGGGATTTGTGTGAGCAGCAGTCGTATATTTTCCCTGCTGCTCATGCCAGCCTGAAAGCCTCCAAGGGACACAGCATGCGCCGGGGCTTGCCTGACCTTCGGCGCTCGCTCCTCCCCGGCCCCATTCCGAGACCGCTGTGTTGCGTGGCAGCAGCGACGCCGAAGGTGCGGGGCTGTGGCTGAGAACGCCAGTTCCATTTCAGGGTCACAGTCCTCATCCCAGCAGAGATCTAGGGACAGCGAGGCGCACGGGGAACGGGTCGTTCACGATCGAAGAACAAGGGAATGAACACCTACGGCCCCAGGACCAGATGAACCCACAGAGAGCGCATCCTGTGGCCACGGGTTCCGCCGACCCGTGAGGTCCCCAAACCTGGTTCAGGGTGGGGGGGTACCAGGCCTAGCTAGCCACCACCAGTATGGGGAGAGAGAGAGAGAGAGAGAGAGAGAGAGAGAGAGAGAGAGAGAGAGAGAGAGATCGGGGACTTGGTCGGTTTGAATACCTGACCTTAAAATTAGGCGGCTGAAAATTGGTTATAAAGTCATACTTGGTGGCTGTCTTGTGTAGATCTTCGGGGAACTTGGCCACGCTGGGGTAACTTGGGGCATAGTCTAGGAACTGTTAGGTTGTTCGAAAATAAATGATCTATACGTTTAAATAAGTACATTAACACTCTAGCTTCAAAACGCATTCATATGGTTGAAGTCGTTCTTGCTTCTCAGGCCGTGGTATTTCTTTGGCATTGAAAGGCCAAGGCTACTCTGGTGTCGCCGGTTGAGGAGGCTAGAAGAAAGAAAAAAAAATCCCCATTCATTCTCAGGCTACTTTTAATGCTAGATGTCCCCAGCTTCAGAGCAAGGCGGCTAGTGTGTGGGATCAGACTCTGGGGTAGGATGGTTTCGGAAAGAAAACACAAGAGCAAAAAGAAAACTAACCCTTCGAAGCGCCGTGAATATAGACCGTACAGTGCATTTATTTGGGTCGTAATAGTCTCGGCCAAGCCCACAAAATGTTTATGACTCGCATCTCCGTGCTGAATGCGCTGTAAAACCAGGGACTCGATCCTGGCTGACGTATCTCCTGGGTCTCCCTCTCTTTCTCTCTCTTACTCCCTTAAAAAAAAATCTTCCTGCACACACGTAGGTACTACAGGCATATATCCTCGTTATATTTCCGTATGTAATTCATGCTACTTCACAGCATCTGATTGTAGGAAGGGTTTTATAGCTTCTTGGAGAGAGCACCAAGAGATACCTATCCTAATCCTGAGAAATCTATATTTATGTTACTGCTGAGCAGTGGGCACAAATAGAATGCTCCAGTTTTCTAACAATGGAAGTCACTGGTTGGCAGCAGCCGCTTCCCTCCACGGATCACAGAGGCCCTAGGTAGGTGCAGGCCTCCAGGAGCTCAGAGGCCTGGTGAAATGACTAGGCCAGCAGCCTCCCTTGCCCTTGGCCGACTGGCGGCGGGGCAGGCTGCTCTCTGGTCTTCGCTGCTGAGAGGTTTTTCACAGCCTGTCGCTGTCTTCGTCCGGACAAGACCCGGCAAGGAACTGGGCTTATTTATTCGCTTCGGGTAGGAATTGGTGGCCGCGTCCAAGTCAGGCGCCTTTCACTAAGTCGGGGGACATAGTCTCCAAGCCCAATAGCTGAAGCCCACCATCTTCTCAGGGGAGGAGACTAGAAAGGTTCAAAGTCCCCCAAACTCAGCACCACTGGACTCTCTAGAAGGCGCCGTTTTGCTGCAAAGGTCTGCGTTTACATTCTAAACCTAGATTTAAACATTGAGGACTATCTGGCCACAGGAAACGGAGGAAACAAACTCTGGCAGTAGGTTTGAAAGCTAGTTCTGGGACAGCGTTGGGAAATATTTAGATAGCAGATTAAAAACTGGGTCTGGGCTCAATAGTGTGTGAATATTTTCACACATAACAGATACATTTCCATTAAATAAGTAGGGAGCCAACAGTCAGAAAACATATAATTAAATAGGCCTTGCTGAGAGTCTGATTTTGTTCAAAGTCTGCCAAGGGAAAAGAGACACAGAAACGAAGTGAGGGTTTTTGGTGAGTCTTGAATCCCACTCAGAGGGAAGACTTGTGCCCAGAAGTGCCAAGACCTTGAAAACAGCAGAATTTGGGACCTATTTGGCCTTGGCAAACTAGCACAGAGTCTCTTGTGGGAACCACTTAGTCCTTTCAGGCCAAATTCAGATGACCTTCCTAGGTGTGTTAGTGTCGTGTTTTTCCTGTTCAACCCAACTCCGAACTCTGGTTGTCAGGTCTCCTTCTAAAGAGAAGTTCCACTTTAGACACGTGCCTTTGGACTGCTCCAGTCTCCTGAGTCTAGACAGACCGCCTGGGCCTGCCTGGCCTTTCACTGTGCGCCCTTCTGTGTCACCCCAGGAACAATTTATTGGTCTAAAGCAGTCTAATTTCGCCTCTTTGATCTCCTAGCCTTCTTTTGGTTTGCTTCATCTTCTTTTAGCTATTTTAGAATTTTATTTCTCTCTTAGAAGACACTGTTATTTCGATTTCTACCCCCTCCCTGTTTCACCTCTTCTGTTTCCCATCCTGGTCCACCATAAAGTGGATCCCGGATATTGCCGCCTTAGGGTCCTTATGCTCCAGGGGAGATAGCCCAGCTCCCACCTGCCCTCCTCCCCACCAAAACCTGAGCCCTTTACTAGGTAGGAGCTGGGGTTCGTTCCAGCGGGATTTGAACATCCCTCTGTCTTTTGTGCTTCCAAGACCCCCCTGAGAGGATGCGGTAAACGGGGGTGGGGTAGGTGGAGGCAGCCTGGACCCACTGAAAGTGATAAGAAAGTGCTTTGTACACCAGGAACCAAACTCTATAATTTAGAGGAGAATTTCCGGGGCAATTCCATTGTGAAGTCGGGTTTATGATGTGCAATCGAGCTGAGCAGTAAAAGGTCGCCAGTCTTCCAGCATGGCCTGAGCAGTTTATGAGGCGTTTAGGGGAAGGGTTCACCCAAATATCCTCCAGAGAGCGTTGGGCAGCAGAGCCTTCACCCGACCTATCATTGCAGGGGGAGGGGGTCTGAAGCCCAGCAAGGTAAGCCCCCAGGGTGGGCTACTATTTGGGAGAGAACGAGGCTGTGCTTAGCAAGCACACAGTGCTTAGAAAGGTGAAGCCGCGGGATCTGGGTGGCCCCTAGAAAGGGCTCCCTTATTCGCTTTTATTGTCTCCTAAAGAACTGGGGTTCCACAATGAGCTACAGCACCCAGGTCCTGAGATTACCTCTCCTGTCTCTAATCCAGCTCTAAAACTGTTACCGGCCCACAGGGTGGAAGGCTTGCTTGCCTGAGAGCCGCCAGGAGTGTATGACGGATGTGTTTTAAAATTTGTGGAGCCGAGTTTCTCCCAAACTGAATGAGGATACCCCAGTTTTTTGTCATCTAGGGGGTAACTAGGGGTTGTGGCAAGGACAAAGCGGGTGTTGAGCTATCTCTGGAGTTGCTGCCAGCCAGCCAGGTGCCCAGGAGCAAATGCAGAGAAACTGCCAGGGCCGCAGTGTCCGGGAGGAGAAAAGGAATCCCATGTTAGTATATCTGTTGGCAAATGAGGCTCATTAATAGATAAATATTTCACTGCTTCCTTTAGGGCAGATAAACAGTGCGCCGCCGATTAAAGAAAGGAAGCTGAGAGACGTTGACTTTATTCGAACCACATGGTTCCAGTTTGTGGCAGCGGTCTCTCCGCTCGGCTAGAGGAGACACCGCGCCTGCGGTGTTGGCGCTGGAGCATCAAATCAGGTCTTAAAGGTTTCCCTGCTTATAGAGAGAGGTGGGCAAAGAGTGGATTTCCCTCTCTAGACCATCTTTGGGCGGACAGGTTACAGAGACCCTGGGTCTTGGACCCTCAGAGAGGGCCCGAACAGGGGGAATCCACACAGTGGATCTGGGGTTCAGGAATAGGTATGAGGTTGTCGGGGGAGGGGGCGAGATCCCTGCCTCCAGGCTTCGGCGGCTGGGACGGGGCTCTGGCGGAGCCTAGGGGTCTGATTGCGTCGGGCGCCCTGGCAGCCCGGTGCAGGCAGGCCGCGTCTGTGAGCCTCTTCCCCTTCCATTCTAGGAGGCAGGCGGCCCGTGGCGCGGGACCACCTGTGAGGGCTGCTGAGATTGGCGGAGGCGGTCATGTGGGCGGTCACGTGCCGCGGCGAGCTCCGTCCAAAAGAAAATGGGGTTTGGTGTAAATCTGGGGGTGTAATGTTATCATATATCACGCTACCTCGTAAAACCGACACTGAAAGCTGCCGGACAACAAATCACAGGTCAAAATTATGAGTTCTTCGTATTATGTGAACGCGCTTTTTAGCAAATATACGGCGGGGGCTTCTCTCTTCCAAAATGCCGAGCCGACTTCTTGCTCCTTTGCACCCAACTCGCAGAGAAGCGGCTACGGGCCGGGCGCCGGCGCCTTCGCCTCCACTGTGCCGGGCTTATACAATGTCAACAGCCCCCTCTATCAGAGCCCCTTCGCGTCCGGCTATGGCCTGGGAGCCGACGCCTACAACCTGCCCTGCGCCTCCTACGACCAAAACATCCCCGGGCTCTGCAGTGACCTCGCCAAAGGCGCCTGCGACAAGGCGGACGAGGGCGTGCTTCACGGCCCGGCCGAAGCCAGTTTCCGCATCTACCCCTGGATGCGCAGTTCAGGTAGGCTCAGTGGTCGGCGGGGTCGGCGAGCGGGAGGAGCGGAGGGGCGGGAGCAGGGCGCGGGGGGCTGAGAGAGCCCAGCCCGGCGGCTTCCAGCCGGCGGCCCCGCAAGTCCCCGTGGCGCTGCCTTTCTGGTTTTAATTAGAGCTGAGGCGCCATAGCGTGGAGAGACCCGTAGCATTGTATGTAAATGAGGCTCATAAAACTTTTTATGGCCCAATTAATGGGTTCGATCCTCGTAAATTTATTTAACTCCATTTGCCTTGGAATTTTTACAATAAGTTTCTCCGCTATTCTCATTCTCATATTCTCTCTCTTTCTCCCCCCCCTCTCCCCCTTCTTCCCTTCCCTCTCTTTTTCTCTCCCTCAGTCTTTCTTTCTATCCCCCTCTTTTCTGTCCTCTATCTCTTTCTTGACTCCAGCTCTCTCTCCCCTCCTTCCCTTCTTTCGGCCTGGCTTTCTTTCTCAAAGGCAAGGAGAATTGAGACCTCCGGGATCCCTCACTCATCACTGTACCAGAGGCCATTTCCAGAACGGGGCTGAAGCCAATGGGACAGAGGGTGGGAAAGTCACAGGAAGGTCTTGTGGATGGGGCTGCTGATGAGGGTCGCCCACTAGCAAGGCTGGGGAGCAGCCAGGCTCGCCTTTGAATGGCAAAAGCGCAGAGTCCCCCACTTGCCACACTCTATATTGACAATTTCCCTTTGTCAGGGGGAAGCAGGACATTGTGGAAACGTAGCCGGCTGGAAAGGCCAGTTGTAAAGTTGGAATTCTGCCCTAAGGCTTCTCACAGATGTTCTTGCTTGTCTGGCCCTGGGGCCTTCCGCTCACAATTTCCCTCCCCCAGCTCAATTGAGGGTGATGAGGGTTGCACCTGGATTTGGGCAAGGTGGAAGGTGCAGGTTCTTGGGCTGCTGGCCTGACTAAAGCACTCTTCTGTCCACATCCTAGTCTGCTTGTCTGTTTTGTCTATCTATATGTCCAAATTTCTGTTCCTAGGACCCGACAGGAAGCGGGGACGCCAGACCTACACGCGCTACCAGACGCTGGAACTGGAGAAGGAATTCCATTTCAACCGCTACCTGACGCGGCGCCGCCGCATCGAGATCGCTCACGCGCTCTGCCTCACTGAGCGCCAGATCAAGATCTGGTTCCAGAATCGGCGCATGAAGTGGAAGAAAGAGCATAAAGATGAGAGCCAGGCTCCCACTGCAGCCCCGGAAGACGCGGTGCCCTCCGTTTCCACAGCTGCTGACAAGGCGGACGAGGAGGAAGAGGAGGAAGAGGAGGAAGAAGAGGAGGAAGAGGAGTAAAGGGCCAGGCACAGGACCCTGGCTGCACAGGACAGTTGGAAAAGCGTCTTTAAGAGACTCATTGATTTTAGTTACAAAAATGGGGGGAAATAAAGTGTAAAAAAAAAAAAGAAAGAAAGAAAGAAAAAAGAAAGAGAAAAAAGAAAGGGAAAGAAAAAAAGAGGGAATCAGTTCCTACCCTCATTCCATTCAATCACCCACTTTAGCTCCCAGGGAAATTAGGTCACCTTGGGGACCCTCTCTGCCTCTGAGGAACCCAGTAGATACCCACAACCCTGGGCCAGTGTTGTGCGCAGGCACAGCCAAAATACTACCTAGCACAGGCCTCTTTGAGAGGCACTCCCAAACTACCTATGGGCCCAGCCCCAGTGGGCCACCATTCCTAAGAAGCCTCCTTCATGTCCCAACACTGGCAGACACCCAGCACCTGCCCCACCCCCATCACACACCCGGCCAATACCTGCAAACCATGATCAATACTACCTACTACTAGCCCTAAACTACCTATTGTGTGCTGGCTAGCTCACCTGCTTCTCGGTGCCCATCCCTCCCAGGCTGGACCTTGATGCTTCTAACTGATAGTCTTTGGGGTCACCAAGGCTTCACTGACAAGGCAATGAGGTTCAGGGACCAGGGTATTGGCTTCTATTTAAATTGAAAAATAATATATTTATTCCAAAGCATACCAAGTGCTGTAACCTAGAATCCCTCTTTCTCTGGCTTTGACACAAGGTCAGGGCCATTAACCCTACTTCAGGAGGGGAGCATTCCCGAGCTGGCTGCCATCCTCTGGAATAGCTCTGGGTTTTGTTTTTGTGGGACTAAGGAGATGTTCCCAGACTCACTGTCCTCTCCCCCTTGCTTTTGTGTCCTACTGTTCAGCCATGTCAAATATGTATACCCTGACTTTTCCTACAAGGACAAATACTGTATATTTGAACCAGATTTTTTTTGTGTTGTTGTCATTTCTATAATCTTGGAGCTCATTTGTAAAGGAATGTCTTGACTTTGGAAGGATGTTTTAATGGGGTGACTTTGTAGCATGGTGTGTTGTATTGAACTAATTCTGTAGTGGGTGGGGGAAGTCCAGCACCCACCGGGGCCATCATCTCCCTTGTCTCCTCATGTCCCGTCCCACCCCCCAGCCTGGGGTTCAGAGAAGGCACGCTTCCCAGCCCAGCTACCTGTGTTTTATGTAACAATAAAGATGCTTGGTGACAAAGAAACACGGACTGCTTTATCCAGAGGGTCTTGTGCAAGGGGAAGTGGCCATAGCTGAAGGACCAGCCCTGGCTGTAGGCCAAAGAGACACGGGAAACAAATGCAGAGCCACTGTCCCTGAGTCCAAATTTTAGCTATTCATGGACAAATGTATCATGTCTCTTTTCACATGTTTTTATGTGTACTTAAGCACATTTCTATTTCTCTGTGTGCTTGCTTATAGTTATAATTGTATGCATTCCCACACACATGCGTGTGCATCAACATTTCTCATGTCTATAATTGTGTGTGTGGGTTTCTGTGTTTTTCTGTGACTATAATTGTATATATGCCTTCCTCTTTGTAGATGGTTTTTGTCTGGCTATTGTATGTGCACCAATATCTATTTAGATCCATTGAAAAAAGACTATTTGTTAATGCTACATATTCTATCTACGGCCTCTCAAACTTTCATAAATTCCATGAACGAATTCCAAATTCAACTTTCCTCTAAAGGTGTAGACTGAGCTCTAAAAGGGTATTACCTACCCTCCAATTGATCCCGGATTCCACATGCGTCCTGAGTACAGTCCAGGGGTAGGAAAGACATGGAATTCAGGGTCCCTGCTGCAGTACCCCCACTTAGCCTTCAGAAAGGGTGAGGATGCCCCAGGGTCCAACACTGCAGCTGAGGGATTCTTGGACGACATGGGCCTCAAACCCTGCGGCGCAACCAAGTCCAAGTCCTGTTGCTGAGGAAGGACTGTGGCTGGGGAAGGGGCTAGCGGTGAGAGACCAGGGGCGAGAGGCGGTGGAAGTAGCTTAGAGCATCCTGAGCTGGGCCCGCGAAGGTCTCCATTCTTATCCCCTGACTAGGCTGGGCCAGTTTCTTAGGACTTTTTTTTTTTTTTTTTTTTTTAAATAAAATCGGACCTAAAAGGGTCTGAAAAACCTGCAGCCCCAAATCGGGACAGACTCGGTGGTAAGATGGCGTCTGTGTAAGAGCCGCCTCCTCTTAGTGATGGGGAAAGGGTCATAAATCCGTTGTTGTTTATGAAAATTTACAACTTTGCAATACAACTTTATGAGTTGTTCGGCCCTTCCATTGGCCGCTGTCGGTCATGTGGATAGGAACCGTGAACATGAACTTTTTTATAATTTCCCTTGCGAGAATAGAGCCGCATTCTTTTGCTCCGCTCCATCCTGCGTGCTTCGGAGCTCTGCCTTGCCAGCCTGCCTGGGCTGCGCTTTGTCCGGCGATGGCGAGCGAGGGGAAGCCGCTGCCAGGCCCAGGCCAGCCGTTGTCGCTGGAGGTGGAGCGCGTCCAGTTCCTGGAGCAGCCGCCGCTGCTTTGCAACTTGCAACCTGGCTAATTTCCTGCGTCCTCTGGCACCAGGAAGGAGGACAATTCGTCTCTTGGGCTGCCGAAGCGACAGCTGTCAGAGAGGCAGAAGCTTCTGGGAGCCGCGGTCTGAAGGTGAGACCTGTGGGAAGGAGACAGGGCAAAGGTGGGTGAGGTACTACAGTGGTAAGAGAGGGCACCAGGAACGACTTTGAAAAGGGGCCTTTTTCACGCTCTTTCAGTACTGTCCTTTCATTTTCAGCCCCAATATACACCACAGTCCAAACACGTCACTCATTCTCACCCACTACCGCCACCACCTACAATCACTCCTTTTCCCTCCTCCCTCAAGGCGGATCAGCCTTCCCTCTGTGGCACAGCGCCTTGGCACGGCGCAGCACCGCTTGGGTCTTCGCCCCCTCCCCCCTCCATTCCCCAGTGACCCTCGGGAAGCCCCAAAGGAAGTCATTTGGCATTCTACTGTTCCCTACTGGCCTCTGGGGTTTGGGATTATTTCATTCGTGACCCAATTGATTCAACTGACTTCCCCAATAGCCAGAGGTAGTTCCCAACCTGGGAACGAGGACGGAGAGGCGAGCAAAGTAGCACGGGCGTTTTGTTAGCTTCGGCACACTGTTTTTTCCTGTGGGGGCTAGGAAAGGAAGCAAACACAGAAACAAAACTTACTAATTCAGAGTTCTCCGATGGTTGCCTGCTTCGTTTGCCCGGTTTTCTGGTTAGAGTGATTTCTCGAGCCCTGGAAGAGGGGCTAGATGCGTGTGTGGAATTCTGTGTTGGAGGAGAGAACCGAGTTAATTGGGTGCTAAGGTGAGGGGGTGATGTTTCCGTGCAGGGGCTGCTGTGTTGACGCAGGTGGAAGGAGCACATCTGAGGTTTCTGAGGGAAGGTTGCAAAATGGTGTCTGGGCAATAGCAGGGTCGCAGTCCCAAGCCACCTAAGTACAGTGGCAGGTTGGTGTCCACGGTCCTCCACCTCCCCGGCTTCCAGCGAGAGGACTACAGCTAGCAGCGAGACAGCACTAAGAGCTGCGGGCCTAGCAATGGCTTTGCATGGCACGGTGGCACCAGTCATGGTGGGTGGGCCTGAAAGCGGGTCTGACCAGGTTAGATTTGCCCCCGGGAGACAGAGCTACCCAAGCATCAGTCGCGAGTTCCCTGGCTATGGTTCTTTTTTGTTTATTTGGTTTTTGGTTGTTGTTGCTGCTGCTGTTTTCCTATCTCAAGATAGTATGTCGGCCTAGGCCAGACAATTAAGAAGGACGTGTAGATGCTTGGAATGTTTGCCGCCGGACAGCTCTGTGGATGCGCCCCGGGCAGGGGCAGATAAAGCGCCGCATTTGCCTCCTAGGGCCGCTGGCTGCCTGACTGCGGCTGCCGCAGGCGGATTATTTATTGCGACCGAACAGGGAGCTCGCTGCTGCCACGCTGTGGCCGTCGCCGGGACCGGCGCCAGCAGCGTCCCGCCTCTTTGAGCCTGGCGCGACTGCTGTACGGGCCCCTCAGAATCCCCAGAAGCAGGGGAAGGGGGGCACAAAAGGGGACCTGAGGGGCAGTCTCCAAGGGTTTATTTGGCTGTGAAATCTTCTTGCTTCGGCTACCCATGACAGAAAGCTCAGCCGCTGGAATAGATTCGGGTCCTTCCCTCTCCCCTAACCCAGCACCATGGAGACTGTTTGTACAGGCCGCCTGGCTGGTCATGGCTGCTTCTGTCCAAACTGCGCGTCCCAAAGGCGTCCTGAGGGCTCACGCCAGTTGGGGAACGCTTTGGCTTTGGGATTCTGACATCGGAGAGACCATTTGTAGTTCCGAGGCCTGCTGACCTGACTGGCCCTGAGGATTGGCTATGGCATGGAAGGCAGCTCCAGGAGAGGGCTGGTAACTGACAGAGGCCCACACCTGTGTGCTTTGGGTTCTGGCCTAGAGATTTGACTGGATGGAGGTGGACCTTCTGGGTCTTCCCACACACCTGCAAGCCAGGCTCCAGGCTGGCAGAAGTGGAGGGGCTCAATGGGCAGCCAGGGAAAGGGCAAAACTGTGTGACCCTACTGCCATCTTACCCTCTTTGAAGAGAAGATAAAAGGTAAGTTTTCTGTGTGGCTGTGAGCTAGCAGAGTCCTGCGGTGATTATTCTCATCATCTCAGGATGAGGCTCTATTGAAGGTGTGGAGTTCCTGGTCTCCACTCTGTCAGGACGCGCTCTCTCTCCATATATATATTATACATATGTTTATATACATGTATATGGAAGAATAGATAGATTGACTGCTAACTTAAATGCACACTAGCCTGGGCTTACATGTTAAGATTTCAACTTAATATTTTTTCCACCTTAATGTTTACAGAAGCTAGAAATACATTTTCTGGCTTCTAGGTGAGAAAACAAATTCTTTTATTGGCTGAGACAATTAAGTCTAAAATTCAGATCAAACCATAGCAATAATGGTGGCAAGCTGTCATCAGCTCCAACTCTGTGTGAGACAGAGCTGCGTCAAAGAGAACTGATAGATGTGAACAATTAGCACCTGGGAAATGGCTACTTTCATTTCCAACAGTATTGCTGGAAATAATTGTTATCTGATTGTTTGTTGTTTAAGAACCAATAACTCAAACTTATTTTCTTCAAACAGCCTTTTAAGAAAAAAAAAATCCACCTTTCTTTTCTTCCTGAGTTATTCATTTCCCACATATTGCATCCTCTCTGTGAGAAACGTAAAATTTTATTCTCTCCTGAACAGCTCATTTATATACAAAGGAAAAAAAAACTTTCTTGGGTTGGAGAGATAAAGACGTTAAACACAAGGCCTGTGGTACAGCCTTCCTTTGGTGTGCCTTCACGGGCTCTCTGGAGGCCGATCTTAGGCAAGTCCTTTTTCAATTTTCCTCTTTTGAGGGGAGAAAGGGGGGGGATCGAAAAGCAAGGAAGAGATTAAAGAACTCTGCAATAGATTCCTACGGGACCACTGCCAAGTGTCACCTCCCCCAAGCCCGATCCCCATCAGTTCACAAGGGTCAGGGTTTTACAGATCTTACACACAACCTCCTGAGCCCCAGCTAGATCTCTTAGACACCCACAGAATTGGTTTTTTTTAAGCTAATTCTAGCCCAAACAGTCATAAAAGTGACTTCAAACCGATATCGCGTTTTTCTTTAACAAAATGACCCTGATCCACGTACAGGCAAGCCCGAAACAGGCTTTCCACATCCTGTCTGAGTATCCCCAGGCCTGGGCCGATGGTCAAGGTAATTCAGGATCCTGGAGCAAGTGACAGGGTGACAGATCTGGTTTTAGAGATACTGTAGCAGCAGGAGTAGTTTAGGGTGGGAAGGTAGGGGACAAGTGGGTATGCTTGCGACACGACCGTGCCCATCTCCGTGTGACCTTGAAACCAAGTCCATTAATGATCCTTTGAGTGAAGCTCTGGGCTCCAGAAGCTGCACTCCGTGCCCTGCTCAACCAAGGTCCCCGTGTCTCTCCTGCTTCTGGAATGAGACTGGGAGATACTGTATCCGGTTGTTTTTCCGTAGCTGCACTAAGCAGGTCCAGTAACTTAGGGAGTCCTGGGATGCTTGAAGCTGGGTGAGAGGAGTCATGCCCCACGGATGGCTTTCTGCTCCGGTCTCACAAACACCCTTCTGTAGATCATTTCTTGTGGAAAACCATGAGTTTTAGCCTTTCCTTTCTCTAAGTTCAAAGACAGGATGCAGTGCACAGCCGGTGTAGGTATTTGCTTTAAGCCCACACAGGCACGGACCATTGCAGAAGAACCACACATGGAGGGCGGTACTGAGAAGAAGGGGCTGTAGGAAGGCCCTGGCTTTGGTGTGGGCCTGGTCAGTGAGGATTGATCTTTCAGCTTTAGGGCAGTAAGGCCCAACCTGTAATAAGAATGGGAGGGAATAAGGCGCCCAGGGAACCCCTAAAGCATACAGTTCAAAAGCAGAGCGTGAAGGCCTGGCTTCTCAGAGCCCCTTTTCCCATTCAAGAACCCACACCCATGATTAAGGGAGCACAAGGGGAGGTGTGACCCAGGGTCTGACTGGGACAGGAGGCTCTAAGCAAAACCATCCGTGTCACCACCCCCTGGCTCGGGCTTGTCAGGTTTCCTGTTTGGGGAGGAAACCCAGCAAAACCCATGAAGGCAAAAAAGGAAAGAGCAGGCCTGCTCATTGACCTGGGCACTAGTGCAGAGATTTGCACATCTCTGCCCGGGTCGTGCCCGCCGCTGGCGTTTGGGGATGTGTGGGGGAGAGCGGGGCGGGCAGGCTGTGTGTGCCCATTAATCTGCCGGGCGGGCGGCGGGCGGGCGGGCTGGGGGCTGTTTGTAACTTTGCTGCCTCGGTCGCCGCGGTCCCCGGGGAGCGGGCTCCGGCGCTCTTTCCCATTGGCCGCCGCTGCGTCAGCTGGTGCGATTTGCTGCTGTCGCTTTTGGCGTTCGGCCATCCAGAAACAAACCAGTTCGATGACTACTAATAGTTATAGCCAGATGTACTAATACACAACAAATCACAGTCCTGCAGAGGGGCGCGCAAATGAGTTCCTATTTTGTGAATCCCACTTTCCCTGGGAGCCTGCCCAGCGGCCAGGACTCCTTCTTGGGCCAGCTGCCCCTCTACCCGGCCGGCTATGACGCGCTGAGGCCCTTCCCGGCCTCTTACGGGGCGTCGAGTCTTCCGGACAAGACATACACCTCACCTTGTTTTTACCAACAGTCCAACTCGGTCTTGGCCTGCAACCGGGCATCCTACGAGTACGGGGCCTCATGTTTCTATTCTGATAAAGACCTCAGTGGCGCCTCACCCTCGGGCAATAACAAGCAGAGGGGCCCCGGGGACTACCTGCACTTTTCTCCCGAGCAGCAGTACAAACCTGACGGCAGCGTGCAGGGCAAAGCCCTCCATGAGGAAGGCACCGACCGGAAGTACACAAGCCCTGTTTACCCCTGGATGCAGCGGATGAATTCCTGTGCGGGTAAGGCTTTTCCCTGCTTCCCCACTCCAGAGAGTGTAGGGAGAATGAAAAGCTGGCAGGGAGACAAGGAAGGAAGGAAGGAAGGAAGGAAGGAAGGAAGGAAGGAAGGAAGGAAGGAAGGAAGGAAGGAAGGAAGGAAGGAGAGATTAGGAAGGGAGGAGAGAATAGGAAGAAAGAAGGAAAGAATGAACAAAATTTCCTTCTCTCTCTGTTGTTTTTTTTAATTTGAGAGAGAGAGAGAGAGAGAGAGAGAGAGAGAGAGAGAGAGAGAGAGAGAAACCCAAACATTCCCATGGGACAATCAGGCCCAGCCAGAGGAAAGGCAGGGCCATGAGATCCCTGTAAGGTGACACTTTAGGGGAGGGTGAAGGATTCACTGCCAAGCCTTATGAACCCTGTAACTTAAGGGACAACAAGAGAGAGAGAGAGAGAGAGAGAGAGAGAGAGAGAGAGAAACTGGTTGAGATGAGAAAGCCTGCCCAGTTGCACCCTGGTACCACCCCCTCAGGTTTCCAAGCAGAGAGGGCCTCCAGAAGGTAGCATAGGCAAACTCCTCCAGGTTCCTACCCCAATCCTCTCTCTTCTGCCCTTTGGAAGTCCAGAAGCCCAGGCAGACAGATGCAGAGGCCCTCATTTCCACATTTGACCTCTTTCTGTGTCTCCACCAAAGCTTTGGAGGGCCACCTTCTCAGAATATTCATATTCTCTCTCTCTCTTTCTCCCTCCCTCCTCCCTGCCTCCCTCTTTTATCTTCTACTTAACTTTCAACTCTTAGTCAACTTCTGTCTTCTCCTGAGACCCTGCCTGAACCTCACACCTGGCTTGGGGAGTGAGTTGTCTCACCCTTGGGTACCTCTGGCACCCAGACAGCCCAACACAGTCCTCACTGCCAGTCCATCACCACCTCACTCACAGCACCCTCTCTTTGGCCCAGGTTTTCAACGATCTCACACAGAGACTCCCCTTACCCTTTGGAGCAGGGACAGAGCCTAAGGGGAAGTTTGCAACTTACAGTCGCTTTAGAGCTTAAACTCTCCCCAGTGGAGTGTTTTCAGGTGGATCACATAACTTGCTAACAATATGCAAAGATTTGAGAAGACTGGCCATATTTAACTTTCCAAAAGTACATTGAGATCTGAGGAGCCTGGATAGCGTCTTTCACAGACACAATGTAAGCATTCAATTTCCATACTGCTCCCAGAATCCCCACTGCACCCACAGACAAATAATTGCTACACTCCCTCGAAACAGTGACTTTGGCCCCTCAAATTAAGAATGGCCATGCTATTTCTTCAAGTCTAATGGTTCTCTTACAAACCACATTTGTCAAAATCAATAACTTCCCACTCAAATCGTTTTTAGGTGAAAAACATCTTGCTTGGTTATGAAATAATTCTTGCCATCCAGCCGGCTTTTTTCTTTCTTTCTTTCTTTCTCTCGGTTGTGATGTGAGAAGCTGGAGTGAAGCAGAGTAATTTCCAGTTTAGAGACTAATGGCTGGGAGGCACACGGGGCTGGGTAGGTTTTGCCTCGCTTATTCGCACCTCATTTCTGCCCACAGGTGCCGTGTATGGGAGTCACGGGCGCAGAGGCCGCCAGACCTACACGCGCTACCAGACACTGGAGCTTGAGAAGGAATTCCACTTCAACCGCTACCTGACTCGGCGGCGCCGCATCGAGATCGCTAACGCGCTTTGCCTCACCGAGCGCCAGATCAAGATCTGGTTCCAGAATCGGCGCATGAAGTGGAAAAAGGAAAATAAACTCATCAACTCCACGCAGGCCAGCGGGGAAGACTCTGAGGCCAAAGCGGGCGAGTAGACTCCAGTGCAGGGACCAGGCCAGCGTTGTAACCTCTATTGGCTTTGCCCCCTGGTGCCCTTGTCTGCTCCCCAAGTTTTATTCCAGCCTGCTTCTCCCGCAGCTTAGGGAAAAGCGTCCAAACCTTTGCAAGCGGCTACGCATTTACTTATTACAGAAAACAAACAAACAAAACCCCACACACCCAACGTCAGCTGTGGGACAGACGCACTGTACACACAAACACACAGGTTTTCTCCCCAAGGCTGCCCAAGCCAGCTTGCGAGGCCCGCGATGCACCCAGAATTGGCCCTGCTGCTGTGTTAGCGCCTCTGCGCTCTGTGAGCCACAGACGCGGGGTTGTGGGGGAAGAAGGAGCCCCAGGCAGTGCCCTGTTTGGTGCCTGGGCTTTTCCGCCTTGGTCCCTCGCCATCAAATTCTAAAGGGCATCGCCAAATCGGCTCTGGCTACTGAAAAGAAAGGGTCTACGAGCTGGGCCCCAGCCCTGTCCCGGCCTCTCAGGATGCCCCTAATCAAGAAGCCTGAGGAACAAAGAGGAACACCCCCCTTCCCCGACAGAACCAAATCTCTCTATCGGCGCGTAACCGTCAGTGGGAGAGTAGCAGCCTCAGCCGAGGCAAGCCAACCTGGGTTTACAGCTTGGGAGCGACTAGGCTCCCGCAGGCTCCCAGCTCCCGATTTCCACTCTCAGCCTCATACAGCTCGGACGCAATCCACCTCGCAGCTTTCAGGACCCAAAGAGGGGGCCCAAGACCATGAGAGCCGCAAGAGTCCTGGCTTCCAAACGTGCCAGGGACGCCTGAGATGCCAGGCCTCTAGTAGAGAGAGTCTGCTCTCTTCTCAGCTACATTTGTGATTTACTTTCGTCTTTCGGAGCCCAGGAAAATAACTACGGTGATACTAGACACAGCCACGAAATGATTCCATTAGTTCCCGCAATTTATTCCCAGTGGTCTAAGCGAGATCCCAATAGCTCTACCCACCGATCCCAGCTTCCAAGCAGCCTCGGAGGCCGTTTGGGTATCAGGGCCCAATCTCTGGGTTCACCAAGAACCCTGCTACCTGGGGCCGGGCTGATCAGAGGAACCGGACCAGGGATGAAGATCTTCCAGGCTGGATAAATAAACAAATCAGATAGCAAACTAATGGCACGAAAAACATATTTGCACGGAGGAAAAAAATGATTCTGGTTATACGAGTGTATGGAATTTGACCTCGCCTCGGAGAAACACTACACAAAAGCTGTCTTTAATAGACGCCTGTGGTTTAAGAGCGGCAGGGGCACTGTCCTTCATGCGTTCACAAAAACAGAGCCGTAATTGTGGCTGCTGCTGTGGGCAGGATTTATTTCTTCAATTGGCTAAATCGTCTTCCCTTCCTCGAAGGTGATATCTGTGTTTTCAAAATTCACAGCTGCCGGCCGGGCTGGCAAACCGACCCCAACCTCTACACAAAAATAAGAGGGGATACAAAGCCGGGGAAATAAAGTTGTTGTAAATAATTCTAAGTCACCACCTCCCCCGAATCCTCTGTATCCTCGCCGGGCGTGCGATCGGCAGCTGACGGCCTCACAATTGGTACATCCTAATGGAACTGCGAGGGAAATGCAATAATTTTGCCATAATGGGCTGTAACCTCAATTCGACCCCGGCCCTTGAAGCCCGAGGTCGGAAGCGAAGCGATGCGCCCAGTCTCCAGCGGGTGGCGCTCGAGTCCGACTGAACGGCGGCAACGGGTGGCGGGGACGCGCCCAGGGCGCGCGCGCCACCCCTCTTGCCTCCACCCAACTCCCCCATTAGTGCACGAGTTTACCTCTAGAGGTCATCAGGCAGGATTTACGACTGGACAACAAAAGCACGTGATTCGAAGTCGTACCCCATATTTGGGTGCCTACGTAGGAGGGAACCGAGTACATGTCCCAGTCATTTCCATAATTCATCATAAATTGTGCAAGGGTGCTATAGACGCACAAACGACCGCGAGCCACAAATCAAGCACACATATCAAAAAACAAATGAGCTCTTATTTTGTAAACTCATTTTGCGGTCGCTATCCAAATGGCCCGGACTACCAGTTGCATAATTATGGAGATCATAGTTCCGTGAGCGAACAATTCAGGGACTCGGCGAGCATGCACTCCGGCAGGTACGGCTACGGCTACAATGGCATGGATCTCAGCGTCGGCCGTTCGGGTTCCGGCCACTTTGGCTCCGGCGAGCGCGCCCGCAGCTACGCGGCTGGGGCCAGTGCGGCGCCCGCCGAGCCCAGGTACAGCCAGCCGGCCACGTCCACGCACTCGCCACCGCCCGACCCGCTGCCCTGCTCAGCGGTGGCCCCCTCGCCCGGCAGCGACAGCCACCACGGCGGGAAAAACTCCCTGGGCAACTCCAGCGGCGCCTCGGCCAACGCCGGCAGCACCCACATCAGCAGCAGAGAGGGGGTTGGCACGGCGTCCGCAGCCGAGGAGGACGCCCCTGCCAGCAGCGAGCAGGCGGGCGCCCAGAGCGAGCCGAGCCCGGCGCCGCCCGCTCAGCCCCAGATCTACCCCTGGATGCGCAAGCTGCACATTAGTCACGGTAAAGCCAGCCGTTTTCTGATCCACGCGTCCGTGGGGGCGCGGGTCTTGGTCACTCTCTGTTCTCTGCAGCCTCTCTCCCGTCTCTCTCCTAGTCTCGCCTCTCTCCAGCCCGCAGAGCCTCTCCCTGCGGCTCCCTTTTCCCTGCCTTTCTCTTTACTTCCTCCCAATTACTGCAGCAGCGATCTGCATTCACAGATACTGGGGAGAGGGGAGGGAGGAAAATGGGGTGGCCGAGTAAGTTTAAATGTTGAAAGAGGAAGAAATTCCGTCTGGAACCCCAGTGCCTCGGAACTCTCTTCAGGGTCAGGCCAGCGGAGTAGGGCATGCAGGGGTAGGGATGGCAGTAAGGGCCGTGAATCGGGCTTGTCAGGGGAGATAATTTATGGGAAGGGCTACGCTGGGGAAACAGCGTTACTAATTAGAGCCCCCTAAAAGGGGCTTGGGGGGAATAAGCCAGGCGAGGGCAGGCGGGATTCTGAAGTTTGAGGGCAAGAGGGAAAGCGAAGGAAAGGGAAGAAAAAGAAATCGGGCGCCCCAAGCGTACACTGGAACAGAAGGCGGCTAGCTCGGCTGGAACTTTAACTGAGGGTGACCTAGAGGCCACTTGGGAACTGAGAAAAAAAAGTAGTGCTTCAGTGCGTTTCTGGGCGGTGGGCAGACTGGGAGGGCAGTGCCCCCACTTAGGACAACTCGTAAAGGGCTAAAGAGCAGACTAGGGGGCGAGGGAAAGCCAAGCTGTCTTTAAACCCAGAGTTCCTGCCTCAGGTGGGTCGGTTGTTCCCAGAGTCCAAATCCGGTTGTTTTTCTCGCCAGAAAGGAAGGGAGAAGGAAATTTGGGGAGGGTGGGTGAGGAAGGAGAACTTGTTGAGCCTTCTCCGCAGCTCAGGACCCTGGCTGAGTTTTGGAACCAGGTGCTGAGGAGTTGGTGGCTAAACCGCTGACTTTTTTGTTACAGACAATATAGGTGGCCCAGAAGGCAAAAGGGCCCGGACGGCCTACACTCGCTACCAGACCCTGGAGCTGGAGAAAGAATTCCACTTCAACCGCTACCTGACCCGCCGAAGAAGGATCGAAATAGCTCATGCCCTTTGCCTCTCCGAGAGACAAATTAAAATCTGGTTCCAAAACAGGAGGATGAAGTGGAAAAAAGATAATAAGCTGAAAAGCATGAGTATGGCCGCGGCAGGGGGGGCTTTCCGCCCCTGAGCATCTGAGCGGCCAAAGTACTGAGCAGTAGTAGCCGGGCAGCTCTCTGTAGTGTCAGTACTAAGGTGACTTTCTGAAACTCCCCTTGTGTTCCTTCTGTGAAGAAGCCCTGTTCTCGTTGCCCTAATTCATCTTTTAATCATGAGCCTGTTTATTGCCATTATAGCGCCTGTATAAGTAGATCTGCTTCTGTTCATCTCTTTGTCCTGAATGGCTTTGTCTTGAAAAAAAAATAGATGTTTTAACTTATTTATATGAAGCAAGCTGTGTTACTTGAAGTAACTAAAACAAAAAAAAAAAAAAAAGAAAAGAGAAAAAAAAACTACACACACAAAAAGCCCCCCCACCTCGTTTAGTGCCAATGTTGTGTGTTGCACTTGAGTTCTTTAATGTGCATGTACGTGGAAGTGTTCCTGTCTCAATAGCTCCAAGCTGTTAAAGATATTTTTATTCAAACTACCTATATTCCTTGTGTAATTAATGCTGTTGTAGAGGTGACTTGATAAGACACAAATTAACTTGTTCAACGTGTAGTGGCTAGTGGCTCTGTGACGAAAACTGTGACTCCAAGCGGTGTGTCCCTGCGTGCCTTTGTAGGACCCTTTGCACGAACTCTGGAAGTGGCTCTTATAAGCGCAGCTTCAGTGATGTATGTTTTTGTGAAAAAGTTACAAATATTGTCCAAGTCTGGCTGTTTAAGCAAACTGTGATCAGCTTTTTTTTTTTTTTGTATTTGTTTTTAAGGAAAAAAAACACTGACTGGAAACAAAACAAAATAAACTTTCTATTGTAAGTTCTCTTGGTCTGATTTATGCCAAATAGCAAGCTGCTCTTTCTGCTTTTCTGTCTGTCCAATAGTACTGTAGGCTGCTGAGTCTGCGGCTACCTGGGCAGCCTGCCTGTTCATTGTGGCTTCACACCAACACCTTGACTCATAGCTTTCCTCACTCAGAACCATCAGAAACCTCAGGCCAGAAGAACATAGTGGGAAAAGCTGTAGGAGGTTCCAAAGCTTGAGTCCACCTTGTCCATCTCTGAGGAAACCAAGTTAACTTTGTACCAAAAAGGAGAGGAAGAGAAAGAGAGAGAAGCCAGGGCTTTGTTAGCCACACTCCGGCCCACATAGATCCAAGGCTATTGTAGGCCTTGTTGAAGAGGCTTCTCTGCCAGGCTGTAGACCCCAAACCCTCTGCCCACTAACCAACCCCAGCACTCAGTTCCCTCTACCCTTACTGAACCACTTGGCTTCTTTTGCTACAATTAATTTGCTACAAATGGAAAGTACTTACCCCATCCTAGCTCCACTGGGAAACTCCTCAGAGCAGCTAAAGCCCAACTAGAGATTTGCACATTTACTGGCTGCTTACACGGATGCCGTCTTTCCTTTTAAAAGTTATAAAACAGTAAACTTTATAAGCCCCAGTTCCGGCTATATGACATTTGGGTGCCAAATGAATAGGGTTTTGTCTATGAATTAGATCGTAAAATCATCCATAGCACAGACAGATCGCCTCACTGGCTATAAAACGTCACGTGGGGCCATTAAAGTAAGTTTTATGGTTTTGGGGAGTTGACATCCAACATTATATACCACATAACATATAATCTCACTAACGCTGGACTCCATTTGACTCTTTTGCAGGCTACGTGTGCTGCCTGGTCATTCAAAGTGTCAATTTTAGGTCCAGAAGTGTCCAAACCACAAGTTCTCAAAACTCTGAAAAATGGCTCCCTCCATGTTAAGGTAAGCTCGCCTCTTGAGTTTATTTTCACTCTTAAAAAGTTTCTTGTCCTCTCTTTCTGTCTGGCTCAGTATTCAAAATGGGAGAACAAACTTTTCCCTCTGCCTGCCTAAATTAGCAAAGCCAGAGCCAGCCTTGTGGAGGCTGCGCGGTGAAGAATGCCTGTGGCCGGCCGAGAACGGCTTCCCCAGGCCTAACTTTAATTGCTGCACAATCGTGATGTTAATGACTTCCGCTGCTCCCGCCGGCGTGCAAAAAGATGATTGTGTGTGTGTGTGTGTGTGTGTGTGTGTGTGTGTGTGCGCGCGCGCGCGCGTGTGTGAAAATGGGTCTGTCTGTGAAAACTTGGCAGCCCCGGGCCTTCTTTCTAAGGTTGGTCAGGCCCAGGCTCTTTGGGGGTCGTGGAGCTCTGGGAGTTGAAGGGACGCAGGCCACTGGAGGAGAGGGGTAAACTGAACTCGAGAGTTTGAAAGAAAGGCCCGGAAAGGACCGAGGCCGACACTGGCGGGATTCCTTGTGGGGCTGAGGCAATATGTCTTCGCAGGGCCAGGGTCATTTGGCAAGACTGAATTGAGGCGGGCAGCCTTTGGGCCTGAGTTTCAGACCGACTGGAGAGAGTGGAAACTGACTGGGGCCTTGGCTGTGTAGCAGGAGCAGGCTGCACCCACAGGATGTTGGGGACAGTGGGTCCCCACCTAGGAGGTACTCTGCTGTCCCCGCACCGGGCTAGGCCCAACCCTGTTAGTTCTTTTCATTTGACTGGTAGTGTTCTCACCAGCCTGTGAGTCTGAAGCAATAAACTTTATGGCCGGATTTAACTTTAGTCTTTGAATCCTCAGGGTAATTGAAAGGGGTTAAAGCGCTTTCTTTTCTTCCGCCTTGCCTGTCTCTGCCTCCCTTCTTTCCTTTCCCATCCCGGTCTTTGTAGGAATAAGACATCTATGCACAGGACCCTCAAAAGGCAGCTTAAGGGCTTCCCTAGATAACACTAAAGATAGAGAAATGTAACCCTCTCCAACTGCAGACAAATTCTCTCTTCTAAAACTGTGCCTAAAGTTTTAAGGGAAATTGAGGTGTCTTCAAATGCCCAACTTAAAAGTCCCCAGAGCCATTAGGTTGTTTTTCTTGACACATCATAAAGGGTACTTTAGGAAGAAATTACCCCTTTGTCAGTAGGAGATTTCCTCTTCTCTTTTGTTATTTGTTCTTTCTGTTTGATCCCAGGAAATTTACATAATCTATGTTTTCCAAAACAGTCTCCAAGATTGTACCAATGAGTGAAGTTAGGTAAAATATAAATTTCCTGGGTACAATTCCATCGGGGCCCCAGCCTCCCATGTGCTTAAGCCAAGCTTAAGTGGGAACTTTCTGGCCTGTCCTGGTGTCTTCTCAGGGTAGGTACCCACCAGAGACCTAATAAACTCCACCCAGTCCTGTCTGAGGAGCTAAGCCAAAATGTCCAACTGTGGTTAGAAAAACAAAATTAAGGACTCTTCTTTTTTTCTGGAGCTAGGTACTTTTCTTCAAGTACTACTAGTTGGTAAAGGTTTTTACCAAGTGCTTAAAGAGAAATGTTTTGAAGTGTTGATTTGAAATACCAAGTATTAATATGCAGAAGTCTCCTTCATTCAACATAAATCTACAGAAGTCCCAGATTCAGAGATCCAAAGAAAACAAAAACCTAGGACTTAAAAAAAAATCAAAGCTCTCTCACAAATCCCACTTTCCCTGACTAGTGGCAAGCTGATGAATGCATGGGGTTACTTTTGGGTGAAGTGAATATTGGTATTTGAGTATTCAGGAAGATGTGTCCACTTCCTTAGAAGGAACTAGGATAAAGCATTTACAGGGGTAGGTTCTTGTGATCTGCTGTGGCTAAGAATGATGGAGCCTTTGTTTTGCTGCTCCGAGTTTGGGTAGACAGTGTTGAGCTGTGGTTCTGTTTTGGTTCTGTGTCTGGTGATTTTGCTTGTATAATTTCTGGGTGGTTGAAATAAAGAGCAAAAGAAAGAAAACCCAAACAAACCAAAAGGAACAAGAGTCATAGAAATGCTGGCAGGTTCATGGTGTACCTAGGAAAAAGAGCATCTGCAGCATCCATTGGCCACACCCTGGGATGTGGGGATGGGTAAAAGGCCTGATGTTATCATATCCAACCAAATACATTCCTAGGGCTCTTTGGCACAAATTAAAAAAAAAAAAGACTATGAGTATTGTCAGCTTGCTTACTTCTGTCTCTTTTAATCTTCACAAGGATTAAGTAGAATTTAAGAGGGCAGGTCAACCCACGTGGAGTTAAGTGACTTTTAAGAAATACAGCATCCAGTCCCAACTGTGTGACTGTTATTGGAGGAAATGTTTTCTTTCTTACTATTTTCATGGGAAGCATACTTAAGAAGGTAGTTGGATATCTGTTCATTTTGTGGATTCTTTTGGGTCTTTTTTCTTAAAAGAGGAACTTAGAGAGGGAAAAAAAAACCCTCTCCCACTGAGGGCTTTATGAAGACATTCAGCTTCAGCTGGTGGCAGAAATCTGTGTGCTCTCTTGTAAAAGGAGAAGGTGGCAGAAGTGCGCAGGGCCTTGTTTGTTTCTACAAGCCAAAAAGAATATATCCCCTCAACTATCAGAGGAAGCTTCTGGTCACACTTAGGGGTTTGTTAGGGTTTCCCTGGTCTAATTTCACAACATTATACCAAGATCCTTTTTTCTCCTGTGATTTTCATTTGGTTCTGAAGAGGGAGAGAGAGAAAGAGAGAGAGAGAGAGAGAGAGAGAGAGAGAGAGAGAGAGAGTTTTCTAGCAGAAACAGTTGTGTTCATTTGGATAATGTTACATCCAAACAAGTACACTACAGAAGACTGGAGTTAGAGATGAAGACAACTCTCTCAGCTTCCAAGAGGCCCTTAGCATCTCCCCTTCTCTGGCTGGGGTCTACCCATGGCTTGCTCGCCCTAAAAAAAGCAGAGACTCTTAAGCTGCAGCCCCTTGGCTTCTAAGGGGGGAATTTTCTTCTAGTTAGTGACATCAGTATAAACAGGATGCCAAGGCAGGAGTGCCGGGTTCAGCCCAGGCTGAACCAAACTGGGGAGGGAGCCCACCGTCCTAGGCTCCAGAACTGAAAGAGAAGCCCAGATTTGTTTTGTTCGGTGTTTTCTGAAAAAAAGAATTTTGTCTTTCTCTGTCAGATCCCTTTCTCACAAACATAATATTTGTTATGAAGGTTACTGGGTAATTATTGCGATTTTGTGAAGCAGCCTTTGCTGGAGGTGAAGTCTGTCATCGCCTAACAAATGGCGTCCACGCAGTTCACTGCCGGGTTAAGTAAATTCAGAGAAGATAAATCTGCACACCCTAGGAATCGCCAGCAGAGCTCGCTTTAGTACAAGTTCACAGTCAACTGGCCTGCCTGGGCCAAGTCTCCCAACAATCAAGGCTGCGCCTTTATTTTTAAATAAAACAAAATCCACCCCATCCGCTCTGCCCGATTCCTCTCCTCCCCTTCTTTTCTTACACTTTTGTTTTCAAAAGATTCTCCAGTTCTCCCCTAAATTGTCCTTGTTAGTGGAGTCGCAGGTGAATTCAAATGGATCTAGCTCCTAACTTTTGACTTAAAAAAGAAGCAGGAGGCTGGTTTGACAGGGAACATGGTCACAAATACACACAAAAAATATACACTCCATCCTCTATTCCATCAGGCGGTGGTGAGAGAACTGCCTAAGATCCAGAGCGCCCCTTCCCCCTGAAGCTCAGTGCTGTGTATCTTTGTGGTTAGCACGTTACAACTGCAGGTCAAAAAGTTGAGGGTCAAAAGTTTACATTGTGCAGCACTCTTAGTCATCTGCCCAGACAGAGTTTGATGTCAATTTCGAGCTGCGATCTTGACTATCACCACAAAAGATAAAATGGCTCGGAGTGACGCGTGTATCACGGTGTGGACTCCAGGTGAACCCTGGTGGTTGAATGACCTCAATTACAGAGGAAAGGATAGAAAATTCCTCTTTTCAGGAGTAATACATGCTGTATTTCATATTGAATGATCCCTTCCATTCTGAGGGAATAGCAGCAGGTAAATAGGCATAGATTATCAAAACACCAAAACCTTAAACGCCAAAGAACCAAGAATGGTTTGTGGGTTTGTCATCAAATAGATATGCTTAGAATTCATCAGAGGACCATTAAAACCCAAGTATCAAGTTTCTAATGTTTCATTATGCCCCCTTTATATGACAAAAAGGAGAGTGATTCTGATTGGCCAGGGTGCTTGGGTTTTATGTTGTAATACATATAATAATCTCCAAAGTGTGGGAGGAAAGGGCAGATATCTTACAAAGTGTATTCTTGGCAATTTTCAGGCATAGACTCTGATCCTGCTCCCTAACTGCAATTCACCAAATGCCAAGATTGTCAGAGCAGAGAAGTGGAAGCCCTAAGGACAGGGATAGGATTCCTAAAGCCCCCACCACCAGCAAGCACATGCTCATTAGTGCCGCTATGTTCATGCTGCTGAAGTTTTTCTGTTATAGTTATTATTAAGCCACCGTGGGATGTAAGAGGACTGCTACAATCTGCCAGAGTCATGGTACAGACATAGGCAGGGAACTGCTGCTTTCCTGCATGCTATGCCATGTTGTAAAACCACGGCTTCTGTTCTCCAGAAGAGTCTTCTAAATAATCAGTGTGGAACAGGGTGGGGGTGGGGACGAGGGAGACTCAGGGTGGGAAGGCAGGCTAGGGAGGAGCTGGGAGGGTGGGAGAGAGAAGGAACACTGTATTCAAGAAGCAGACGGGGAATCATGCCTCATTTGTCTGTTGCAAATGAAGTGTTAACCAATATTTTATTTTTCATACATCTAGATTAGCTTTAAGTGTCTGGGTTGGACTCTATTTCCTAGGGAACATATTTTCCTTTCCTATATATTGACCTTCAAATGATCAAGGTAGGAAAACAATGGTGACAAAGATAAAATATTTTCCTCTTCTTAATTTTGGGAATAACTTAAGGGCTCAGAATGTCAACCTTGCAGGGATGTTTAAGACAACCCCACACATTCAGGCTGATTAGATTTAACGGTACCAAGTGTATATTCAGTGGTAAAGTAAATATTTCTCAAATGCTACCTTCATGGAAGCAAGTAACCAGAGCCTGTCTATTGTACAGTAGGTAAGTTTTTACTCTGGCCAGGAGCTTGGAGCCAAATAGGTTTTGCCAGATGAAATGGAAAGAGCTGTGGTCACTGGAGTTATAGCAGTAAGCACACCACATCTGGTCTTCTCTTGAAATGAAAAGAACGGAACCCAGCCCCCAAATCGCTCACCCAGAAATTATGACTCTTCCATGGAATTTTTCATTGTACTTTTGGTTAAAGCCATGTGACATCCATCCTCAAGAAACACTTTAGCATCAATATTCAAAAAGCAACCTTTTAGCTAGTTTAGTGACAAAAGATACCTGTGGAAGTCACTGCTTTGAGAGTGCTTATCTCTTTAGAGGACTTTGATCTTTAGATAATATAGATAATCCTGGGTAAAAACTCATGTATAATTCTAAAATGAATATTAGTCCTATGTCTGGTCTTAATTGTTATTTTAAACCATCACCAGGAAATTGCACCCAAAACAAATTAATTGGTAAAAAATTGGTCTGGTCAAGTGTTGTTTTTCCGTAACCTGGTGTAAGTGGGAGGAAGCCCTTACATGCCACTACCAGGCAGTTTAAAATCCTGCCATTTCCCAATTCAGTCTAGAGAAGTGTTTGAGATAGAGGACAGCCCGGAGGCCCTCATGCTAAAGAACAAAGGACAAATACAGTCAATACATCCCATAATGCTTACATTTCCTTTGCCTTTTCCCCTTGGTTTTTCCTGGGAAGGACTGACCTGGGCAAAGCACCCAGCTCTCTAAAAGACACTGTATAGACCTTTTAGAAGCGCAAAGTCCAAGGCCGAGGTGAACTTCAGGTCAGCGCGTCTAACAAATATGAAAATGTCGGCTGGTGAGGGCGCGCCTGTGACTTAACAAAGACTGTCAATGTGTAAGATTAATAAGAAACAAAATGCACACGGTGTCACTGTTCGGTCACTTTGAAACTTGGGACAGGGTTGCATTCAAGTGGGAAGGCTGTTCCAAATATATTCAAAATGATTCAAATCAGATTCAAACCAGGCTGCAAACACTGGGTCCTTCTCGCCCTCCCTCTCCCTCAGACTCCCTTCGACTCCATCTGGGATGCAAGGACATGATGAAAAGTTATTTCACTTAATGGGGTTTTAAGATAGCGATTTGGGGAATATATGCTATCCCTGCACATGGAAAGGAACAATTGTGCTTACCAGTTTCCCAAGGAAAAAATAGTGCTTCAACCCCGCTTGGGACTAGAGCCAGTTGGTGTGCGAAGATTAGCAGGCTCCCTCTCTGCTCCATTTCAGGGCATCCCATCCCCAGGCAAGATGCTGCTGTGGTAAACTTTGGCTTGTTTTCCTAATTGAGTTACTTTCTTTCTACCTTTCGTTTGGTGTCTTGGATCTCATGTTGAAGGCAAGAGATGCTTCTTAGGTTTACTGTTTTTTTTCCAAATGATTATTTGATTCCATGGGATTTTTGCTATGGCTTGCTTGCAAAGGGAGGCTGTGGAAGGTTCAGGAAAGGTACTGAGATTGTTTATTACAGCCATAAATCTTGCAGTAAAATGTCAAAATGTCGGTGTGTGAGATAACACTTGGTGGTCCTGGCTCCGTTTGTGTTTATGATAGGAGCTCAAAGACGTGTTACAGGCCTTGGGGGATTGTGTCAGCCCATCCTCCTTAATAGAACCTCAGGAAACAGAGTTAAGTCCTCTAGCTTAACCGTATACAAAACAGTGCCTCCTTAATACTTAAAACGTGGAAACTCTGTAGACCATTCTGAGGCTAAACAACATGGATTTTTGTGTCTTAGACTCTGTAAATAATATTAAACAGACATGGTTAGGACTCCTCCAGTGCTCAGGGTTGGTGACACCAGAAGCAGACTAGATTTCCTCAAGCTTTTCATCCAACCTGAACACATGCAGATATGCAGTGCATGTGTATTTGTATGGTCTGTCTGTGTGCTACTAATGTTAGAGATGTCTCCTGTCTCATTTGTGTACCTATTTTCTTGCTATTTTCTTGCTAGAGAGAGATATCAGTTTAAAGTAGCCACATCAGGCTAGATTTCCTTCCTCCAGTCTAGAGAAGATATCTAGAGATTAGAATCTTTGTTGGTTTCCATCTATGGCTCAGATTTTCATTTAAAAAAAAAATCATGGTGCTTCCTGTCAGTGGACAGCTCTCTTTACCAGCACAGACACCCAGTGTGGAAAATCTCTTTGTACTACTTCAGGATGATTTCAATAAGAAACTAACATGATCCTTTTTTTAACCTCTTTCCCTAAATTACTTTAAAGATTAGTCTCAATAATAGTCTTCATGTGTCTAAGCATTAAATGACTATCTATCAAATAGGATATATCCCAGTATTTAGTAGCTCAAGTGAGTAACAGATATGAATGAAGATAGAATGGATGTTCTTTCTGAAGTGTCTCTAGGCTTGGGTTATAACTTTCCTGGTCTGCGTTTGAGAAGGCCGTTGTTCTATCCTGCTCTCTGAAAAATCAGCAAGGTGCACCAACGGAAACTGCTTTGCATACCCAGAGGAGAGTTATTTTTTAGAATGGCGGTGATAGTTTGCACTGCTTTACCATCATGCAAAGGATCTAGGCGTGTCTGCTATTCAGAAGAAAGAAAGAGCACAATTCCAGGTACGAGTGAGGCATCAGTATTTACTTCAAAGATCAACATTAGGTGGAATTAATAAGTAATTTATTTGTTAATAATAATGGCATAATTAGTTTACCCATCAAATTTCAATTACCAAATGGCAGGCAACAGTCCCTTCTCTCTCCTTTCCAGAGCTACTGATATCGTTAAAATGCTAATTTTTCAGCAATCGCGGGCTGGTCTGTAAATATAGCCCTTGGTTTAGATCCTGCACGAGGAAACAGCATCCAAAAGGAGAAGGGAGGGAAAAGTTAGAAAAGACCGATTGACAATTAGACCAGGCAGGGTCTTATTGTATCTCAAACTTGTTTTTGTTTGGTGATTGTTCTGAAACGCGAAGTTACTGGATTCGAAGCCGGGTTTTGTGCAGGCGTCGTCTCTCTTCCCACTCTGGGGTGGAGGTCTCACAATAGCGCCTAATAAAGGAGGCACATTTAGCTCTCCTCAGCACCTCCATCAACTGCAATATAGGAAGGTTCCAAGTCTTTAAATGAAAAAATAATGTACAAATTCTGCGTCTGAAAGAAAAAAAGTAAAAATAAGTATCCACGAGGTTTTAGTGGATCGCCCTCGCTTGCTGTACTTCCTTGACCCGCTTGTTCAGCGGCCCTTCTACCCATCCTCCCTGTGCAGCTCCAGCCCTGGCTTCGCAAAGCAGGGACTCCCTAACAGCCGGGTGGATGTGTAGGGCGTGGACAAAGAATCAAAGGGCGAGAAAAATGGGTCCGTAGGCCTCCTTCGTTTTATTCCAGAGCTAGGATAAAAAGCCAGGGTCTGCCTCTTGGTCCCAGTGCCCTTCCCTCTCCTGGAGGGCCTCGAACCCTCGGAGGACCACCCGAAGCCTGGTTGGACTGGAGATCGGCGCTGAGTCGTGGCGACCAGCTGCCCAGAGGCCTAGGACAGACGTGGGCAGGAACAGGGCTCGAAAGGACCCGCAGTCTAACAGGCCCCAACTTCTCAGCCGGAACCCAAGTTGGGGGGCCCGAGGAACCCAAGCTCGCTTCTCCCACCCTGAAGGCTAGCAGCATCCATCACGCATCCCCCGCGCGTTTCCTGATCCGGGTCCGCGCGCGCGGATTTCCCATTGGCCGGATCGCAGCACGTGGGGCGCGGGGGCGGGGCGCGCAGGGCCACGGGGAGCGCGCGCGGGCGGGGGAGGAGCGGCGCGGACTTCGGCGGCGGCGACGGCGGGAGGGGGAGGGGCAGTCGTTTGACAGCGGGGGGAGGGGCGGGCGCCGGGGCCGGGGGGGGGGGGGGGGGGGGATGGGAAGCGCGGCGAGAGGGGGAGGGGCCTCGGCGAGCGCAGAAAAACGACACCGCGAGAAAAATTAGTATTTTTGCACTTCACAAATTAATGACCATGAGCTCGTTTTTGATAAACTCCAACTACATCGAGCCCAAGTTCCCTCCTTTCGAGGAGTTCGCCCCGCACGGTGGCCCGGGCGGTGGGGACGGCGCCGTGGGCGGGGGTCCCGGCTACCCGCGGCCCCAGAGCGCCCCGCACCTGCCGGCCCCGAACCCGCACGCGGCCCGCCAGCCCCCCGCTTACTACGCGCCGCGGGCGCGCGAGCCCAGCTACCCCGGGGGCCTGTACCCCGCGCCCGCCGCCGCCTGTCCCTACGCCTGCCGCGGGGCCAGCCCCGCGCGACCCGAGCAGTCCCCGGCCCCCGGCGCGCACCCCAGCCCGGCCCCGCAGCCCCCCGCGCCCCCTCGGCACTGCGCTCCCGGCCCCACCACCCCGGCTGTCGCGACGGGGGGCAGCGCCCCCGCGTGCCCGCTGCTGCTGGCGGACCAGGGCCCGGCGGGCCCGAAGGGCAAGGAGCCGGTGGTGTACCCCTGGATGAAGAAGATCCACGTGAGCGCCGGTATGTGGCGCCGCCGGGAGGGCAGCGGGCGTGGGGGCGCGGGGCAGGGCGCGGGAGGGGACCCCCATCTGGCCGGCGCTTTGGCTGTGGGTGTGTGCGCGCCGCCCGCAGCCTGGTCCTAACGTGAGAACCCTTTTGTACCCAGGGTCCCTTTATCCTGAGATTTACGAGACGCCAAACTGTTAGGGCAGTAATTATAGCCCCCATAAATTTAATTGCCCTGGCAGAGGCTCCCGGCCATGTGTCTTTGAAGCTTTTCTTCAGCCCCAAAGCCCAGCACCATTCTTTATGGCTCTCGGGTGTTTCCCGTTGTCAATAGCCTGTGAAACATTTTCTTTGCCTTTTTATGTATCTTGTGTGAACTTGGTGTCAGGTTATTATATAATGATGATGTCCGATTGCTCTTCCCCACCCTATCTCCTCTCTCCTCCCCTCCTCCTCTTCTACTTCTTCCTCTTTGGCCTTCTCTTTCGGGGTTCTGGTGTTCAGTCAACTCCAGTTATAACGGAGGCGAACCTAAGCGCTCTCGAACCGCCTATACCCGGCAGCAAGTCTTGGAACTGGAGAAGGAATTCCACTTTAACCGCTACCTGACCCGGCGGCGCCGCATCGAGATCGCCCACACGCTCTGCTTGTCGGAGCGCCAGGTCAAGATCTGGTTTCAGAACCGGAGAATGAAGTGGAAGAAAGACCACAAACTTCCCAACACCAAGATGCGATCTTCCAACACTGCCTCGGCCCCTGCCGGCCCGCCTGGGAAAGCACAAACTCACAGCCCACACCCCCATCCCCACCCTCTCCCTGGTGCTTCCACACCCATTCCCTCCTCCATATAATCTAGAGACCTGGATCAGTTTCTCTCACTTATGTGCCCTACTCATCTCCTGCTCCTGTCCTCATCTGCTCTTCCCTAAGTAAACCCGAGACACCAAAACAAAATCCAACTTGCTGGAAACCATAACCAAAAAGAAGACATTATCCCTGGTTGGTGTGACCCCTCCAAGAGGACGTCTGTCCTCGTCCTCGTTACTGCTTAGTGGAACAACCTGCTGACCTGGACAACTTTGCCAGGATTGGACACCTGTAAGAAAGCACTGGCCATCGACTACCTTTGAGTCAGCCAGACAGCACGTGCTGACTGGGGACATGTACTTGTATGCAGAAGAAGCAGGCCGGTTCCCAGCTTCCCAGCTTTCTAACCTTCCTTCCTCTTCTGCGTTAAGGCAGCTCACATGAGCTTTACTGAGTAGACTTTGTGGACCTCACCAGATTATTTAATTTTCAAAGTGTGTAGACCTTGATGGTAGGTGTGGCATGTAGTTTCCTCTCCTTGCATTTATTTAAGATACTGTTAGAGAGATATTGTTGTCTTATACTGGGGCACAGCGTTGGGGAGAGGGAAATGCATTTAGACTCACTTACAACTGTACAGAGAGATATGGTTGTATAAAGAGGAATGTGCTAAGAATAAACTTCAGTTTATAAGACATTAAAAACCTAAGAGACAGATTTGTGTGTGTTCTAAGCTTAAAAACCAAACCAAACCAAACTACCCCAAGCCTCCTCTTGGTTGAGATACTTGACCTAGTGCGCAGAAGCCTTGTAGACAGGGTGAGCTGGGGTCACATTCTAAGCACACTCACAATGTGTGTGTGTGTGTGTGTGTGTGTGTTTAACTTGGTCTGAATTCTTGCCAAGCTTGACCCACTGTGGAAGTGTTCCAAAAAGCGGGAAGGCTCTTGAGCCCTGAGAGGGCTCCTCTTCTTCCCAAACTTGGCCAGGCTTTCAGGCTTCAAGTCTCTGTAAGGCATAGAACCGTGTGTGTCCCTGCAGTGAAAGGTGAGACCTTGCAGAGCAGAGGCCTGGAGCTTCTGCAGCTGTTCTGTAGGCTGAACTCTGAGCACACTTGGAAACAGGCATTCCCTTGGCGTTTGCTGCACCTTCACACTTCATCTGCCTGTTTCCCTGGAGATAAAAAATAGTTTATGCAAAGGGTTGCGCTTGCCTTTTGGTTTTTGGCTGGTCTTAAGGTCTTTGCGCTGAGCACAGCTTGGGAATTTTTTGTTTGCTTCTCTGAGAAGAGCTTATAGAGTAAAGTGAACTTTCCCACCACACTCTCCAAAGCACCCTAGGAGGAAATCAGAAGCGTAATGATACCCTAAAATGCACCCTACCCCTACACAAGGTAGGTCTGGAAGAATTCACTGTTGGAAGGAAGCCAGACTAATCTGGGCCACTTTCCTCAAATGCTCTGTGGTGTTACTGTGCACTCCCAGAGAGCCAGATCTTTGAAAACATGAAAACTCATCTCTCAATCTCTGTAACTCTAGTATTTGTGCAATGGTTGAAATTTGATGCTCAGGCATCACACACACACACACACACACACACACACACACACACACACACACTGAATATGTACCTGGCCTTGAAACAGAGCAGTTTGGGGGATTTTATAGTAAATGTGAGAGAGAGAGAGAGAGAGAGAGAGAGAGAGAGAGAGAGAGAGAGAGAGAGAGAGAGAGAGAATGTTTATCTAACTCTGTAATGTTAGAAGAGATTTAAAACCATTTTCATTAGTGGGACAAGCTCAGCCACCCATGCTTCAGACCAGGGAAATTTTTCTCTACCCATAGATAATCCAGTTTTTAGAAAGAAGCAATGGGCTCTAGTCTCTGAGAGGCCAAGAAAATTCATGGGGAAGGAGTACACACCCCTTCCCAAGCCAGGAAGGACCAGGCATAAAGTGTGCTTTGTAAGGTGTGAACAGGAGCTAAGCATTTCTGGAGGCAATGTAGCTGCTGCTACAACTTATTAGCCCCCCCCCCACACACACACACTACATGCACTTGTAAAGCAAAATTAAATCACACTGAAAATAGCAATTTCCCCGGGAATCATTAATCACCTCATACAATAAATACTTCTTTGTAATTCAACAGCAATTCTGAAAGGCATTCTCTGGGAAAAGTCTTTGGAGGAGGGGGGGGGATAATGTAAATAATGCTTTCTCTCAGGCAAATAGGCAACATTTTGGATATGTGTGTGTGTGTGTGTGTGTGTGTGTGTGTGTGTGTGTGTATCACTCAGTGGAAATTGAGTATCAAGCCACAAAACCTCAATATTTTTTCAACTCAGATTTTCATCACATAAGGTAAATTCTTATATTTCTCCTCAGTGGGGAAGGACGGATCTGAAAGGCTTCCTGGAGATCATGGTAGGTAGGACATCTTTCATTTGTGCATTCAGAAAAGGAAGAGAGAGTCAAAACAGCTTTTTTTTTCTGCTGATTTGGGATAAAGTAGCATTTTTTTGTATTGACAATTGATAGTATTGGTGTTTTGTAAAACCAGGATTACTGAAAATGCTACAAATGATCTCTTCGTGGTAGGTATTCTATTTGTGATTCAGCCTTTAAGGGAGCTTGCTGTAACAGCTTAGAAAATCTCACTGTGCATCCCTAAAATCATTCATTGTCTGCCCTTTGTCAGGCTAACCATAAGAGTTCACCGAGAGGACAAATTTTCTATCTCATTAATTGTTTTTTTTTTTAAAGCAAACCTACTAGTCCTTCAAACCCTTGACCTTTAAAAACAGTATTTTGAGTAAGCTGCACCGTTCTCTTACCAAAACGACCCCTGCACGGATGCTCTTCTGTTCTCTTCCCTTTACTTCCCATCCCCCCTCAGTACACACTTATCCGATTTAGTCACAGAGCCAAGCTGTGCATGACTCTGGAGAGAAAAGTTTTGTCAACATCTGAAATCAACCTAAATCGGATAAGAGACACTTTAATGGTCACAGTTTGAATTAAGTACTTAACACTCTCCCCCTTGAAGAAAAATGTCAGTTTGCAGGCGTTCTTTGCTAGTTTTGCTGAAATCTACGATATACCTGGTGTTTTATTACAGCAGGAATTCATCTGTGACAGGCATAGTGGAGTACTTAATACCCAGGATGGAGCTCATGGGAAGATTACTCAGATATATGGGTGGGCCCATTCACACCGACTCTGTCTTTATACCAGCAATCCCGGGGTGCCCTAGTCCCTCTCCTTCTTCCCCTTCTCCTTCTTCCCCTTCTCCCACATCTCCTGGGCACCTCTGTTCCCCTAAGCTCTCACACTGTGTCACTGTCCCCTGCTGCTTTCCCTCCAGCAGTTCCAGCAGAGAAACAGATCAGCAACAGCAGCAGCCCTTTAGAGTGGAAGGAGACATCTCAAAGAATAAATGTAGCAAAGAACAACTTCCAACTTCCCATCCCTGTGAGTGGGTTCTCTAGAAGCAAAGACCTTCACTATCATTCTATTGATGTCTGCTTATATAAATGCACACATACACACACCTGCAAGGAAGAACTCAGGCTCAGCTTTTCCCAATGGCTGTTTCTGGTATCCCCTTTCCTATATTATACATTGGATCAAGTAAAACAAAACAAAACTGTTTTGCACCACCAAGAGGATGGAATGTGCCCAGTCAGTGGTGGTGCACACCTTTAATCCCATTATTTGACAGGCAGAGGCAGGTGGATCTTTGAGGTCGAGGCCAGCCTGGTCTATAGAACAAGTTCCAGGACAGCCAGGGTGACATGGAGAAACCCTGTTTTGAAAAAACAAACACAAAGAAGCAAACAACAACAACAACAACAATAAAGAGGGTGGTATGAAAAATCAGAGGAGGGGAAGGAGGAAGACATGGGATAGTACTAGGAGGTGTCAGGAAACCTTCTAGCCTGTAGCTTCTACCTTGGAACTTCTAATTTGAAGGGGACTTTAAGTGTTCAAATTGAAAGGAGACCATTTTGCTTCAAGTGTCTCAGTTCACAAGCAAGGACACTGAAGCAGTTGAATGGCTCTTAAAGTTCCCCCATGATAGTGAGCATGTAGGGCATAGAGCCTTTGCCATCACTCTGAATGAACAGAAGTGCATAGGCATCTTCCTGCTGAAGGAGTTATTCTGTTTTCGTTGGTGATAAACAAGAATAGAAGGCTGGGCATATAGATATCTCTCTAGGCTTTTGCTGATGTGTAGGGCCACACAGGTGTGTGTATAGTCTGAAAGAAGAATGCATGTATCACTAAGGCTGCCTTGTGAGAATATATAACTAACTCTCTCCACCCCCTAGTCTTGGCACTCAAGCAGGTGTCTTGACCCCTGGGTTCAGGTGAGGGATGTCTGGTACTTTGCCGGGCTAGTAGCATGACTGCTATGCTCAACCTAGCACTTCCATGCTGTTCCCTTTTAGGGAAAGGGTGGTTGTGTTCTGGAGGCCTGGAGGGGTGGGGGGGGGGAAGCCAAGTATGGGCTTTGGTTGCAGCTGACAAAGGTGTAGCGCCTGTCAGAATAGAGGGAGATATTGAAATTGTGATCTCTTGTGGTCATGTGACTCGTTAAATAATTAATGCAGATCATCAGGAGTGGATCTGAGTCGTCAGGGCCGCACTTCTAGGAACGAATCTCTCAGTAGTGAGACTCCAACTTCCTATTTGATTTTTAAATACACACACCTTCAGATTTATCTCCAAAAGCGTTTAACTCCTTCGGGCAAGAGCCCTTCCACGTGGAGAACAGAATGCCGGGTCAAAGGCTTTCTTGCAAGGCTGCTGGGAGTCCAGGGAGGCTGTGTCCAGGGAAATGTGAGTTCCGGCTCAGACTTTTTTTTTTTTTTCCGGTCATATCCTGGTTTTGGTGATGAAGTGGGACAGAAGCGCAGACAGTTGGTAATGTTCTGATTCACGCTGGGGAAGGCTTCAGAGATACCACAGGAGGAGCACGCGGCTTTGTTCAATTTTTCCCGGCGTTCATAAATCACCAGCGCTAGGCGAGCGAGGGAGCAAGTAGACGCCAAAAAAAAAAAAAACGCGGAGAGAGGCCACAACAACGGCTGCAGCCATTGCAGAGCAAGAGACTCGAGCAGCGTCTCTCTGTGACTCATTAGTCTGAAGGATTTATGGGAAACAGGAATCATGAATATTAGACTTGAGAATAAAAAAGATAGCAACAACAATAATAACCATAATAATTACAATGCTCCTAAGCCTTGTGCTTGTGATGGTGGTGGTGGAGGAGGAGTAGGAGGAAGAGGAGGAGGGGGTAAGAGGAGGGGGAGGGGGTGAGAACCGGGGCACAGATCTTTCTGGGATGAAGTTGAGTAGCCAAGTAAGTAGCAGCTAGACCCCACCTTGATCAGGATGGCACCAGGAGTCTCAAGACCAGGGGGCTCTCCCCTGGAAAAGTAGGAGTTTGACAAAACAAAGGGGCCCAGCGAGGATGCTGGCTGGCCCTAAGCACCCTTGTGCAGGGCAAAGGCTGCGGGTGGAGTTGTGGCAGAAGGCAGCTGCCAGTTTGCTGCTACCCCCTCAGCGGTCTAGGAGGCTCCCAAGCCAAGAGTCAGGCAACTCCCTAGCTTCTTGGTGGTTCTTTGCTGGCTGCCAGCCGGATTGCATAGGGGTAGGATAAACCTACACAGGGCTGGTTTGGAGCAGGTTGGCAAATGGCGAGTGAGTAGTTTAGGGTCAGGGCTATAGAAGCAAAAGTCCTGCACAGGACTAACAAGCAGAGGACTAACAAGCTGGTACCATTCTCTGCCATTTCCTGATGTCAAAAAGCTATTTGGAGGCACCTTGGCCATTTCCTGGTTAGCAGGCAAGGAGGTGTTAAAGTGGGGAGGCATGAGGCTGGGGGTGGGTGGGGGCTTGCACAGGTATGGCTGGTATTTATTGTCCAGCACTTTGGTCTTGCTTGGTTTCTAGAAACAGTAGTTGTTCCGGTTTTAGTGACTGGGCACTGTTTTAGTCCTGCAAGCCCACCAGGACCAAGAAATAGCTTGCCCCAGCAATTGGGTAAATCAGAGGACAAAACCTCCCAATACTGCCTCCGATCTGTGGGGCTGAGCAGGGGTCTGATTTCCCGCCAACAGAAATGAACACTATTAGTGGGGTTTCAGCACAGTCTGATTGAATGCTTCCAGACAAGGCTTTCCATTGTTTGCAAAAGAAAATAAAGCTTGTGTTCACATTCCCCAAGCTGGGGTACATCCAGAGCTCAGCCACTGGATCCAGCATCACCAGCAAAGCTGCCTTCTTCTTCCCTCCCTCTGATTCATCCCCCCCACCCCCCAAAAGCTATACAAAAGGAAACTAAGATTGTGGGTGCAGAGATGAAGTATGTATTTGTTTTACAAAAATAAATCACCATCTTCGGGCCATTTGTAGACTGGAATATTTCGAGCTATGAGTGTGTCTCATGGACCAGTGCCCTGGCGACAACTCCATGTCCGCGTCACCCTGGGGCCACCCTGGCGCCCACACAGGACACGTTTCTAGCTCCAGTCTTCACTCCCTTCCTTCACAGCCACTATTCACCCTCTGGTGTTTATTTCTCTGCAGAGTGCCTGGACACTGGAAAAAAAGATTCCCTGAGCACCTGGAACTGGAGACCATTCCTGGTTCAGATTTAAACATCTTTGGAGGTAAGCCTTGCACCAAACTCTTCCCCAGGTTTGGGACTTTGCACCAGGAGGCTGGGAGAAGTATACCTCCCCCGCCCACCCCACCCCCACCCCCGCTCCTGGCAACTAGAATTGGTTGAAAGAGGTTTTGGTCAATATTTAACTTTGGCAGAGTTTGGAGCTGGGCTCCTGGAGGACCATATGGGCACGAGGCAGACAAAGAGCAGGCTCCAAAGTCTACAGTAGGCAGAGAGTGCAGAAGCAAAAGATGAAGTAGGGAGAGCCTGAGGGGGTGAGTGAATGTCTTCCTACAAGCCCCAAACAGACCACTACACCCAACTGTAAAGCAAAAACAAGTAGGGCCCAGGGCAGCAAGGCAGCTGCCATGTGGGCTGTGGCTGTGGACAGACCCTGGAGGCTGTGAGTTTGGAGACTGCCAGCCAGTCCCAGCTCTGGGGTGAGAAAACTTGTCTCCACCAACCTGCATTTTCTCTGTCCTCTATGCAGTCTTTCCAGTGTGTAGGCCTTGAAGAGTCTGCCTCAGTCTCTTATCAGAGCAGACCCACAATGCTTCCCACAGCAAAAGCTCAGCTCCTCTATGTATGAATGTTTTTTTTTCTTTTTTCTATTTGGAACAAGGGGAAAACTCTTTAAAATTCTTTCCAAGTTCTGGCTTAATTTGTTCTTTTAGTTTGAGATGCAGGGAGGTAATTGCTGTGGTTTATTACCTTGTAAAAGAGCCATAAATTACTGGCCTGTTTGGGGGAGGGGTTAGTGGAATAGCTCTCAGAAGCTTGGTATGAGCGGATGAGTTTGCTTTGTTCTTTCAGGGGTTAATTTTCTTCTTGTGCTGGGAATGGAACCCAGAGCCTCTGAGTATACTGGGCAAGAAAGCACACTATCATTGAGCTATGAGGCATCACCAACTCAGGGATTCTTTTTTACAACAACAACAACAGCAGCAGCAGCAGCAGCAGCAAACTTCTCAGATTTTGTTTTCTGTTTCCTAGGTCCAAATCTTTCCTAAAATTAGCTCCCCAGAAAGATATCAGATTGTTAATAAATTCCAACATGCTACTCAGTGGTGGGGTGGGGTTTGGGGTACAATTATTTTATCAGATAGGAAATAAACAGTCTTAGTAATGACGTTACTTTCTCATCTCTGGGTGTCTGGATGTAGCAAGTATAGTTGGAATATTTTAGGAACTTACAACTCTGTGATTTGCATAACTGCAAATAACAGGACAACTGTCGATATTAAAAGCTGCAGTATAACACGGTATACACATCCACTTGTGTCTAGAGAGCTTGGAGCCCATTTGTATTACAGTTGTACCCACAGGAAATAATTCATGTTAAGTAAAGATTTATCATTTGAGTATAGTTTTGATAGAGAAATCAGATTGCACTGTTTGAGTACAGGTGTATCTAATCTGCCAGCAGCCAGGCAAATATTGACTAATGGTCTGCACGCTTGGTCACCTGCTCCTTCCAAGCCAACTTTCCCTCAGTTTGGCTCTGGGTGGCCTGGCTCACAGCATGGATTCTCAGCCCTGGCAGAGTGGGGGTGAGTGGAAAGGGGCTAGTTACTTTCCCACTGGCCACCCCCAGTTTTCCTTCAGCCGATGGCTGGGTCCCTGTGTGGGATGCCCAACCTAAGCTGTTTGTTTGTTTGTTTGCTTGTTTGTTTTCTCATAAGTTAAATTTCTTTTGACTTCCTCTGATACTTTTCCCCTTCTCAGCCCCACCCCCATCGATCCTAATGTTAGTTGTTAAGCAGCAGTTGGGGCATCAATGGATATGTTGGTGACATAGAGGCTCCAGCATAGGAGTGAGATGCCAAGGGGCCTCAAATGAAGCTAAGCCACCTCTCTGAGACAGCATCAGAGACTGCTACTATTGATTTATGGCCTTCAGAGTTTCAGTTTGCTTGAAAACTGTTGAAAGAGTTCTGAAAGGGGCTCTTCTCATCTTCCAATGGATGACTCTGCAATAAAAATAAAAAATAAAAATCTGGGGGAGGGAGTTGTCAGACTTGGCCATATTTCTAGGTCCCTTTCTGTGGTATCTGAAAAGCTGGTTGTGAATGACTGAGGAGTGCGTATCACATGGAGCAGAAGACACAAAAGACAGTAGATTGAATCCTCGAAGGACGGAAGAATGTGTTTTGGAAGCCAGCATTTGGTCTGTTTCTTATCTCCCAAACCTGGGCCAGGCAGCCTCTGACTTAGGTCATGGCTAGGGGAGTTTCTATAGATCTTCTCCCAGCTAGAACCTTGGAAGTCTCTTAGGCTAGTTCTCACTCCCAAGGCGGCAGGCCAGGTCTCCCTTTGTATTGCTGCTGTGATGTGTGCACCCTCCTCCCTCAGGAGATGTACATCCATCTTTACTTAGGGCCTAATGTTCTCAACAGACCCCCTTTGGGTTCCTTCTGGAGAGAAAAGTAGGGAGGCTCAGACACAGTCTCCTGCAGTTGCAACAACTGAGCACCCCACTTGGAGCCAGCTGAAGACTGAAGATGGGCTCCTCAGAAATAAGAGGGCATTCTCAAAACACAGTTCAGAAATAAAGGCAGGGAACTTTTTAGAGGCCCATGGAAAAGTTGAGATGCATAGGCAATGTTACCAAACAGAAGGCAAGAGTAGGGGTGGAGACTGGGAGGACAGTTTATTTGTTTTAGCCAGGTTCTACTAAGCAGAACTGGTTCAGGTCAGTTTCAGCTGGTAGATGAGGGGTTGTCTTAGGGGTGAGTGTACAGGACAGTCTGAGGGGAGGGTCTCAGGCTGACTGGGCTAGCACAGGAGACTCTGGTGGCCTTCAGCGCTTCCCCCTGTTCCAGAGGCAATTAGATAATTTCCTCTTACATTTTTCATCTTTGGAGGCATATACTTTCATGTATCACTCAGCTATGCACGGAGGAAATGCATAAGTATGGGTTTGGCTAGGGCATTAGGTCTCTTCAGATTTGGCAAAATCCTGACCCACAACTCTATAGCGGAGCACCACTTTCCTAGTAGGCTGCCTCCGAACAAAACCAACTGGACTTGGAGCAGAGACTTGAACATTTTGTCAGGTAATTACAAGCCTTTGGTTTCATCAGTGGCTGTGGTGTATAGCGTGGGTGTTAGCAAACTCCATACAATTGCAGGCCATAAAGAAGTCTGCTGACTGATCCAGTGACTAGCCAGTCATTTCTAGGCTTGCGTCTTGTCTTTTGATATGCTAGTCTGTGGGTCCGAGAAGCCCGGAGGGGGTGGCGACCGGGCATGCTGAATTCAATTTGTCTGTAAAGGGGAGGCCATAGGGAAAGTTAAGTGAACACGAAGAAGACAGACAGCATTGCTGTTTCCCTGTGTTTGGAGTGTGTGTAAAGAAATGTACGTAGGAGACAAGCGCCTTTGTGTGGTATGTATGTGTGTGGGGTGCCCCCCTCATGCTCTTGCTGGTGAGATAGAACTCCAACCCTGGACTGGTTACAGTCCCTACTTTTCTCTCGCAAATCTAAATGTTCTGCTTGGAAACCTGGTTCCTTCAGTGATTCCCTATTTCAAATAAAAGGATTTAAGTTGACGTCTGACCACGTGAGCACACGATGCTGCACATTATTGTGGTATTGGGAGCGGAGACCCAGGCAGGCTTCGTTGGCGATTACATTTCTAGGTTCTTTTTAGAGCGAAAGCTTCCCCCCCCAACCCCCCACGCACCCACCTCCTCCTTCTCCATCTCCTTCCCCTTCTCCGGAGCGAGCGAGTGCTCTTCCAGCGGTTTGCAGTTTTCAGTTCTCATGGAGCAGTTCTGGGCAAGCTAGCCGATGGGACTCTCGGCCACACCAGGAGGATGGGATTTATTTTAAGGTATTTCCTCTGATTGTTCATACCTAGGGTGAGTTATGGCTGTGGGAGACAGAGGTCAGGCAAGGAGACCCTGGATCATGCACAGGACCCTCACCCTCCCTCTGTCTTCCTTTGTTTCTGTTTTAGAACTGAAAGCATTTGAAAGATTCCCAGTAGCTCCTCAGACTCTGAGTTTAATTCCCTGGAAAGTATTGTGGGATGTAAAGAAGAGGGCACTTGGGGGCTACAAGATGGGCCTAGTAGTCTCTAGTTTTGGGGTTGCTTTGTCCCACTGCAACCTGAAGGGCTGAAGTCCCAGGAGCTAAGCTCCAGACGGAGGTAGGGTTCTCTCAGGCAGCAGAGGTGGCTGGAAGCTCTGGTTAGGAGAGGTGGCCAGCAAGAAGCTAGAAGGGCCAGACCTTATGACAAAGGTGTGGGCCAGTAGCTGAGAAAGGGGGTCTCTCTCCATTTGGCCAGTGTTTGCTGAGCAGGGTGAAGGGTTAGGGCTGACCTGAGCAGCCTGAGCAAATGTAAGAGGAAAATCAATGAGGAGAATGTGCAGACACACTGCCATTTTACTGATGATGCTTCCAGCCACTTTGTTCAGTGCTGGGTTGGGGGGGGGGGGAGGCAGAGTTCCCAATGCCGGACCCAGTGAGTCCAACCTGGAGGGCATGCCATTGTTTCCAGAGCAATAGCTGCCTGGGAGGGATGGAGAGAGAGAAGCCTGGGGTGCTGGGGAGCATGCCAGCTGCCCGGAGGTCTGGTCGGTGTGATTTGCAGAAGGGGGTCTGGGGCTTAGTTTGAGCTCCCACCAGTGTTTTTGGGTTGGGTGCTTTCTGTACACCCTAAGCCAGCCTGGAGAGTTAAAGAACTGGCCTATGTGCCCAAGATTGGAGGGAATTCTGTAGCTGTAGTCCTTAGCAAGCAGAGACAACATTTCTCTGGCTTTATATCCCCTGAAAGGGAGCTATTGCCTGTATGGAGGGAGATTAGTTAAACTGCTCCGCTCCAAAATATTGGCCAGGCTGGGGCTAATTGGGCTTTGGGGACCTTCTGCTCCTGGGAAGAGTGAAAGTCTTTGGAAAGGTGAAAGAAATTAGTCTTTACTTTGCTCCTTGAAGCAGATAAAGAGATCCCTGTGAGGAGTTAGGAATCAAATTTGCCTTCTTTAGTTAAAAAAAAATATTCATATTCCTTTATTTAAAAAATTCAAACCAGGCTTCTCCGACTTGAGTGAGATTTACTTCCCCAGGCAGGGTGGATTCTGCCCTCCCTCGTGCAGACCTCGGTGGTAACTGTGCTTAACTGAGGCTGTTTGAGTGCTCTAAAACACCCCTTGGAAATAAAATGTAAGCTTTAATTGCTGTTCAATTACTTGTCAGCATTTCATATGATTTATGACCCAGTTCTGGTGCATTTTTGACCCAGTTAAAGACTCATAAATAATATAGTTTCACTAGAAAGAAGGAGAAATGGAGTAAAGGTTTGTTAGAGGCATCTTTTTATTGTGGCTTCAGTGCCGACAAGAGAATAAATATCTAACAACAGACTCTCCAGCCTGGTTCTGTATAAAAAGCATGCACAGTAAGAAGCCAATAACTGCTTTCATAGAGCACAGTTGGCTTTTTCTCTCCCCTCCCAGGAAAGAGCTAAAGCCACCCAGGTTATGGCCAAACGATTAGCTATTAGAAAGACTGGTCCCCTGGACTCTCAAAGTTCCATCCTCATCTTCATAGGCCAGCATATTTCCTCAATACCTTCCCTCCCCATCTTTGGATTTTAACGATACTTCTTGCCAAAAGTTACTCCTCACCTTCCTCCCTGGCTTGCACAGAGAGTCTTGGAGCGGTGAGCCCCCTCAGAGATGGGCAGGACACCCCTTGAATGGCAGAAAGGTTCCATCAGGCACCCCGTTGCTACAAGTACTCTTCTGTGCCTTAGAAAACGCTTCTTCTGGTCACTCTGGAAATCACGGGACTTAGAAAAGATGGGGAAGCCCACGGATGCTGAGCAAAGAAAAGCTTGGTGGTTTGGGAGAGGCTGTGGAACTGCGGGATTCGCCTGGAAAGCGGCAGTGAGCAATTTCTAGAAATGGATATCAAATAGCAGCGAATCTTCGATCACAACCCAGTAACAAGCCAACAAAACCTTGCTATTATAAATTATTAATTTTAACAATCTCGCCTATGCTTGCTTCAAAGCCAGCCTTTTGGATTTCAGATGAGCCGCGGGTACCCGCAATCTATGTGCCAGGACGCCAGACCCGCTTATTGAAATCAGAGCTCTATTTTGCCGGCTGGGACCCACCGCCCAGAGCCACCTAGGTGCTAGTCGAGGGCGCACGGAGCTGAGCTCTCCCGCGGCTCCTGCACTTCCTTCGGTCCGGCCTGGTCTTGGCACTCGGGCTGCTTGATTTGGTGGTGCAAGAAAGGTATGCGTTGCATACGCCCTAGCCCTTTGCTCCAACGCTCTCAGCCCCCTTGGCTCAGACAGTCCACTCCTAGGTCTGGTTCTCACGGCCTTCCCTGCAGCTGGCTTAGCTGAGAAGGCGGTGAGAGTCGCGTCAGCAGTTTGGAGGAGAAAGTGCGGGTTGATTATTGACCCACGCCTTCTTTCTTCAAATGCCACATCCGACCCTGAGGGTTTGAAGAGAAAAAGCGGCCGAGCGGATTTTGCGGCCGGCTCTCACCTCCTACACGTCCCGGGCTCTTCCCTTTCAAGTTGCGCCGCTGCAATCTGCCATAAGGAGCAAGTGTTTGCTGTTTTGTGCTCTGTTTACAGCTTTGGGGAGCCGAGTCATAAATCTTGCCCAGCCATAAATGACAAAAACCATTGGTATGCATGAGGCCACCCTGGCCCGGAGTGCTTTTTTGATTTCTCCCTTTCCCCCCTGGCTTTGTTTTTGCTCTAAGGTGACACTTTGGCTCCCTGACAGTTTAAACATACTACTTATATTTTTAACACCTTCCTTTGAGAGGGACCCTCGTTGACGCCTCGGAATTGCACGAAAGCTCCTTTTCTCTCTTCTCCGCCCCCCCCCCCCCCCGTGCTTTGGAGGAGTTTGTTTCTGAAGCTGGGAAGCTGAACGGGGCATTGGGAACGACCCCATCCTCTTTAACGTTGTGGCATATTACCAAGCAAATGTAGGCTTTTCCTCAACCAAGCAAAAGGAAGGCCATTCAACTAATTAGAGGGTGAAATATCCCGGATGTCCATTTGTGTTGGTTCCTTAGCTATCTTCCTCATGGACTACCTGCTTCCGTGCCCGCCGGTACTGTGCAATGGGTACACAAGAGGTGGAGACTTAAGTTTCTGAATATCTTTGTGTGTGCCTGAGCCCACAAAGGTTCATTTTACTGTAGGGACAGTTGTCCATCTCCCTGGGATACTTCCTTCCGTTAAGCCTAGAAATTTAACCAAAGGCAGTTGAATTGCATTTGGGAGGTGTCTGGAAATAGGCCCTACACCACAGGGACTGGCTTTAGGGTGTCTGTATTGGGAGCGGCAGGTGAAGAAAACTGCCCAAAGTCAGGGCAACTCATTTCTTCTTCTCTTCTTTCCCCACCCCCCACCCCATGAAAATGTCCATGGCAGGGAATTGCGTGGTTTCTCAGACAGATTCTTAAAAAATAGAACCCCACAAGAGAGCCCCTTTGTGAAAGCCGTTTGTCCTCATTAGCATAATTTTCCTGGACTTTAGTGACGCCTAGGAAGGAGAGGGAGGGCGTGGGGTGGGGGAGGCCGCCCTCCTCCCGCTGCCGCGGAGCTCGCTCTGCTCCTGTTCCTCCCCTCGCCTCAGCCCCATCCCCCCACGCCGGCGCTTCCCTAGCCGCTCTGCTCTCCCCTCCCGCCCGCCCCGGCACCCCTTACCGCACCCCCCGACCGACCCCTGCTCGGCGCAGTATTCATAAGAAACATACCCAAGTCGGTGCCACTAGCCCCGCGGAGCCCGGCCGCGCCAGCGCTTATCTGGGGCCGCGGCCGCGGGTAGGGCGGGGGCGGGCGTGGGGGAGGGGAGGGGAGGGGAGGGGGTCCAGCCGCCCCAGTCCGCCGGGGGCCAGCCGCCGGAGCAGCCAGCGGTCCGGCTCTCCGCCGAGTCCCGGCCTTGGGGTCTCCCGCCCGCACGCCCGCACGCCCGCACGCCCGCACGCCCGCCCGCACGCCGGCTCGGCGGATGCTGAGGGTCGGTGGCATCCCGCGCCGAGGGGACCCGGGGCCGCAGCCTGAGCCCGAGCCCGCGGCGGCCGTCAGAAGTTAAGGTAAGCGGGGCCACTACCGGCCGCTCTCAGCGTTGAATGGTGGAGTGTATGTCTCAGTGATTTATGGCTGCAGACTTAAATCTCGGTTCAAGAAGAGTTCACAAGCCGGAGCTTCCTCGCCGGCAGTGACTGATACCCTCACACTTCAGTTCAGGCCGCGCTCCCATCCCCGCCCCCACTCTCCCCTCTTCCCTAGCCCAGCATCAACTTTTCTGGGTTGGTGAGAGATAGAGAGAGGAGTGGAGTGGGAACCGGGGCTTCTATCTCGACGTCCCCTTTCAAACTCGGGTGAGGGGAGGAGAGGGAGCAGAGACTGAAGGTGTCGAATTTGGGCATACCTTGTGGTGTAGAGACAACAGGGCTTCTTGCATCCTGTTCTCAGTTCAGCCTCCTCAACTCGCTTCAGCTCTTGCACCTGGAGGTTATTGTCCAGGAACAGAGCGTCGGGAAGGAATCTCCCTCCACCCTCAGCCCTTGCTTAGGGGGACAAAGCAAAGTTTCCTGGCTGGCAAATCTCCAACTTATTTACTAGATTGAAACTTTGGGGGCTGGAGGGGGCGGGTTGTGTGGACTCCAAGGTGATTGCGGACCTCAAACAATGGGATCTCTGAGCTGAATTCATATTTTAAGTTTGTGGACGCTGCCCTAGGCACTTTGATTTTTAAAGATATTTTTTGTTATTTTTACAAGACCATGTACAGTACAATGGAAAAAGGCTTAAGCAAGCTGTATGCTGGTATAGCCTGTGCTAATGGCTCAGAAAGTCACTAGAAATACCGCATGCTCAAAATCAACTTCATTTTGTTTACCTAATATTTTGCTGTTCAAATGTCTAGAGTAATTTTCTTAACCCGACGTTTACCTTAATTAAGCTTGGTACCTCAAAAATTTATAATGACAGACATTAATGCTGCCAAATGTAATGGGAACTGTTTTCAGTGTAAGAACTAGAAAAGTAGACATTAAGTTGTAATTCACTCTTAAATTTTATTTTACCCTTTATTTACTTTTCATGCTGTTATCTGTAACTTCCTAGATATTTCCAAAAGGGAAACAACACTCAGGCTTCATGACCATACACAATAATTCTGGATAAGTGTTGCTGTAATTTTTATTGAGGTTCTGGAAAGTTAATTGTGCCTGTTTTCCAGATGTTGATCAGATTGTTGGTTTAATGATGAAATCTAAGGGGGTTCATTATTAAGAACAAAATTGTAATCGCCCATTGGTGGATGCTTGATACACACACACACACACACACACACACACACACACACACACACACATATTCCTGGTTGACAGCTGGTACTTCTAGAAAAGTTGGATAACTCTGGGATTGAATGGCCATAGTTAGGGCTTTGAAATGTTAAACATTATCTACATAGATTTATTGTTATAGCTTTTTTAATGGTCAGAGGGACTAGCATTCTGAATGTGTGTCTGGGTGTGAACATGTAAGACTTCCAAGGAACTTTTCTTGCTGAGAATTAGAAATTTACCATGCAGAAGTTGAAAACCAGGAGAACACAGATTTCATTTCTATAAAGTATTTTTTAAATAAGAGACTTTTAGGGTTTTTTAAAAAGATGTTTTTCTTTACTTAGTATTTCTGAAGCAGGAAAATGGACCAAATAACAAATATGACCAACAAAAGTATACAAAGATCAGGGAAGTCTGGCAGGAGTTTATGGTTTGTGCTTCCATGCCTCCTCTGGAGCCAAATGACCCCCATACATCAAATTACATAGCAGTTTCTAAGACAGAACCTATTATCGTTAAGTTGGAAGGAGAGTTCAAGCCGTGGTCATGGAGATGAACGCCGGTTTTTCAGGTTCCTGGTGGGTTGTTTTTTTTCTCTAATCCATCATGTTTTAACAGGTAGGATTTTGATAGTTGCCCAGAATAGCAGCACCTCAGAAAATCCAAGGCAGGAGACTTCAAGACAGGGAACCTCCTATAACTTTGAAAAAGAGGTTGGAGTGGCTTGTTTCAAATTGCCTGAAAAACAGGATGGGAGAAAATGTATAGAAAGTTACAAGATTTGAGTTGTGACTTGAGGGTGGAGTTGGGAAGACCCCCCCCCCCCCACACACACACACAGTGAGAGAGAGAGAGAGAGAGAGAGAGAGAGAGAGAGAGAGAGAGAGAGAGAGAAACTTCTTCAAAAGTTTTCTCTTCCACACTCTTCTTGACCTTATAGGGTTCATTTGGAGGCGGTTGGTCCTCTTCCCTGAACTAGAACAGGCTAACTGTCTAACAAACTCAGCTTCCAAACTCCATCATGATCCGATAGGGTAGTTGCCTGTGTGTGTGTGTGTGTGTGTGTGTGTGTGTGTGTGTGTGTGTGTGTGTGTGCAAACCTCCTTTGAGAGTTCCAGGCAAAGGCTGGCTAGGAAGGAAGTCTGACCATCATAGATCTTTGAGGCAAATATGAATCCTTATGGGAGGATTGGAGAAAAAATGACGACCCTTTGCCCTTTTGAGAGTTCCCCCAAGATCTCAGAAAGCCTCAGCCTCTACAAAGGGACGCCACAGCTTCTTCTGGAAAAGAAAGACCCCAACCTAGCCTCCAGACCCTGTCTCATTTTGGACCTTGGCTCCAGAGACCCAGCTTCCAGCCCTTACTGGTTCTGCTGCTCCGCGGAAAATCCCCCAACTCCAGACGCAAGTTAAGCAAATATTTGTAGCTGCCAGTAAATTCCAGCAGCTTTTTATAGTGCGGCTCCCTGCGCCCGGGGCCACGTCGTGCTGCTAAATATTGCTGACCACTTTTTCTTTTATGGCTTTCATGTCACTTAGCTATTGAGAGTAAGATGGATTTGCGCGGAGCCCTCACCGCGCTGCACTTCTCCCCCCTCCCTCAGGTTTGCGCGCGGCGGCCATTGGCGGCGGAGTGTCACGTGACCGCGGGGGCGTGCCAATGTGCTCCCTTACGGGTGTCAAGCCCTTGTCAGAGAGTGTGATCACGATCGTGAAACATCGCGATGCAAAAAGCGACCTACTACGACAGCTCAGCGATCTACGGTGGCTACCCCTACCAAGCAGCCAATGGGTTCGCTTACAATGCCAGTCAGCAGCCATACGCGCCGTCCGCCGCTCTGGGCACCGATGGCGTTGAGTACCATCGACCTGCCTGCTCCCTCCAGTCTCCCGCCAGCGCTGGGGGCCACCCCAAAACTCATGAGCTGAGCGAAGCTTGTCTGCGCACCCTGAGCGGCCCTCCTAGTCAGCCCCCAGGCCTGGGTGAACCACCTTTGCCTCCACCTCCTCCCCAGGCAGCGCCCCCAGCGCCCCAGCCTCCACAGCCCCCACCACAGCCCCCTGCGCCCACCCCTGCAGCTCCTCCGCCTCCCTCGTCTGTCTCTCCCCCTCAAAGTGCCAACAGCAACCCTACCCCTGCCAGCACAGCCAAGAGCCCCCTGCTCAACTCTCCCACCGTGGGCAAACAAATCTTTCCCTGGATGAAAGAGTCAAGGCAGAACACTAAGCAGAAAACCAGCGGCTCCAGCTCAGGTAAATGAATGCCTTTAGGAGGTGGGGCCTCTGGCCTTGTACCAGCTCCACGCTCCAAGCCACTTCTAGCTATTACAGCCAGCCTAGGAGGAGAGAAACATCTCCAGAAATGTGCCCTCCCCGCCCCCCCCCCCCACACACACCAGGGAAAACAAATCTTTCCAGAATCTTTGCTACTTAGGAAGGTGATACGGTTACTGTGAGAGGATCCCTCAGACATAAATCTGACTGAAGTCCCTCTGGGCCTCTCTAAGGCGGTTTGAGCCTGGTGAAGTTGGAATCCCTCCTTGTTCCAGTGTTGGGAATTCTGACCTCTAGATAGAACCATCTTTAGGACCACTGTCTCTCTAAGCACACAACTCCTTTTTTCCTGGGCAAACAGTGGCATCCTCCCCATACTGAAACGTGGCAGAATAAAAGCAGGCCCACTCATCCCCCGGGTCAGAATCAATGCTTGGTCTATGATCAGAGCCAATGTTTTCTGCAGCAGATGGACTGGCTGCCTTACTTCTGGGAAGGCCTTGCTCAGTCTTAGTACAATGCAGGAGGCAGCCGGGCATCCCCTGGGGGAGGGGATTCGGCTTGTCATCCTAATGGGAACCACATGGGGCTTTGGGAACTGGACTCCAGTGGGGGAGCCTTAGCCTCAGGGACTTGGGTTTCCAAGCCTCTAGGTTACCTTGGCCCCTTCCTCTCTGGTTTCCTTTGCTCTCTCCTCCAGAACTGGTATTTGGGAAGCCAAGGAGGACAGGAGGCACAAATGCAATGGTCCAAATTGGGGCAGCCTTCATGGTGACATTGAGAACCAAATGACCAAGACTCTGTAAGGGTCTGGTAGCTAGAACTAGGTATCTCCAGTGAGGTCTAGTCTCCTTTGGTCAGAGAAGGCCTTCCAGTTTGACAATACCAATCTGTTACTCTTTTCTTGGGAGATACTGAAAAACTGGTTAGTAGAAGCTAATGGCTGGTCACACAGGCAGGATGCATGCATACACTAGGTCTCCTACATTTTCCAGCGACTGAAGGAATCAAGATAGTGGCACCCGCTCACAGGAAGCTTGTTGTCTGATGGGCCAGGAAATAAGCTGGCCGAGTAAAATAGAGAGGAAGTTCAGGCCAGCAAGGCAAGCAGGAGGCTCTGCAGCTCTGTCCTCTCCTTGAAGAAGCCCCTGATTCGCTCCTTAGAGGAAGGAAGGGCAGGCTAACCAGGCTGTTTCCGCAGACCAAGAGAGGACCACAGCACTGAAGTCCTGCTCCTCTCTGGCCTTGGACAGAGGCTTCTGTGGGGTGAAGAAAGGAGGGGCAGGCCTAGGACTGGGGAGCTAGGCGGGGTCGGTAGCAGCCCCTGACACCGCTCTTCCTCTCTGTGTCCTGGCAGGGGAGAGCTGCGCTGGTGACAAGAGCCCGCCTGGGCAGGCCTCGTCCAAGCGCGCGCGCACGGCGTACACGAGCGCGCAGCTGGTAGAGCTGGAGAAGGAGTTCCACTTCAACCGCTACCTATGCCGGCCGCGCCGGGTGGAGATGGCCAACCTGCTGAACCTCACCGAGCGCCAGATCAAGATCTGGTTCCAGAACCGCCGCATGAAGTACAAGAAAGACCAGAAGGGCAAAGGCATGCTGACCTCGTCTGGGGGCCAGTCCCCAAGTCGGAGCCCTGTGCCTCCCGGTGCAGGAGGCTATCTGAATTCTATGCATTCGCTGGTCAACAGTGTCCCATATGAGCCCCAGTCACCCCCTCCTTTCTCCAAGCCTCCCCAAGGCGCCTATGGGTTGCCTCCGGCCTCCTACCCTGCTCCCCTGCCCAGCTGCGCTCCCCCACCTCCCCCACAGAAACGCTACACAGCGGCGGGGTCAGGCGCAGGGGGCACCCCTGACTACGACCCGCATGCTCACGGCCTGCAGGGCAATGGCAGCTATGGGACCCCACACTTACAGGGAAGCCCCGTCTTCGTAGGGGGCAGCTATGTGGAGCCCATGAGCAACTCTGGGCCACTCTTTGGCCTAACTCACCTCCCCCACACCACCTCGGCTGCCATGGACTACGGGGGCACTGGGCCGCTGGGCAGCGGACACCACCATGGGCCGGGGCCTGGGGAGCCACACCCCACCTACACGGACCTTACTGCCCACCATCCTTCTCAGGGAAGAATTCAGGAAGCGCCCAAGCTCACCCACCTGTGATGATGGGCCCAGGGCTGTGAGCCAGGAGAGTTGCCCACCCGACCTTCTTTGGTTACTTTTTCCTTTTTTTGTTTTGTTCTATGTTCTTGCCTTTCCCTTTTCTCCTCTGCACCCCTCCCTCATTTTGTTTTCTTTGGTAATGCGTTTTTATAGTTTATGTGACGTAGCAATCTTGGTTGCTGGAAAGGCTGTCAGTATCAGTAGCAACATTTACCACCACCCCTCCTCGCCCTGGCCTCTGGCCCTGCATCCTTTTCCTTCTCTACTCTTTGATAAGAAACAGGGTATATGAACAAACTTTCTAGTCGAGTTTTCAATGTGAATTTGTTCATACTTTATGGCTCCCGAGAGGAAGCAACTGCGTTTTTTTTTTTTAAGTTTTAGTTTTTAAAATTGCACTTCTTGTACTGATCGAGAAAAAGAAATCAAAGGCGCTTTGAAACAGGGACTCCCTGTGCAAAGATGACTACGTGTACGTCTTTCCGTGTGTGTGTGCTTGTGAACAGTCAGATTTATTTATATTTTTTGCAAGCATTGAATAGTCTAAGTTTTAAATATTATTTATCCCCATCCGTTCGTATTTATATTAAAGAAATTCTGTACCCTGATTGTTCAGAAGGTTTCTTGAGCCTTTTGTTCAATGGTGTATTGGCATACATATAAAATTTATTTGAAAGGGAAATAAAATTCCTTTATTAAAAACCGTAGCAATGCAATAAGAACAGAGAGGACCCAGAGTTTGAAAATAGTGGTTTAGGTTTGTAACATCTGGCCAAACTGAACGCTAAAAATGCTAGATTTGTTTTGAGAGTTTTACATTCCTTGCTGCTCACATTCTGAGAAACAAAACAAAAAAAATAAAGTTTTTATTCTGATTACGATCCGTGTCAAAGGGGGTTCTTTGGCTGGACACGGGTCTCTGCGTGGAGTTCTGGCAGAAGCGAACTGTCAGCGGCTGCGGCAGCACCGCGACTCTGGCGTGAGGCCTGGTCCAGCGTCTGCCTTGGAAGCTCGGCGAGTTCTGGGGATAGAGGCCGCGGTTTCAAGTGGCTGCCGCAGCTCGGGAAATGCCAGGCTCCCGGCCCGCTGAGCTGCCTGGTTCCCAGCTGCCGCCCAAGCAGGGCGCCAGGCTGCTAAGTGCAGAGCGGCCTGGCAGAAACAAAGGCGGCCGGCCTCGGGCTCAGCGGGGGGCGCACAGGTGCGGGACGCCGACACCAAGAACCCGGGGCTCCTCTCCATTCCCCCGCACCGAAAGCCCATCGGCCAAGGCCTCAACCTTGGAACCGCACAAGGTCTTAAGCTCTTCCCACAAGCTATCGAATTCCAGGTCTCCACTGAGGATGCTTCGCGGTTCATTATCACGCCTAAAGAAGATGGGGGGGACGGGACTCTTCTAAATTCACCTCAAAAGGGACCTACTCTCCCTTAGGTCTCCAGAAAAAGGACTGAGCTTCATAGTCCTCCAGGTCTTCCTTGTATTGGAAGGAATCCCTTCCATGAATCTCAGCATCAAATTCCTCCCGGAATTCAGCATCTGCCATTCTGTGGATTTATTTCCTCTCTTTTTATGGCCCCAGGGGGAGGAGGAGAGAGAAAGGAGATTGGTATCTTTCTAATAAAAATGCAATTGTACAAGTACTTCTTTCATTTGCTGCTACACAAGCTTAATATTACATTTCCACGTTTGGATTTAAGATAGGATGCCCGCTGACTGGCTGGCAGAGTAAAAGGCAGATACGGGAAAAGGGAAATATTTCCATCTCCAAAGTAAAGAATTACAGATCCATGAAGGCAAATTCAGAAAAAGCAAGCTTCACAGCTGCATCCCATCACTAACCCCTCAGAGGTGGAAGTGAACGACCTGCGTGTGGAGATTGGGGGCATCTGAACCCACATTCTCTCTGGATTGTATCTTTCAGAGGCAGAAGTGGAAAATGTCGCCATTTTGTTTGCAATCTCGAATATCCATCATCATGGCCTCTACCCACCCACACCCCAGGCACCCTAAGAAAATCCTTAAAAGCAAGAGCTGGCGTCATTTCTGGGTACCTGCTGAGTCCCAGAGAGCAGCGTTTAGGAGCCCTTTTCACGGTTTAGGAAAATCTTGAGGATACAAAAGCAGGCTGCCGCAGAACGCTGGGAGTCTCACGCCAAAGGAGCTTTCCCCACGTCGTCGTCTACCCTCCTGCTCTTGATTCGTCCTGCTCTTGATCCGTGCTCTCTTTTGGCCTGTAGGGAAGTTGGATTTGCTCTCCCCACCCCATCTCCTTAGGATGCACACATCAGAAATGCAAAGGCTGGAAAACCAGTCTTTGAGGAACTGGAGCCTTTGGGGTTATTGAAACCGTGCAGATAACACTAGTCTTTTTATGTAAGCATTTTAAAAAACATGCACAAAATTACCTGAGAAAATAAGGGACAGCATCAAGGGGAAGAGGTGTGTGTGGGGTCTCCCCCTGAAAACCTTCCAGAGATAATCAGCATTTGAACCTATGCCTACAAACCTTCCCTTTGGCTTCCTCCTTGCCTCAGGGCAGAGATTGTACCACAGAGCCTCTCCTTCTCTTGCCAGTCAAGGCATTCATTTTGGCTTTCAAAGAAAAAATAAATTCACCTCACGCTCAGCTTCCTGGATATTAAAAAAGAAATAGTTATTAAAATATCTCCAGAATTAAAGTAATAGATTGGGGAAAGATCTGAATGCTGGAGCAGTCTCAGAAAAGGGTTTTCTTCCAGATGGCTTTTGAATTAAGGCAGCTGAGGAAGGCAAAAAGCTTTTTCACCCACGCAGCCTGACAAAGCCCAATGCTGTGGGCAGCCCTGCTTTCTAACTTTCCTCTGTCTCTCAATGCTTTCTGGTAAAAGCAAATGCCCAAAGCCACCACCCTTCCATCTGCAAAGCACCTTCCCTGAAAGCAGCCTTAGAGCCCTCTCTACGGCCAAACCCCGATCTTTAAAAAGACAAAATTTCCCTGTTTACTTGCGTTTCCTGCCCTCCTCTTTGCTGGGCCACATTTGAGCTTGGAAAAAGCTTGAAGCTGAGATGTGTTCTTAAGGGCCAGAAGCTGTCAGGGCTTTTGGTGAGCAAGATTGATCACACCCAGACTTCCTTCAGAGCTTTGTTTGGAATAAAAGCAAGAAAACTGGAAAAACCCTTACATTTTCCAAAATAGCATCTCTATCTGCAAGGTAATGCTCAGAGCTGGTCAAGGCTGGAGACCACTTTAGAGCCAAACCCCCTAACTGCTAGCTAGCCTCAGAGATGGAGTTCTGCCCTTGCTCCTTGGTCAGCCTTTCTTGTTTTCTGCATAGTATTTTCTCCCCCACCAACCTTTCTCTCCTTGGCCATCAGAATGATTTATTTTCCTGCCACTGATGCCTGCCGGCCTGGGGCATTCTGATCACTTGGTCCATTTCAAAGGAAAAAAAAAAAAAAAACCAACCCCAGAATCTCCATCCATCCTTAGGGTTTGAGGGAGAGAAGGTACCTTCATTAGATCTCTCTCTCTCTCTCTCTCTCTCTCTCTCTCTCTCTCTCTTCTGGTATGGTGATTTTTTTATTTTAAGTTCTTGCTTGGTATCTAAAGGTGTTGTCTTTTGAATCCTTCAGCCCTGTCCAGCACTCAGTCCGAAGTCCTGCCTCAGAACTGGAGGAAAGAGAATGAAAGGAGAAGTAGAAGGATATAACTCCTCCTTGAGATGCCCTCTCCTCTGCAGTGCTGTTCCCACAACATAACCAGGGTGCGATTCTCCCTGGTGCCCAAGAGCAGGATGGTGTGGGAGGCAATTCAGGCTGCCAAGAAATACTCGCTTCATCTGAACCAACCAGTCCCCAACCAGAGTGACAAGGACTCGAAGAAGAGTAGGAGGGAAAGAGGGACCAAGAAACAAGAGTCCTTTCCCTCCCTGCTGACAAGTTCCAGCACTCTTCCTGGAAGTCGGAAATACTCACCGCACCCGAGCCCTACGGGTATGAAACCCAGAGTGCCAGGAGCCGCACGAGCCTGCTCGGGACGGCATTGTTTTGGCTGGCCGCCGCCCAGGCTACGGGGATTTGGACACAAGGACCTGGGGCTGCTGTCTCTCTTGGCACATGCATCTATCTTTCTCCAGCCACTCCTGAGAAGTTGATGGCGAAGGAAGATCAGCAGGCTTCGAGAGCCGCCTCTCGTTTTCCGCTGCCCGCAGGAGTCAGATGCAAAGCTGCCGTGGAAAAGCCGGCTAACAATGGGCCAGGGGCGCAGGTCCCGGGCTGGACATTAAGAGGAGGCGAGAGGCTGGGGGGGAGGAGAAGGGGACAGGATAGAGTGGGGTGGGGGAAGGAGAGAGGAAAAAAGGAAAGGAGAAAGGAGAGGAGAGAGGGAGGGAGCGAGGAGAGAGAGGGAGAGAGAGAGGGAGAGAGAGAGAGAGAAGAATGAATATGAATCGGTTCTGAGAACTGATTTTGGAAAAAGAGGAGGAAGAGGAAAGGTGAACCCCAATATTCATTCTCTCTCTCTCTCTCTCTCTCTCTCTCTCTCTCTCTCTCTCTCTCCCTCTCTCCCTCTCTCCCTCTCTCCTCTCTCTCTCCCACTCTGCTCCTTTCTCTTGCCTTAGCAGAACTTATGTGGCTGAGATGCAGGGCCCTGGGGTGTCAAAACTTTGAAGATTAATGGATTACTTTGTTAATGACTGCAGGCGTCAGGCTGAGGTGCTTAAATGATTTGTGAGGTGCGAGGCGTCTTCCCGACAGTCCCAAACAATGCGCGGAGTGTGCGGGGGAGGCAGAGGGCAGCCACTGGCGGGACGGCAGCAGGGCTCACACGCACACACTCACACACACACTCCAGGGAGCACACTAGATCCTTGCAGATCAGGAGGCAAACAGGCACTCTCGCCCCCCACGCACTCCCGGGGCATTGCCATCCACACCCACATATATGTATTTTTGCCCTGAAAAAAAGTGTAAATAAAGCCTCGATGGCCCCCAATGAGGCGTTCCTTTCTGACTTTTTTGGATCAATCAAACAGACAGTGGCTTCTTTTGATTAAAGCCCAAATTGTCATTGGGCAGAAGCAATCATGTGACAGCCAATTCGGTCCAATTTCAACCTTGTCTCCATGAATTCAATAGTTTAATAGTAGCGCGGTCCCCATACGGCTGTAATCAGTGAATTAGAAAAAAAACACCCCAGCAGCGATCTTCTATGATAGATTTTTTTTTCCTTCGCGCTCGCCTTTTTCCTGGGCCTTGCCCCCCCAAAGCCCCTCCAAAAGAGGGAACTTTTCCTCCGAGGGGGCTCCAAGGAGAAGGCCATGAATTACGAATTTGAGCGAGAGATTGGTTTTATCAATAGCCAGCCGTCGCTCGCTGAGTGCCTGACATCTTTTCCCCCTGTCGCTGATACATTTCAAAGTTCATCAATCAAGACCTCGACGCTTTCACACTCGACACTGATTCCTCCTCCTTTTGAGCAGACCATTCCCAGCCTGAACCCGGGCAGTCACCCTCGCCACGGCGCTGGCGTTGGCGGCCGCCCCAAGTCGAGCCCCGCGGGCAGTCGCGGCAGCCCGGTGCCTGCCGGCGCCCTGCAGCCGCCTGAGTATCCCTGGATGAAGGAGAAGAAGGCGGCCAAGAAAACCGCGCTGCCGCCCGCCGCCGCCTCCACGGGCCCTGCCTGCCTCGGCCACAAAGGTCAGTCCGGAGACTTGGCCCCAGGTCTCGGGGACCCTTGTCCCCCTCCGGGCTTCCCTAGGAGCGGTTGTGGGGGAGGGGACCATGAGCTTCGAGGGAAGGGGGAGAGAGAGAGATGCCTGGTGGCGGGTCTCATGCCCCTGTGGTCTCAGGAGTGGGTTTGGTGGAGGGGAAAATAGATCCCGAGTCCCACAATGAGACATATATATTTTGAGGAGGGGGGGCACTTTCCCTAACTTGTGTAATGTAGGATGATTTATTTGAGTTGGAACTGACCTCCTCTTGTCTAGTTGTCCTAGAGTTTGGCTTTTTGACAGTAATGAAGAGTGATAGACCGCTCTTGCTCAGCTAAGCAGCTGATGCATTAATTATAAATTGTGTTGTAGCTAATATAAAGTTTGCTCCCGGATGAAGAGGTTGGGGGAAGCCACAGGCAGGAATTTGATGGAGGTGGAAGAGACTGGGCTTCCCCGGGCTGGGCTCCCAGGAAGGGCAGCACAATAGCTGCACTGCATCCAGGGGCGGCCATTTTGTTGCAGTTGATCTTTTCTGCTGTATTTATGCTCCAATGGAATAACCCTGCTCGGACCCTTCCACCTTCAACTGTATGTGTGTCTCTTGTTGGTTTCCCTTTCTGCAGAATCCCTGGAAATAGCTGATGGCAGCGGCGGGGGATCCAGGCGTCTGAGAACCGCGTACACCAACACTCAGCTTTTGGAGCTGGAAAAGGAATTTCATTTCAACAAGTACCTTTGCAGACCCCGCAGGGTGGAAATCGCCGCGCTGCTGGATTTGACCGAGAGACAAGTGAAAGTGTGGTTTCAGAACCGGAGAATGAAGCATAAGAGGCAAACCCAGTGCAAGGAGAACCAAAACAGCGAAGGGAAATTTAAAAACCTGGAGGACTCGGACAAAGTGGAGGAAGACGAGGAAGAGAAGTCACTCTTTGAGCAAGCCCTCAGTGTCTCCGGGGCCCTTCTGGAGAGGGAAGGGTACACTTTTCAGCAAAATGCGCTCTCTCAACAGCAGGCTCCCAATGGACACAATGGCGACTCCCAAACTTTCCCAGTTTCGCCTTTAACCAGCAATGAGAAAAATTTGAAACATTTTCAGCACCAGTCACCCACTGTTCCTAACTGCTTGTCAACAATGGGCCAGAACTGTGGAGCTGGCCTAAACAATGACAGTCCCGAGGCCATCGAGGTCCCCTCTTTGCAGGACTTCAATGTTTTCTCCACAGATTCCTGCCTGCAGCTTTCAGATGCACTGTCGCCCAGCTTGCCTGGCTCCCTGGACAGTCCTGTAGATATCTCAGCTGACAGCTTTGACTTTTTTACAGACACACTCACCACAATCGACCTACAGCATCTGAATTACTAAGAACATTAAAGCAAAACAAAGCTTCACAAAACAAAACGCCTTTGACCAGGTGGCTTTGCCTTCTTTTATTCTGGGAGTTGATTTTCGTTTTAGTTTCTTCTTGATCTACCCCTACTCTCTCAAATGTTGAGGACTTTCCGTTTAATGTTCTCCCCTGACACAGTTTTAAAGCCATCTCTTGCAAATTATGTTGGCGTTCTAAGTGGTTTTTACACAGAACCCAACAAGCTTCTATGTGATTTTCCTGAAAAACAAAACAGGAGGCCTGCAAGAAAGTGACCATAAATTGTCTTGTCACTTTCTGTTTATTTTTGTACCACATTAGAATGCATTGTCATGCGTATTTTTGGTAGAATAAATTCTCCTTTGCTATAAGTAGCTTTCTTATTTTTTTCTTCCCCTCTTTCTCAAGACTCATACTGATTTCTTATACTTCTTTTAGTCTAACATGGTAAATAAAAGTCTGGTCACAATTTACTTTTCAATCTTAATATATTTTATTAGGGTGGCATGTTCAAAGCCTGCAACAAACAGCAACAAAGAAGAAAACCAGAAAGTGCTAGGGCTTCTGGCAAGACTTTTTTTTTTTTTTTTTTTGGATTTTTCCCCCCTAAGGGAATGAATTTGGTTTTCAGTGTTGAGACTCAGGCCATAGAGTTACATTAGTAATAGAAATGGGCTTGGGCAGCCTGAGTTGGCCCTAGCCCAAGCTTTTGAGTGTGGAGAGGAAAAGTGCCTACAAAAACTTCCAGTTCTAGGACGAGTGGAGTGGAATGGAGTTCCCTTACCAAGCTGCTAGTTTCTAGGTCAATAACGGAGTTATCAAAAATTCATTTATTTATACACATTTGTTTCAAACATCTACGTTCCAACTCTTCCTTTCCCTCCCCCACACCCCCATTTTCAGTGTGGTTGATTAATCTCCCAGCTGTGGATGGGTTCAGGAAAAACAGACCTAAAAGACAGAGGAAAACAAAACAAAACAAAACCACGGTTACTAGCTGGGAAATGCATGCCAGGAAGGGCTCTTTCCAGCCATCCCAAGATTCTTGCCCTCACCACACACACACACACACACACACACACAATCGATATTTAATCCTTAAATCTGTTTACATTGCTAATAATAAATCATTAAAGGTTTGAAGTCAGGTTAGCAAGTGGAGATTTTAAAAGTGTTTTTGCACCCTAGATTATTAATTAACCCAGTTTATTAGACAGAGAAGGAGCACTTTAAATGAAATATCAATAAAATGTGATCTAGGGTATGTTATTGGGCTGTTCTGGTTTTTTTCCTTCTTTTGTCTCCTCCCACTATTTATTTATTTATTTATTTATTTATTTATTTCCCTTTCTGGGTTCTATTCTGGTGACTTACCGTGAGAAACTGCAGCAACATGTGCGTGGGGGGGGGCGGTGATTGATGGAAGAACCCAGTTCTTAATAGCAAAAGCTTGGGAATTACAATGAAACCTCGGACTTTATTCAGGGGTTTGCTCTCTACCTTCCCTTCACCCTCTACTCCCCTAATCCCTCAGCAGCCTCCATATGTGGGGACTGTGGTGGTTTTCAGGCCCCAGGCTCTGAGATCTGAGCAGGGTGTCCGGGCTGTGGCCAGGGCTGCGCAGTTCCTGGATGTGATTCGTCCTAAGCTCATAAATCAAACGCTTTCTATGAATGAGAATGTCATCAAAGAGATCAATTGCAGGAACACATGCACAAATAAAAATCCTCTTACGTATTTGCCGGGGATCCCCGTCCGAAAGCATTAAGTTAGAAGGCGTTTAGTCATAATTCATTTTTATTGCTCTTTTAAAACAACAGCTTGGCTGAGCCGCGGATGCCAAGAACGGCTCCGGGCCTCGGTTTGTCTCCTCCTCCCTCATTCTCTTTCCAGTAGAAGAGCCCTGAAAAGAGGCACTTGGAGCCAAGCATGCCGCTTGCAGAGGATTATTTCACTCATGGCCCAAGCTCGCCTTTCACCCACTCTCCTGGGGCTATTTAAAGACACTTCAGCTCGATTCCTGCGTGGGTCGCTGGCCTCCTTGCTGCTCAAAAGACCAAAGGTCTCTTACCCTGCTCAGTGGCCTTCCTGATTCCTCTGGGGTGGGGGCTGGGAAAGAATCTGAGCTGCATAAGCCTACTGCTCCGAGCTCCGGGTGAGCCTCCTCGGGAAAGCTTGGGCCTGCAGTGAGCAGAGGCCGAGCTGGTGGTTAATGGGGCAAGGTCTGCGGAGGCCCCGAGCGAGCGCTGCATGCGTGCGTTGTGGGTCCAGTAGTGTGTTTGTGTTGCTGATGAAAACACCCCACGTAGGCTACCCAGAAAAACAGGTGAAGAAAGAGGGCTTGGGGGAGTGAGAATTAGCAGAAGGGGAGCGGAGGCCTGGGGGTAGCTTTCAGGCAGGCGTCCTGGAGCCTGTAGGTTAATGCAAATCGGTACCAAGGGGGCCCACAGACGCCCCCTGTACCCCCCCCCGTCCTCCCCCCCCCCCCCGCAAGAGGCAAGGGGAAGAAGGAATGAACTGCCTTCTGCTGAGAGAGGCCCTCACCCGCGCTCACAGCATCAAGCCTCTCTCACTTCCTGTTCCTGACTCACAGGAGTCCCTTCTTTCCTCTTAGCGGGAGGACTGTCCTCCCAAAAGACTCTACTTGGATGGTTTCCCAGAAGAAGAGGCTAAGGCAGGACACTTCCCGGGTGCTCCTCCCTTTACCATGCTTTGGGGCGAGTCATGGGTCACAGAGAAATACTACTCCCCGAAAGTGGGTTGGGGTAAGTGTTCAGTTGTCACTAAGGGGGACCAGGGACGTAGGTCTGCTTAGGTTTCCAGGAGGATGGCCAGGTTTGCTGGGGGCGGGGTTGAGAGGTGTGGGGGAGGGGACAACTTCTACGTGTGGAGAAAAAACACAACCCAGAAGCCCGAAGAGTGACTTTGCATTCTTCTTCCCTTCCTATAGAGAAGGGATCCCCCCAAACTCACACGTAAATTACACTGTTAATTTCATGCCTGATATAAAGCTAGAAACATCGAGAAGAAAACTTGTGCAGAACTGTCTGCACGGTGTTTTTTAAGTGACCGCTGAATTTCTCCTCCTTAAGACTATGTCCATTCTCATCTCTGTTTGGCCTTTTCTTTCTCCAAGCTTAGAGTTGACGTGACATCTAATAGTAAACAGCAATTACTGACACCATCAGCATCATTGCAGGACAAGGTTGATGGGAAACAGGACCCCTGTCCTGGGATGATGCTCACATCTGCACGTGTCTCTCTGGGGAGTGACCTGCAGGTTCACACAAGCCCGTTGGAAAGGGTCCCATCCACTCAGTCATCTGTCCCTCCCACCTGCCGGTCCTCAACACCCCCCATGCCCCAGTCCACACAGGCAATAGGGGATGGTGGGAAGGGGGGGCTCTTCCACTCCTAACTTGCCTCTCCTGGAAGAGAGAAACTCGACGGGGGAGGTCTGCATACTTTTTAGGAGTTGCCTGTTATCTGCCCTTCTGAGGCCTACCCTAGAGTGAGCATGCTCCTGGGTCTCTAAGAGTTGGCAGATGGCCTGCAGCTCAGGCTCGGCCCTCACGCCAGTCAGCCACGTCTGCTGGCGTCAACAATCTCCTTTGCCTTCTACTCCTTAAACTCCAGTAGCAGAGTTGCCCCGATTTTGCAGGGCTACCAAGAGCAAAGCGACAGAGAAGGAGAGAGGGCAGAGAAGAGAGTGGACACCCGGCCTTTCCCAGAGAGCTGGGTTCGTAGCCCCCCCCACCCCCACCCCCACCCCCGAATCCCGGGACCCTGGGGTCGAATTACAGAAGCTCCCATTGCCATGCTATTGGCCGGCAGGAATCAGGGAAGAGGGCTCTAAGACCCTTTGGATGAGGACAGAAGTTTCTTTTCTTGCTTTGGTCCCCAGCACATTCACCATGGTTCCTCCCAGTCAATCCTCTGCGCACGTCCCTCTACATTCCGAGGCTGGCGAGCCAGTGACGCAACCTCGCCCTAGGCGCCGGGATTCCGGGCTCAGGTCTCTTGCAGGGGTTGGGTAGTGGCGGCCGCCCCGAGCTGAGGGCGTGGTGTCTGTTGGATTCCCACCCTTCCCACCCCGCGTGCTCCCAGCTCCGCCAGGGTCCTTGCGACCACGCAGAGATTTTCGGCCCACAAGATGCCCGCCACAAGAGAGCCAGGAGGCCTCATCCCCTCTCACCTCTTGCCAGTTCAGCTTTCTGGGCTGGGTGGGGAAGGGGCCGCGGAGGGGGCCTCCCATCCCCCCACATCTGGTGGCGGAGGCGCGCAAAGCCGGGCGCGCGCAGAAGGCAGTCTCGACTCCCTTTGGTCCCAGTGCTCCAAGTCAGCTCCGGGAGCGGCCGCTGCTACCGCCGCGGCCCGGGCTGCCTGGGGGGGCGAGCGCGCGTCACCTACACTGAGGAGCGCCGGGGATTTAAATGCCACTGAAACGGTGATCCATCACGGCCGCAGCCGGTAAACTTTCGCAGGCGGCTCAGCCATTGGCTGGTAGAGTCACGTGTCCTCCCCTCGAGCCCTCCGCCTGCCCGCCCCGCCTCTTGCGCACTGTACATTCATATCATTTTTCTTCTCTGGTCCTATGGAGGAAGTGAGAAAGTTGGCACGGTCACCCAGGGCTTCGCAGGATCCAATCACTCAGTGACAGATGGACAATGCAAGAATGAACTCCTTTCTGGAATACCCCATCCTTGGCAGTGGCGACTCTGGGACCTGCTCGGCGCGAGCTTACCCCTCTGACCATGGGATTACAACTTTCCAATCCTGCGCGGTCAGTGCCAACAGCTGCGGCGGCGACGACCGCTTCCTAGTGGGCAGGGGGGTGCAGATCAGCTCGCCCCACCACCACCACCACCACCACCACCATCACCACCCCCAGACGGCTACTTACCAGACTTCTGGAAACCTTGGGATTTCTTATTCCCACTCGAGTTGTGGTCCAAGCTATGGCGCGCAGAACTTCAGTGCGCCTTATGGCCCCTATGGATTAAATCAGGAAGCAGACGTAAGTGGTGGGTACCCCCCGTGCGCTCCCGCTGTTTACTCTGGAAACCTCTCGACTCCCATGGTCCAGCATCACCACCACCACCAGGGTTATGCTGGGGGCACAGTGGGCTCGCCCCAGTACATTCACCACTCATATGGACAAGAGCAGCAGACTCTGGCCCTGGCCACGTATAATAACTCCTTATCCCCTCTCCACGCCAGCCACCAAGAAGCCTGTCGTTCCCCTGCTTCAGAGACGTCTTCTCCAGCGCAGACCTTTGACTGGATGAAAGTTAAAAGAAACCCTCCCAAAACAGGTAAGTCCTGCCGGCTGACAGACAAATGCTGTTCGATTTTTGAAAGGGGCTGGCACACCTAGTTTCCTAGGAAAATGAATGATTTTTAAAAGATTGGTTCTTGTTTATGTCTAATGTCATCTAGAGTTGTAGTGAGTGGTGTAGGGTGCCCAGGTGTGCAGAGGCAAAAGCGTTTCACAGGGGCTGAGGTTTAAATGGTCTATAGTTAGATAGTGTGCGGGGAGTGGGAGGTGGTGATGGTGGTGATGGTGGTGATGGTGATGTCCTGTTAATATCTACAAGGCTCCATTAATCACGAGCCTGATCACACTAATGGTTGACTTCAGGTTAACACTGCTTACACATCGTCACTGGCGCTTCCCGATAGGGTTTGTGCTCGCTGAGTAGTTAACCGAATATTGCCTCAAGCTTGGGGCAATCTGGATAAAGGTTTAAGATTTTTTTTTTAATCTTTTCTCTCTTCCTCCCCTACCCTAGGGAAAGTTGGAGAGTACGGCTACGTGGGTCAACCCAACGCAGTGCGCACCAATTTCACCACCAAGCAGCTCACAGAGCTGGAGAAGGAGTTCCACTTCAACAAGTACCTTACACGAGCGCGCAGGGTGGAGATTGCCGCGTCCCTACAGCTCAATGAGACCCAGGTGAAGATCTGGTTCCAGAATCGCCGCATGAAGCAGAAGAAGCGTGAGAAGGAGGGGCTCCTGCCCATCTCCCCTGCCACTCCTCCTGGCAGCGATGAGAAAACGGAAGAATCATCTGAGAAATCTAGCCCCTCGCCCAGTGCCCCTTCTCCGGCATCGTCTACCTCAGACACTCTGACTACCTCCCACTGAGGCTACTCCAGCCCAACTCTGCAGCCCAGGCTTCTCCCTGGGCTGGGATTTCTTACCCAAAGCACATTCTTAGCTTATCTTCCTTTCTTTACAGACTCTCTCTTCCTTTCTCGTCCCATCTGGGGAGCTCCTGGCCAAGATAAGGTATTTCCAGAGAATTCTGGAGCCTTGGTTGGAAGTTAACTCCTTCATCCACATCGGGTGTCCACATCAATTGCTGATGGCTCCCAACATCCTTTCCTTCACTGTTGTGAGATTTTTTTCTCCCCACAACCTATGATTCCTTTTAGATGTCGGCTGGAGAACAGTTAGTTCCCTTTGCCATCAGACATTTGCAGGAAGGAGGCATCTCTCCTTTTATCTATGTATTGTTCTTCTCCACCTAGCCCTTAAGTAGGACATAGAGGAGAGAGAGTGTCCAAAGACTCATGAAGAAGAGATGCACTGTGTTTACACAATTAATTCACCCCCTAACTTAGCTGGTTTCATGTGTGTGAGTTTGCTGGTTGTAAATGCTTTCCCGTCAGAGATTTATCTTTATACACATTTTATAGAAATATGTAGGTCACTAAATCAAACAGGGTGGACAAATTCTCAAAACTGGTACAGTTCATGTGTGATTATGGGCGAAAGAAGAAAACCTCTTTCATTCAAACAGAGTCAGATGCCTCAGAAGTTGGCCTCAATTGGTTCTTTCAGAGTTAAGAAGGCCTGCCAAGCACTTTGCCTGTGCCAGGTCTTCCCAAACTCTAACCAATTCTTCCTGCTTCTCTGGCCACCCTGCATTTAAAAATCATGCTGGATCATTTGTAACCCAAAGGTATTCATTCTTTCAGTCACCCTTTCCTTCCACACTGTCTTGTATCATGGCTGGATCCAGTGTATTTCCAGCTAATTGTTAATGTGATGGATGGCACAATGAATGTATATTTTGTGTGATTCGTGACTAGTCTTCTGCATGTCGCACAATGTTCTGATGTCCCTGAAATATCACACTGAGTTCTATCAGTTATTCTTTGTGAGCCTATGATAGTCTCCATTTACTGTACAATCATGAACAGCTCTGAGATCCTGGAGTGATGTGGTCCAGAGCAGAGTTTACGGGTCTTAAGATGTCTGTAATAAAAGTATTCAAGTTTTAGGTATGCCTAAGCATCTTGTGTATTTGGCTGGACTACAGTGGTTGCTTACTACTAAGTTGGCCCATTTCACATGGGGAAGGGAGGGTGGTGTTTATTTTCAAAGAAGTAGGCTTTCCTCTGTCATGAAGCTTGCAGCTTTCCCTGGAAGAACATTTTCATCCAACCTATGTCTATTTAATGCACCGAACTTTTTACAATAACAACAGCTCTTTTTTTATTATAATCAGAGTTCAAACTGGAAAAAAAACAGTAAAGAAATATATGACAGAGATCTCTATTTGCAACAAACATGGATACTTCCTGGGTCAAGTGCTAACCTTTTCACCTCCAACTGAATGTTGACATAAACATAAACCCAGCCCCTTCAAAAGCTGAAAACTGTCTTCAGTCACTCTTTCCTCACATTCTTGAACCCAGAGCAAAGAGACTCACATTTAATCAGCTTCAGTATGGTAAGGATGTAAGGATGTCCCCGGTTCCTTTTTTTTTTTTTTTGATTGTCAGGCTATATTACCTTTTAAGTTGATGGTCTGTTCTCAATAAAGCCTTCTTTTCCCTATTTACATCAGCATCCACCCCTCCCAGCAGTTCCTTACATCTCTGCCTTGCATATCTTATCCCTTAAGATTCAACTTTCATTACCACCATGGCTGTAAAGGGTCTAGGTACATTTCTAATTCTGTGCCACATAACCTGGAAAGCGATTTAGATTTACACTCTCTTCTCCAGAATCAGACTCTTCCAGGTGAGCTCGTGGAAATCAAACCAAGTGTTTGTATATCCAAATTGTTTCAGATTAAGGCATGTGTCAGATGAGAGGAAATCAACATATGACTGAGTTCAGCATGGCTCTTCTAGACCTCTTGACAGTTTGCTATTATTTTTAACATACTTCTGGGCTTAAGCAACATTTTCTGACCTTTTTTTCCTGGTTGCTGCTAGGGATGGAGTTTAGGGCCTTGTGTGTTCTAGGCAAGTGTGGGACCAAGGAGCTGAGTCTTCATCTTCAGCTTTCACATGTATTTTGGAGGCATTGATCCCTAAGAGCAGAGTGAAAAAATCTACAGTATCACAAATACAGACATGACTTCCCTTTCAGAGGATGATATGAAAAGATGGGCTGGGGAGAAAGAAAAAAAAAACCTTAGAATTTACAGGCCTTCTGAAAGACTTCTGAGATTTTCTACATATCCCTGTTAAATGGTGGGAGCAGTTGCTGCATGCATACCAAGGGCACCGGGCACCCTCCCCTCAGCTGCTGGCTTCTGAGATTGCCTGAAAAGATTCCAGTGGATGGTGAGAACTTCAAAGACAACACCCCTTTCTTTCATTTCACCCGCCTGGCTATACTGTATCTTTTGTTTATTAGTGTAAGGCCACAAAGCAAAACAGATGGCTGCTTTTCAAATACTTTAATGTGTTAAAGTGTCATTTGCATACCACTCTCTTGATTTCAATATCTGAAAGCCCCTTCCGACCTGCAGGAATCCTAGAGATTCCGATCTTCAAGGTGCTGGTTTTAATGAAGCTGAGAGGGAAGAAAACGATAAATTATGCCTAAATATCCCTAGCCTTTCCTAGGTCATAGAATAAATCAGCTAACAAGTAATGCATTTAGGAGACATTAATACACCTTTCAACAAGGAAAACATTTGTATCTTTTTTAGCTGTCCCAATCGATTAAATCAAAGGCGTTTAACACATCCCATTTTAAGGTCTTCTGTTCTGGTCTCTGAGGGGCAGAGTTGGGGCCTCGAGAAATGATAGCAATTGTAAATAGGGGAAACAGAAAATAACATTTTGTTGATACATTTAAAAAATGAAACAAAGGTTTTAATCAGGGATCTCAGGTAATTGCAATATAAAATTTGTTTGTTTGTTTTATTTTTTTATTTCCTCCATCTTCATCATCAAAGTACTGGCAAAATGGAAGATGTCCTCAAACTAGCCTGCCTTAGGTCTTGCTGTGACTGTGAAGTCGGCTTTGGGTTCACCTTTGAGAGTTTACTTTTGGAGGCTATTCAGATGCAGCAGTGTTTTCCTCTGGGGCAATCAGATTCAAACCGATCAATATTTACTCAGTCTGAAAGGGTTGTTGAAAAGGCTGCTAACAACAAACTGCTTAGCTGCTCACCCCTGTTTAATCTCAGGTTCACCGAAAGTTCAAGACGAGATGAATGCAGCGGTGGGTCACTTTAGAATGAGTCCCAGCAGTTTATCTGAGCTCTCAGCTAAAGGCAACAATTAGAGTTCCATTCCTCTTCGGGAAAGGGGCAACTTTCCTATTATTCTTTTGCTAAACAATGTTTACTAGAAACTTAAAACACTTTCCTCTTCCCTCTTAGTTCTTTTTGTGGGGAAAGAGAGACGCTTCCAGCTGCCCTCCCACTGCGCCTCCTCGAGTTTTTCTGCCAATCCTCGAGTTTTTCTGCCCATTCACTCAGGTTTCAAGTAAAATAAGTGGCACTGAATACCTTTAAAAATGTTAAATTAGTCTGATCCGGAGAGTTCCGGTTCATCTCAGAAAACGAATCTCGTTGAGTCACTAGAGCTAATCTTTGTGAAAATGTGGGACAAGACCGAATTGAAATCCATTGCTTTCGAGGAATATAGACAATCAGAGCCCTAATATCTGAACTGGCTGTTTAGTCAGGAGTGGAGGGCAAAACTGACTTGCAAGGAAGAAACTCTTGGGCTACAAAGCCAGCTTTAATAATCTATGACCTCCTAGAGCACAAACTGCATTGAGAAGGGAGGGAGCCTGTGGGGACCGGTGTGTAGAAGACGCTGGACACTGGACCTAATTGCTACAGCTCTTCAGAGGTCAAAGTTCATGTAATCACTGCATAAATGCATACTAAATAGGGGTTTATTAAGCTTCCCTGATGGCTGAGCATGCCTGTGAAAAATGGTCACTGCTGTTCGGGCTTCTTCCTCCAGAATAATCATCTTTAAAGTAGGAATTCTAGGCGTTTGAGTCTAATTTAGCATTTTGAGAGACAAGCGACCTTTTTGTTGCAAACAAACAAACAAAAATGTTGAAGTCAGTGAATGGGCAGTATTCTACACTGGATGGGACAGTAAAAAGCATCTCATTCCTGGAAAAGGTTAGGCTTTTCAACACAGGCAAGAACATGACCTAGCATGTCCATGCCAGAGAAGCTACTCAGTGGATGGCTAACCAGGTGACTCTCCAGTAGATCATAAGCTGGCTTGGTGCCTCAGTGAAGCGCTGCTTTAGAATTCCTTGTGCCTGGATGACCAGAGCTGAGCGAGGCCCATCGATCTATTCACTCACTTTAAGGATCAGAAAAAGAGCCCAGGAACTAGATTTGCAGAAGAGCCAGTGACCAGTACCTAATTTCTAAATAGAAACCAGGATAACTTAGAACCCAAGTTCAGCCCACTTCCAAGTTCTAGAATTCTAATTTTGATCGTCGTTTATCCATTATTTATCTTTTGTTTCATTCTAGTTATTTTCACATTGGAACTACTGAATCTTTGAAACAACCTTTAAATTAAATGTATTCTATCATTTTGTTGAACTGGTACAGTTTTGGCTTTTTACTCTTGAGGGCATACAGCCTTAAAATGCTCAGAGAGGGCATATAAACACACACACACACACACACACACACACACACACAATTTGTTTTGAAAACCCAGACTTGATAAGAATAATTGAAATAGCAGTTTTCTCCACCCAGAATTGGTCTCCACTAAATGAACCAGGCCTTCAAAATATAAGGAACTTCACGAGTAACACAGCAGGAAGAGATCTGGTCCTGGATCTTCTGGTTGGCTTCTGGTTTTGTTGTTTTCTTATTGGCTCTGTCTCCTGACTTGTTCTGTTCCATATTTCTTAATTTATCCGTGGCTCACTCACGCTCCTAAGACAAAATCCAAACACACAGATTCCTTGGGAGAGCGGAGCTTGCACCTTCTCCTTCATCTCATCCCCATGGGGTCTTACTAATCTCAGCAGAGCCTGATGGAGACCAGGGGCTGTCAGTGTGAAGAGCTGAACCAGAGCCCTTGAAGAATTAGTTCCCTATTTTTAATAACATCATTAAGTACAGCCAGCTTTAGATTGCAGGACTGCAAACCAAGCCAAGGGGGTTAGCCCCTAACCGCTTTTACTTTGGGGGATGGAGGACGGGGGGGGGGGGGGGATGGGGGTGGGGAGGCGGGAGTGGATGGACAGGACCATCCAAAGGTCTAATTATATCTTACAGAATTGCTTTCAGGTACTGTGCTTAGAATTTATTGGAAATACATGAGAAGACCAATGTTTCTTTTTGAGCATTTCCAGGCACAACTAAAACACTTGTATCCATTTTTCAAAAATTTAAATTATTCCAATTAAAAACGTGCTGCGCAAAACTAATCTATAGGAATCAGATCCTCTCCTGTTTTCACTGTAGGCGTATAAGGTTAATGGCTTAAGGGGAAAATTTGTGCCACTGCTTGCAACACAAAATGAAAAAAAAAAAAGAAGAACAATTTTCTTTTTAAATTAAAATATTTTTAGCTGCCTTGGACATTTTGCAAACTATGGCCTGCTTCGTGGTAAAGGATGAATCATCGCAGCACCGCAAGGAGGACGGTTTAGAGAGACGAGGAGATGAGGAGACCGGGAGACTCCACTCCTCCCGCCCCCTCCCCCCCTCCCCCAATCTCGCAGAGTAGCTTTGATGCTGCTCTGGTCAAGTTTGAAAGTTTGAAAGAGGACCTTCCACTCTGAGGAACAAATGGGCTCGCTCCTTTAGGGCGTGGAGGGGGCAGCTGTGTTAGCTCAGATTTCCCAGCTGCTTGGCGGATGAGAGGGTACCCAGAGTGTGGTTAGGAGGCGAAGCCGGCTTTCCTCACCAGCCTCTGGCGCTCCGGCTCACATTTCCTCCTCCTAAAGGCACAAGCATCCAGGTCTCCTGCGCACCTCTGAGAGTCAATGAAAAGGGAGTTGGGTGCGCGACACACCTTGCAGGGCAGAGAAGAGTCCCAAGTCTGTTTCAAGGGACAAAACTTCGAAACCGAAGTTCTTTTTCTCTACTTTCACGTGCTGCTGAGGGATGTCTTTTTCTTGACATCTGTGGAATTTGAGGGGTTCCCCACCAAGACCCAGGAGGAAGAAGGACCTCCTCAGAAGAAACCAGGCCAAAGGCCTAGAGAGCTAACTACCTTCATCTGATCTACCCTTTTAAGCCTGGAGAGGAGGGTGGCTTACATCTCAGCTCCACTGTTACCCAGAGGCACTTGAGAGTGAGCCTCACTCTGTAACTTCGCTTCTTTTACTTCAGTTTAGCCTGAACTAGGGGATGGAGACAGGGTGGGGAGGTGGGTGGGGATGAGGGTGATGGGCAAAGAGTTACAAACACTAGGCTTCTCTTTTCTTCTGAATAGTCTCTAGTATGTCAGGCTGGCCTGGAACTCAGCACAGGACCTGGATTCTCTGATCCTCCCTCCTCCACCTTCCCAGTGTTGGGATTACAGGTGGGCGCTGCCACACCCCATTCTCCGAGGGGAGTGCCTGGGGAGCACTCTGCTGGGTGAGCTAGGACCTCAGCTCCTAAACTTAAGAGATTCTGGGGCGCAACCTTGTAGCTCCCACTTCCACAGCTGAATCAAACTCCAGCATAGAATTTTTCCTCCAGTCTTACTCTCTCCTCCCCCAATCTACTTAGAATTCTTTTTGCTATTTCCCACTAGGAACACACCTTCCCCCCGCCCCCAACTGGGATATGAACTAGTCTATCCATAATGTTAGTCTTGACTCTCCACATGAATCTCCAGCTTCTTGAGGGTACAGCTCTTGACTTCTGGTAACTTGGAGCATCACAGGTTCTTTGTAATCAAGAGAACATTGGGTTATGGGGTTGGAGAGATTGCTCTGTGGTTAAGAGCACTGGCTGCTCTTCCAGAGGACCCTGGTTCAGTTCCCAGCACCCACATGGTCTGTCTGTAACTAGTTCTTACACCCTCTCACAGGCACAATGCAGGCAAAAACCAATGCACATGAAATAAGTATAAATAAAGTTCTGGGCAGTCCACACCTTCAATCATAGAACCCTTTACTTTCTAGACAGGTGGATCTCTGTGAGTTCGAGGCCAGCCTGGTCTACAGAGTGAGTTCCAGGACAGCCAGGGCCTATGCAGAGAGACCCTGTCTCAAAATAAAACAAACACAGAAACAAAGGACAGTCTCAGTTACAATGTGACATTTTTTGATTTAAGTATGCATTGTGCAGTGATCAATTTAGGGTAAACAATAAATCCAACACCTTAAGCTTTCACCATTTCTTTGTTGTATTTTTAAATTCCTAATATGAAAGCTATAAGGCATTATTGTTAATTATATATGCTGTTTTACTGTAGAACCCCAGAATTCATTTCTTTATGAAAGAGAAACGTAGTGCCTCTTTGCAGATCTTCTCTATTTTTCTCCTGTGTTCTTTCTCCACGGCCTCTTGTAACCACTGTTCCACATCCACATTCTATAAGATCAAGATTTAGCTTCTACTTATGAGTGTGGTTTTGCACACAAACCTGTTTTTTCTTTTTTCTCACAGTATAAACTTAAGAGAGAGGAGGTGGGAGTTGAACCAAGTCCCCATACATGTGCTGGCTCACTGAGCTATATCTCTGGCTCTCAGATTCTTAAATTATAAAGTTCTTAAATTATTTGTTAATGATTAAGTTGTCTTATCCAAGTTGTGTGGATTTTCAATTTCTTAAAATTCTGAGTTAGGATTTTTCTGAGGCAAGTCCATACCAAATACTTTACAAGTACAAACTCATATAATCCTCAGTTACTCCCAAGAAGAAGATATTTTTATTGTTTTGATTTTACAGATAAGAATAAGGAGTGGTACAGGATGTTAGGTAACTCATCTACGGAATCCAGGATGCCAACACCACTAACTTTGCTGTCTGCTTCTTTACAGAATTAACCAAGGAAATCAATATAAATCTTTAACAGAAAAACATATTGGGTTTTTTTTAAAGATTTATTTATTTACTATATGTAAGTACACTGTAGCTGTCTTCAGACACACAAGAAGAGGGCATCAAGTCTTGTTACAGATGGTTGTGAGCCACCATGTGGTTGCTGGGATTTGAACTCAGGACCTTCGGAAAGAGCAGTCGGTGCTATTACCTGATGAGCCATCTCACCAGCCCCCTGGGTTATTATTTTTTAAGACCATGTTTTCCTAAGCTATCTTTTGTTGTTGTTGTTTGTTGTTGTTGTTGTTTTCAGACAGGTTCTCTCTATGTAGCCTTGGCTATCCTGGAACTTGCTATGTAGACCAGGCTCTTCCTGCCTCTACCTACCAGTACTGGGATTAAAAATGCATGCCGCCATGCCTGGCTTCTTATGCTATCTTTATAAAGTGAAGAAATTGAGGCTCACAACATGTTATCAGCAAGAATAGTAATAAAAATGTTTACTTATATCTCCAATATTCCTTTAAACCTTGAGTAAAACAACAAACAAAAATTAATTAAGGGCAAGGACATAATGTCCCCGTGAAAGTGAAAGTTGTCCAAGCCTGGTGACCTGAGTTCAGATATTGGGGACTTGTGTAAAAGCCAGACTTGGTGGCATAGGCCTGTAATCCCAGCACTCCTGAGATGAGATGGGAGGCAGAGACAAGAGAATATCCCAGAAGTTTTAGACAGGCTGGCTTGGAGTACTCAGAACAGTGACAATTGCCAGAAGAGGCCCTGCTTCCAAAATAAGACACTGAGCACCACCCCAGAGGTTGTCCTCTGACCTCCTCCCCTGCACCACAACTCAGGTGCACCCTTACACATGAAGATCTCTCACACACAAACAAATACTTTAAAATAACCAAGTACACGATAGAAACAGTAACATCAACATTCCTATAGTAATCATAGCAATTACAGTAGTAACTAAATATTAAAGGAAAGGCCTAAAAGTTATTAAGAATAAGCATATATAAGCAACAGATCTTGGTCAGAAATTTTGTCATATCTTACAAGAAACTGGTCAATTTACTGTGTGGTGTGTGCACACATGTGTATTCAGGTGCACTCACCTGTATGTGTATTTGTGTGGAGGTCAGAAGTGGGCTTCAGTCTTCCTTCTCTATTATTGCTCTTCACCCTATCTTTTGAGGTAGGGTCGCTCACTGAACCTGGACCTCATGCTTTTGGCTAGACCGGATGGTCCATGAGCTCTGGGCATCCTGTCTTTCTGTCCCTGCTTTCCAGAGATGGTGTTATCGCATGGTGTGGCTAATCCCCTTTTTTATGTGATGCTGAGAATCTGAGCCATTTTCCAGCTCTATTTCAGAAAGTTTAAACACATGTATCTAGGTGAGGTAGAGACAACGCGGTGAGAGTCAAGCTCCTTAACTGCCTTGCCCGAGTTGCTTATGTAGCCTGCCAGCTCCACACTCCCTGCTTTATTCACACACCATGGAAGCTGAGGAGATTCTGGCTTCACTGGTGTGCAAGTTGGGCTAAGAGACTTTGCACCCTCAGTATGAGGCAGTTCAAGGGAGTATCCCTCTGGGGACACACCTAGTTGTGTCAGACTTAGGGGACAACTGAATGAGAACTTCTCTTCCCTCAGAAATATGATGTTAACTGCAAAAGCAAGGAAAGTCTCCCCTTAGTATCACACTGTATTCTTGAAGCAATAATGCTACTTGGTTCTAGGCCTTTGTTATCCTTTTAAAGATCTAGGTAAAAATTTAAGTTCTGTTGCTGTATCCTGATACAAAGTAACTCCACCCTGATACAAAGTGACTCCTCAGCAAGTGGTGGCTGTGTTTGGAGATTCACACAAATGCCTTACCTGGGCTCTCTTGTACACCATCAAGGGCTTCGGAGCAAGGCTTGTCACCAACTGGCCTCTCAGTGTGATTGAAGAGAAAGGGAGGGGGCAGCTGCCACCCCCACCTTTTTGTTTGTGGCTGTGGGAGACACTGGATGTGTCACGAGTTTGTGCATATGTGCTGCAGGCATAAAAGAGCACATGAACTGATCATGTGCTAAACCTGCAGGTATGAAAGGGCGTCATTCTCCTCTGTCCATCTCTGGTCAAAAGTTGGGAAGTTTTGTTCCATTCTTGGCTAATGCCTATTGGATTCCTTCCTGCTGAGCTCACTGGTCTCTGGGCAGCCTCGGGATCTCGCGGATGAAGCTCTCTGCTTTACTCTCCTTCAACATTGTCCTCTTTTCACCACTGGATTTTGCATTCTTCTGACCTGTTGGGGACTACTTTTTAGAAAAAAAATATTTATTTTTTTAATTTATGTTATTCTTATTTTTTGAGTTCATATGTACCACGTGCTTATATGCAGGAGCCCTAGCAGGCAGATCCCCTGAAACTGGAGTTGCATGCAGTTATGAACTGACATGTGGGTGCTGGAAACCAAAGTTGAGTCCTCTGCAGCAGCATTAAGCTCTCTTAATCAATGAGGCATCTCTTTATCCCTGTAATTCTTCCTCTCCCCTCTCCCCCTCCCCCCTCTCCCCTCCTCCCTCTCCCCTTCCCCTCCTCCCTCTCTCCTCCTTCCCCCCTCTCCCCCTCCCCTCTCCTCCCTCCCCTCCCCCCTCTCCCCTCCCCTCTCCTCCCTCCCCTCCTCCCTCCCCCCTCCCCTCTCCTCCCTCCCCCTCCCCTCCCCTCCCTCCCCCCCCCCTCTCCCCCTCCTCCCTCCCCTCTCTCCCCTCTCCCCTCTCCTTTCCCCCTCTTCCCTCTCCCCTCCCCCTTTCTCCCTTCTCCCCTCCTCCTCCTCCTCCTCTTCCTCTTCCTCTTCCTCTTCCCCTCTCTCTCTCTCTCTCTCTCTCTCTCTCTCTCTCTCTCTTTCCAGAGTCTTACAGTGTAGCTCTGGATGACTTTATAAGCCATCCAGCATAGAGATAAGATCATGTTAGCCCTGGCTTCTCTCTTCCACTATACCTGGCACAGGGTGAGTGCATATATTCGCAGTATATGCAGAATGTATGAATGAATGAATGATTAAAAAAGCAAATAGTCTTTGGGTCCTTTCTATAGCATCTCACTGTGGTTTGTGACATTCTTCCCTCATAAGAATCTGATTTTTCTTTTTGTTTCTGAAATATTTTTTCATTGTTTACTGAAATTAAAGTTCAAAATTAGGTAAATTAATTTTAAAGTCTCTAAGATCAATGAGCTGTTTTATTTTTTATTATGTAATGAGGGGTTAAAAGGCTTAAAATGTGACTGTCACTTGAATTAACATAGAGACTAAAGCTTATTGAAACTAAAGTGTAACCCATCAGTCAATCAAAAAGTGTAAATAACTGATACCAGGGTCCTTTCTGTTTTGACAGGGGGTAGAGGTCAGAGAGAAGTCGGGGTTTGGGCTCTCCCGGGGACAAGAGTTCAAAAGGTCACCTGGGAAGCTGCAAAACATAGAAAAGGAGACTTGGGGATATGGCTTTTGTATTTCCTTAATGTTTCATATTTAGAGATGTGGAATATGACACAGATGCTTATGCTTGCAGTCTGTGAACACAGTGTTGGGGTCTCTACATTCTTTCATAGTATTTAAGACCTGGAGAGAGAGAGAATGTGTGTGTGTGTGTGTGTGTGCCTGTACTTTTACAAGTGGCTTTCTTACAGAGGGATCACATTTTCAGAGGAGCTAAATAAAGTAGTTCTTTTAAAATAGCTCTAAATAAATAGGCTTTTGTAACCTAGATTGAATCCTAAAACATCTTAACAGAATATTTCGAGTACTTTACATGATTAACTAAATGATGCTAGATATGTTCTAGACAGGGAAGACTTGAAGATACAACATAACTTGATTTTGAGTTGAGCTCCCTAAATGAGGATGTTACATATTTTATGATAAGTAACTAATATCAAAGAACCTTCAGTTTAACAGATTATTCCCATAGGGCTATTGAAGTAGGTCAGGGCACTTTGCAAACATCTAAGTTATTTTCTTGATACATTTGGAAGTAGAAAGAAAGCCAGTGGGTACCGAGGTCCTGAGGCAAGTCAATGAAGGTTGTGTCAGACGATCAGTTTGCTCTCTCTCTCTCTCTCTCTCTCTCTCTCTCTCATCTATCTATAATTATCTTCTATCATTTGTCTATCTTTTATCTATCTATAATGTATCTTCTATCATTGTCTATCTTCTGTCTATCTTCTATCTTCTTTCATCTATCTATCTATCTATCTATCTATCTATCTATCTATCTATCTATCTATTTATCTATCTATCTATCTATCATCTATCTATCTATCTATCTATCTATCTATCTATCTATCTATCTTTTATCTATCTATAATTTATCTTCTATCATTGTCTAACTATCTTCTATCTATTTATCTACCTAGCTGTCTCTCAATCTATCTATCATCTATCTATAATTATCTTCTATCATTTGTCTATCTTCTATCTATCTATCTATCTATCTATCTATCTATCTATCTATCTATCACCTATCTATCTATCTATCCCTTGGAGAAGAACTAGGAGCCAAATGTCCTAGGTTTTGTTTTGTTTTGTTTTGTTTTCTTTTCTTTTCTTTTCTTTTCTCTTCTTTCTTTTCTTGCTGCACAACTAACCAGCAATAGAACTTTTTTTTTTTCTAGATTCTGGTGAAGCTAAGCAAGTCTTGTAGCTTATTCCAAGTCAAATAACTTTCTACATTTTTATTCAATAGCAACAACTAAACTAGTTCATATTACAGATCAGTAGCAAAAATTGGATTAGAATGCCCTCCTTTTCCTCTTCCTCTTCCTCCCCCTTCTCCCCCACTCTTCCTCCTCCAGAGACAGGATCTCCCTGGCTGTCCTGGAACTCTCTACGTAGCCAAGGCTGTCTGCAAAGTCACAGAGATCCATCTGCCTTTGCTTCCCGAGTGTTAAAATTAAAAGTGTGCACGGCTTTTCCCAGATAGAATGCCCTTATAGGACAGAACTTTCTCAGCACCGCCAAAAGCTCAGTTATGTCCTTGCCCATTTAATGCTGCCCCTAGCTCTTATCACTCGGTTGATATTTCTGTTTTGTGTTTCATACAAAGGAAATTGGGCAGTAGGTGCTATATGTTTTCTTCCTTCCTTCCTTCCTTCGTTCCTTCCTTCATCTTTCTTTGTTTTTTAAAAACTTTTATTTTTTTTTTATATATTTGATTATATCTAAGTACACTGTAGCTCTCTGCAGAGGCACCAGGAAAGGGCGTCAGATCTCATTACAGATGGTTGTGAGTCACCATGTGGTTGCTGGAATTTGAACTCAGGACCTCCAGAAGAGCAGTCAGTGCTCTTAACCACTGAACCATCTCTCCAGCCCTCTTTCTTTCTTTTAAAACAGACTCATGAGTCTTAGGCTGGCTTCAAACTTTCTTTGTATCCAGGTATGTCTTTAATACCTGGTCCTCCCTTAATCTCCTCAATGCAGATGTTACAGGCATGTACCACCAGACCTGACTCATTTGTGCTAGGTATTAAACCCAGCACTTCATATATGCTAGGCAAGTACATCACCAATTTAGCTACATCCAAGCTCAGTATTATATGTCTCTTAATGTCCCTTAATATTATTAAAATTAATAACTAGTAATAATTGTCACTTTAAAAAGTGGTAGTAAAGTAGAAAAAGTAGAAAGTACTTTCTCAGATTTCACAGTTTGTATGTATTTCTAGACCACAGAGTTGGTTGGTAGTTTTATTTATGATTTTGTAGATTAAGCTATGTGTGAAACAAACTAGGAAATATATTCAGGAAAGATTATGTTTAGAGAGAACTTCCTTATTGTGTCACATTTTTAGATGTAAACATATTTTTAATGAGTACATAAGTAATATTTAAGAAACCAGCGATACATGTTTGTCACCAGTGACAAAAATAAAATCATTTTGTGTTATTGGCCTTGTCCTTTTGATATACTGTATACTTCTGTGGGTTCAGTTCTGTTTTTGAAGGTAATCTAAACTGAAGGAATTTACTGTGTATAAAAATGTTAAGATGGCTATAATGCATCGTATAATTACATCTTAACCCTGAGTATGGGTGGGTTTCTTTTTTCCTGATAGTGAGGGGAAATTATTATAATAGCATTGATTTGGCTTTACGACTAAATTGACAATTCAAATAAATGTTTTTTATTCTGTAAAAAAAAAGTAGTAGTTCATTATAGAAATAAATATGTTGCATATAAGTTATCTATTTATTGTGATGGCATTGAGTTATCATACCTCCCCCTCCTCTCATCTATGTCTTCCTCTTCTTCTTCCTCAATCTGTAATCATGAAGAATAAACTTCAGGCCTTGCCCATGTCTTGTTGAGAAGCAGAGTTCATTGGCTGTCATTTGAGATGAGTACTGAAGCCTGCCCTCAATGTCCACTTAGGTCAAGCAAGCAGACGCTTAAAAGTTGCAAGATTGAAGTGGAAAATTTTGGTTCACACATGATGATGCCATAATCCCTGAATGGAGTGTGGGTAAAGTTCCACCTATGGATGGAAAATATGCCATTTGTTTGTAAAGATTGCATTTCCTTGGCAACACAGTGAGGCTAGGAGGTCCTTTCTGGATTCAGCTGTTATCTTTGATGTTGACAGAGGCAGATAGGTCTGAGCTAGCAGGCAGATAGGCCCAAAATCCACTTGCTTATCTAATAATAGAGCCAGAAAGGCATACACAGAACCTCAAGATATTTTTGGACTCTGGATCTAATATATATTACATAGTGAGGGCTTTACATACCTGTACATACCTGAGAATCTCTCTGTATTTTCAATTATTTCTGCCCACTCCACAAATACATGAATCAGATTAAAAAATAGCTAGAGAGACTTGAATTAAATGCATATTCCCATAATGGTTATTATCTTTTTTCTTGGCCTGACATTATTAAAGCAAGCTGAAATAACAGGAGATAAGTAGCTATTATAAATGGACCATTAAGAGCAACAGCAAGGCAACATTATCATTGATCTCTCATGACTTTTACTTTATAAAAACTAATGTACTGAATTGCTATGGTGTTACCTACTTTAATAATAAATCTGACGTGTCAGGACAGTGACCTGATGTTTTCTTTTACATTAATTTATAGTGTATCGATTTACTTCTGGGACTACTTCGCCTTATTGATATCACATACAACCATTTCTTAGCTGGGAGACAAAAGGAGCCTGGACCAGCACCATTCAGTAGCTGCTGCTTCTTTCTCAAGGTACTGAAGATTGTACCTCACACAAGATAGGCAGGAATTTTCTCACTGGGCCATAAAGTCAAGCCTCTTTAACGTTTAAAAAAGTTTTGAACAAACTGTCACTAAGTTTCCCAGGCTGGCTTTGAAGGTGATTGCCCATTCTCAGCCTCCTGGGCAGCAGGGATTACAGGCCTGGCTGCTAGGCCCAGCTTCTGTTTTTTGAGATATGGTCTCACAGTGAAGCCCAGGCTAGCTTTGAATTCTTGCTCCAGCCTTGCAAGTGTTGGTATTATAGGTGTGCACCACCAGGCCTGGTCCTAGAAGGCTGTTCTATCTATCTATCTATCTATCTATCTATCTATCTATCTATCTATCTATCTATCTATCTATCTACCTTGAGACAAGGTTTCTCTGTGTGACTCTGGCTGTCCTAAATCTAGCTCTGTAGATCAGGCTGGCCTTGAACTCTCTATGTAGTCCTGGCTGTTCTGGATCACAGAGATCTGCCTGCCTCTATCTCCCCAGTGCTGGGATTAAAGGCACGTGACACCACTGCCCAGCCTGATGACTGTTTTAAATGAAAAAAAAAATGGGCTTGATCCATAGTCCAACAGATATGACCTCATAATTAAGTTTGCAGTACAAAAAAACTGAGATGCTCCGACCCATCATCTATTTATAGGAAAAGTTCACTTACAGATGCCTTGAGAAATCTGAGTTGGTTTTTTTTTTCTATGTGCAGAAGAGTGAGGATTAGGGATGTGTTTTAAGACGCTAGCTGCTTGTTCATTTATTAGTGAGCCATAAAGTAGAATAGGAAAATGAGCTCAGGAGCAGGCAGTTTAGTGCAGCAACATTGTAAAACATAGTAAAATATTGACATGCAGCCAATGACTCTTTTCTTTCCGTCAAGCAAAATGTATCATCTTTCCTCTTAGCAACACATGCCAGGGTGCCAGGCACCACGCTACCACTCGGGCAGGTTCCAGACCAAGAGGTTTCCTCGTGCTGCCAGTTTTAAGTTTCCAGCTATAACCAGTGATTACCACAGCCCCGCTGTGCCCCTGGCTGTCTGCTCGCACCTTGCACCTACGGCCCAGCTTTCAGCTTATACTCTTGGTTCACTGGTTTCGGGGAAGCTATAATGAATCCTTTAAAATTCTCTCTAAGAATGAAGCAAGAGGGTCACTTGTTTCCCTCCTTCTTATTTGCTTACTGCTTTCTTTGTATGTCATAGTTCTCAGTGGAGGGAAACATTAAGGCGCCCACATATCATTTATACATCACAAGCATAACTCAAATTGGAAGGTAGCAATTTGGGAAATCTAGCCTATTTCTGTTATTTTTCCTATCTAATGCACATAGCCATAAAGAATATGAAAGGGGGATGGCGAGGTGGCTCAGCAGGTAAGAGCACTGACTGCTCTTCTGTTTTTTGTTGTTGTTTTGTTTTGTTTTTCGTTTTTATTTTTTTGTTTCGGTTTTTCGAGACAAGGTTTCTCTGTGTAGCCCTGGCTGTGCTGGAACTCACTCTGTAGACGAGGCTGGCCTCGAACTCAGAAATCTGCCTGCCTCTGCCTCCCAAGTGCTGGGATTAAAGGCATGCGCCACCACGCCCAGCTATCTAACTGCTCTTCTGAAGGTTCTGAGTTCAAATCCCAGCAACCACATGGTGGTGGCTCACAATCGCCCATAATGAGATCTGGCGCCCTGCCCTCTCCTCTAAGACAGCTTCAGGGAAAGCTCACAACCATCTGCACAGCTACAGTGTACGCATGCACATGAAATAAAGTTTAAAAACATATGAAAGGCGCCAGGTGTGGTGGCACAAGCCTTTAATCCCAGCCGTAGGCAGGCAGAGGCAAGTGGATCTTTGTGAGTTTTGGGACAGCTAGGGCTCCATAGAGAGACCCCATTTCTTAAAACCGGGTGGGGCAGAATGTGGAAGGGACGTGAATCTTACCCAGGAGGAGGAAACAGGGTCTTACGGCTCTTCCAGCTCATGCCATCAATTTCATCTGTATAGGTCCATGTGCAAATCAGAGTAATGAGATGGAGTAATGGGCCTGCTGAATGTGCTCTAGGCATTGCATTGGTAATAACACACAGGCATTTACAGTTAAATCTTGACCTTCTCCTCAGCTATAGAGAGCTGTGGTACCAGAGCTGTGCAGGCAAGGGGACCCAAAAGGGCATTTGTTAAAATAAAAACACCAGGTGGGCCACTCTTGGATTACGATAATGTCTTCTGTAATCACTCCTTTCAGCACATATTTTTTGACCAAATAATTATTATCGTTGCACCAAGAATAAGCAGGATCAGCTAGTTTCAGCCTGCTTCCCCCCCACCCACCTCTTTGCTTTTTAAAATGGGTGAAGCTGCTTAGAATCATGAATGTTTATTCAGATAAAAGTGTATTTGTTCCAGTTCTTAGCTTTTAAGGGGCAATAGACTTTCAGCTATAGCATACCGAGCTTTTAACATACTACAAGACAGGCCACCAAAGCCGCATACGGATAGCATAGTTAATTTCTTGAATTATCGCTAGAAATCATCCACATGACACAGAGGAAGGAGACTTGAAGCCCAGCCCAACAGTGAATTGACAGCCATCTTTAACCACCATGACCTAGGAATGACCCTGAGTGCTGCTGGGTGTAGCCGAGAGATCTATAGCAGAGCGCCGTGCAGCAACTGCAGAATCACTCCAAGATCTGCTGTTGATGTAGGTGGCCAACACAAGGCAAATGTCATACCCTTTCTGACACGTTATGAAAGACATGGAGTTGGGTTTCGTGTTTATTGCCTCTGCTTGGCAGTGTTTTAGCACTGTAGAACAATCACGGTTTTCTTTTCTTTTTCTTTTTTACATTATTTAAAATGTTGTAATTTGACGTTACCTCCAAAGGCCTGATACCGTGTAAATACAGTTTATACACACACAAGTCAATAATGCTAATTCTGAAGTGCTTCAAATGTCACGTGTCATTTTATGATAAAATATGTCCTTCATTTTGCTTTTCCTAGCTCTTTGCCCCTCAGGCCTGCCTGCGTGGCTTGCTTGCTCCAGTCTGTGTATCTGGGTCAGCAATGGCAGTTGAGGGGAGATGCACACACGGGGCTGCAGAGTGAGGTTGTACAAGCTCCTGCCAGGCTGCCTATCACAGAAAGGCAACGTGAAAGCTACGTGCTATGTCTTTTTATTTTGTTTAATTTTTCTTCTTTCTTTCTTCTTTATTTTGTCTTTCTTTTTTCTTTTTTTTTTCTTTCTTTCTTTTTTTTTTTTTTTTTTTTTTTTTTTTGTGCCCCAGGCCCTTGCTCATGCCTCTACGTTGTGTCTCCTCTCCCTGAGGGTTGTGTGACTACAGCAGTTATTAGGAAGGGGTTGCTAGGCAACCGAGATGCTTGGTATCTCATTAGCTTTCAGTGAATCAAGTAGAGAGTTCCTTGCTTCTTTGTGAGAGCTGTTTTCCTAGGAGCTTCATGAGTAAGAAGTAAATCTACCCACCTGGGGGGAGAAAAAAAAAAGATAGAGATTAAACTATTTGTACTACTAGCTTATACAGAATAACTGACATGTTTACATGTCAATTATTGAATCTGCAACTGGTGGTTTCTGGACACTCTTCTGTATTTGTCACCCTTCTTGTTGTGATCAAGTACACGACAGAAAGAACGTGAAGGAAGAGACATGCATGTTGCAGCTCACGGTTTCAGAGAGCTCCGTCCACGGCTTCTCAGCACCACGTGCTTGGGCAGAAAATCGTGAAAGAGAGACGGGGCTTCTTTCTCTCAGAGGGGCAGAAGGAGAGAGGGAAAAGACTGGGAAAAACAACCCAAGGACCCAGTCTAGCCCTACCTCCTAAAGTCTACAGGAGCACCCCACCCCCCACCCCAGCTACCAGTGAGAAACCAAGGCTTTAACTGTGGGAGATGTTTCATACGCAAACCGTAACACCAAGTGTAAATTAATTGAAAATCAGTCACCAACCGTAAATACCCCATAACACTTTGTTTTCTTTTTCTTTTTGTTTTTCCGAGACAGGGTTTCTCTGTGTAGCCCTGGCTGTCCTGGAACTCACTTTGTAAACCAGGCTGGCCTCGAACTCAGAAATCCACCTGCCTCTGCCTCCCAAGTGCTGGGATTAAAGGCGTGCGCTGCCACCACCCGGCCCCATAACACTTTGATTCTCCAGTTTCTCTTATGTTTAATTTCTGGAAGGCTCCTGAAGCTTGTGTGTAGATCCTATGGGACTAATTGGCTGGTGACTTTGGAAGTGCCACGGGTAGCACCAAGGGGAACTGGATTCCCAGGTTTAGGGGTGGGTAGATGATCCCCAAAATGACGTGGAGATCCCACTCCGACTGGCAGAGGGGTCATGCTTACAGCACTGGTAAGTGCTTTGAACAAAATTCTTATGTGGGCTTTGGCTGACTCTCCCTCCCTCCAGGGCCATTAGAAGATTCTGAACTCAATCTGCCCTTTGCATTTTCAAGTCCATGCTTCCCCCAGGACAGCATCTTATGATTTTTATTCCTTGTTGTGCTTTTAATGAGAGACGCAGGCAGGATCTGTGTGTTTTGATGGTTTCTAATAAAATTCATTCATTCAGAGAGTTTTTGTCTCTGTAACCTGTGGTGTGGAGACATTTGTGGCTAAAGAATCTTGCCTCCCCAGCCTTGTGAGAAGTCAAGATTCTAATCCAATTCATAACCTCTTAGAAACAGTTCCATCTAACCGTTGTTTTTGTTGTTATTGAAGACCAGCCTTAGTCCATGGTGATATGATAGGCTGCATGGGATTATTTCAGTCTTCTTGTATCTGTTGAGGCCTGTTTTGTGACCAGTTATATGGTCAATTTTGGAGAAAGTACCATGAGGTGCTGAGATGAAGGTATATTCTTTTGCTTTAGGATGATAAATGCTCTATAAATACCTGTTAGATCCATTTGGTTCATAACTTCTGTGAGTTTCACCGTGTCTCTGTTTAGTTTCTGTTTCCATGATCTGTCCATTGCTGAGAGTGGGGTGTTGAAGTCTCCCACTATCACTCAGTGTGTGCTTTGAGCTTTGGTAAAGTTTCTCTTATGAATGTGGGTGTCCTTGCATTTGGAGCATATTGAGAGTTGAGCATATTGCTCAGAATTGAGAGTTCATCTTGGTAGATTTTTCCTTTGACCGGTATAAAGTGTCCTTCCTTATCTTTTTGATAAGTTTTGGTTGAAAGTTAATTTTATTCAATATTAGAATGGCTACTCCAGCTTGTTTCTTGGGACCATTTGCTTGGAAAATTGTTTTCCAACCTTTTATTCTGAGGTAGTTTTTGCCTTTGTCACTAAGGTGTGTTTCCTGTATGCAGCCTTTCTTTCTTTTCAGACAGGGTCTCACATATCTTATAGTAACCTTGAACTTGCTATTGCCTAGGATAAACTCGAACTTGTCATCTGTCTACTTCTACCTCTCTAGTGCTGGGATTACAGGTGTGCACCACCATGCCCAGTTTATGAGTGTTGAGGATTGAACTCAGGGCTTTGGGTATCTGAGGCAAGCACTCTATCAAATGAGCCACACCCCCAGTCCTCACCTTCATTTTTTATAATCGGAATCTGATGATGTCATGTGAGCCTCTATCATTCCAGAGGGAGGTTAGGCAGATAAGCTTTAATGCAATAGTCTTAGAAGGTTCTGCTATAAACACTTCAAACACAGTTAGTTTTGGCAGTTGGAGAAGCTGATAAACTTAAGAACTGCATTCATTTCTTATGAAGGAGCTGTTCTGACTTCCCTGTAATCAGAACTTAGTATAGTTATAGAGCAGGCATTCAGTTATGACTGATCTAATTGCAGCATTTAATGGCCATTGATGCCACATTTCAAGAACTCATTCACATACGTCGGTAAGTAAGAGGCACATTTTCAGCTTGTGTGCCTTTCTTTGGAGCACGCACCTCAGTGCTTTTTTCAAGCTAGTTGACTACACAGCATGGCTTAATTACAATCCAATAAGCTCTGGGCCAGGCAGAACTCTTCCGGTGATTTATTGGTTCATACAACTGAAAGGGCAGAGTCAGTATTTGAGAGCAACTGGCTGGAATTTGTGTGATGTCATAAGAACCTGTCTGTTTTGCAACTGCCATGGATCTGTCCTACCTTCTGCTGAGTTTGGTTTATTGTCATGCTGTGCAAGAGGTCTTTAAGCAACTAAGGAACTAGTGGAAAGGAACTAAAGGACAGATGAGGTCTGGCTGACAGGACTTTGGTTCACTTCCTGTTGAAGCAGCAAAGACATTCGAAAGGTTCCGTAGCTCCTGAGTTTATGGATCTGCCATCTTTATCTGCGGTCTTTCTCCTGGAGAATTAAGGCTTAATTGTCTTCTTTTCCGGAGACTGAACTACTCAGGAAAGTGCTCATAAATATGAAGTTCAAGTGTTATTTTAATTGTGTGTATGGTTTTGTTACTGTTGTTTTTATTCTTGTTTACTTGTTTATTTTTGAGACAGAGTCTCCCTATGTACTCTGACTAACCTGCAACTCACTGTGTAGAGATCTACCTGCCTCTACCTCCCCAAGTACTTGTATTTAAAAGTATGCATTAGTACACTCGGCCTGCTTTAAAATTTTTATTACACTTTTACTTTGTTATTTTGAGGGGATGTGTGTGCATGCTTCAGCCTGCATGTGGAGGTCAAAGGACAAGATGAAGAAGATGTTCTCTCTGGCTACATTGCGGGTCTTGGGGATGCAACTGAGGTCTTCAAGTTTGGCACTTGCTGAGCCACCTCACAGCCTTTGATGCTAATGTTTTTAATTATAGTTTGGTTTCAATGCAGACACTCCAGTTACCCTGAATCGCTTTCTTTCTTTCTTTTTTTTTTTTTTTTTTTTTTTTTTTGGTTTTTTTCAAGACAGTGTTTCTCTGTAGCCCTGGCTGTCCTGGAACTCACTTTGTAGACCAGGCTAGCCTCAAACTCAGAAATCCACCTGCCTCTGCCTCCCAAGTGCTGGAACTAAAGGCGTGTGCCACCACACCCGGCCCTGAATCGCTTTCTTATATACATTTTGATATGCAGGAGTAGTTAGGTTCCAACAGAAATCCGCAGTTAAAATCTTTTCAATACAATTTTAATTGCGACTGTTATCACACTCCTGGGCTAGCAGTGTCCTTTTAACACAGTTTCCACCAAGTTGCCAGTGATCACTGTCCCCCTGAAGGTCCCATGAGACTTTGGTCTCTGTAGCATTTCCATTCATATTGATCTAGGTGAAATGAAGCAGGGTTGAGAGAGCAGTTAGAAATAGTTATTGATTTATCAGTCCGACAAATATTGTCGGAGCTTCTCTTTTGCACTGGACCCTGTGCTTGAGTTCTGAGACTTATTTAAAGAAGAAATATCAAGGGCCCTGGTTATGAGAAACTTACTCCCCACTGAGGTAAGCCCTTAAACAAAGCAGAGTAGTTATGAAGATTCTGAGATCACTCGTTAGTTGCCTGATCTGGGCTGTGAGATGGTTATAGGCCACAGAGGTAAGAGAATTAAAAGTTTGAGGCCAGCCAGGACTACCTAGGCAGTTGATATCAACCTGAGCTACATAAGAAGACCCTGTCTCAAAAAAAAATCAAAAATTAAAAAAAACCAAAAATAAATAAAAACAAAAATGTCCACTAGAGCCAGGCTGTGGTGGCATAGTCAAGTGACAGAGGCTGGTAGGTTTCTAAGTTCAAGACAAGCCTGGTCTACAGAGTGAGTTCCAGGACAGTCAGGGCTATACAGAGAAACCCTGTCTCAAAATCAAAACCAAAAGAAAAGCCAAGCAAAAAATCCCAACAGCAAAAAACCCTAAGAGGCTGGAAAGGCTGTGGGTTTAGCTCAGTGGTAGTATGCTTGTCTAACATATAGAAAGACCCAGATTCAATCTCTAACACTAAAATACACAATGAAACAGAGCAAAAAGCACCCGAGCCAAAAACCCAAACTCAAACCAACAAAATCCACTATAAATAGAAAGTGAAAAAAAAAAAAAAACCCACCTAACTTGGTAATACAGGTTTGTAATTCTAGCTACTTGGTCACAAGAGGCAGAGGAATTAATAATTCAAGGCCTGCCTGGGCTACAGAGTGAGTTCAAGACCAATTTGCATTAACTCAGCAAGACCCTGTCTCAAAATATAAAACGCTGGGCTAGCTCAGTGCTAGTCCTGGAGCTATCCCAGCACACTGGCAGGAGGGCCTCAGGACCTGTGCCGGCAACAGCAAGCAAGAAGTCATTACCAGGGATGTTGTCCGGTCACCGAACTCATTCGTAGCATGCACAAGCTTCAATCCTGTTCCAACAAAGCAGAAAGATCAGACAGATGGCTCTTGTGCAGATAAGAAAAAGAAAAGAGAAAACTATAAAGAAAATTCTTAAGAAGCTAAAAATTACAAAACTGCACACACACACAAACAGAGAGAGAGAGAGAGAGGGAGAGGGAAAGAGAGAGAAAGAGAGAGAGAGAGAGGGAGAGAGAGGGAGAGAGAGGGAGAGAGAGGGAGAGAGAGGGAGAGAGGGAGAGAGAGAGAGAGAAAGAGAGAGAGAGAGAGAGGAGAGAGAGAGCGAGCAAAACCCCAGTCTTCTCAAACTAGAAGCTACCACTGTTATTCTGGCAGATTTTCTTTAGACTTTTTTTTTTTTTAATCAACTTTCCTCCCTGATTCCTGTTGATATGGAAGAGCTCAACGTTGTAATTCTGTATCCTGCCTTTCTCTTTTCTCTCCTTCTCATTTTCTTTTGTTTTCTGACAAAGTTTCCTTATGCTGTCTGGACAGGTTTTGGATTTACAATCTTGTTACAGCTCTCAAGGGCTGTGATTAGAGTGTGTCACCCTCTGGCTTATATTTTGCCATTTTACTCAACATTATTTCATGAGTGTTTTTGGTTTATTTTTAAAAGATGTCCATGTGCATAATTTTTAATAGCAGTAAAATGTCTCATCTTTTAAATTGTCATTATTTGTTAAGCAACTCTTTTGTTCGACTTTTAGATCATTTGTGGCATTTTGATATTGGGAACATCTCCAGCAAAGCGTGGTGGGTAACTATTTTGCATTATTTCCTAACGGTGGCCCAGGAGTAGTCTTATGGGCCAAGTGTGAGATTATTCACAGGGATCTTGATCTGTGAAACCCAGCTTCTTTTCAGGAAGTACCAGTTGGCTTCCCTAACAAGAAGTGAACGTAAGTTGTTGGACGTGCCATTGCCAGCAGTAGGAATGAAGAGAACATTAGGTCTATACCAATTTGACTTTTTTTTTGAGATAGTATTTCATCATTTTCAAATATGGTCATCTTCTACTTCTTATCTTGATTCATACCATTTAAAAACCCAAACACCCCTGCTTCCACAGCATGCCACCTGTACCTCCATAGTGGTTGCCAAGGTTAGCTCCATGACCAAGATCTACGGAGGGCAGCAGAGAAACTTACTCAGGTCTAGCTACTTTAGCAAAGGCTCCAAGAGTGTGGCCCATGTGGCCCACTGAGTCCTCCAAGCTCTGGATGGGTTGAAAACTGTGGAAAAGGACCAAGATGGGGGTGGCAAGCTAACAGCTCAGGGACAGAGAGAAGAGATCTGGACAGGTGGCAGCTGCCAACAAGAAGCATTAGGACAAAGGATGCTGGGTTCATAAATTGCTTCTACTTGTTAAAAACAACAACAACAACAACAACAACAAATTCCTCATGTAGAATGTAGCACAAAGCTAAAAAAATAGCATTTAAAAATATAATTCCATAAGGAATAAGCTTGCTTCTTTCTTTCTTTCTTTCTTTCTTTCTTTCTTTCTTTCTTTCTTTCCTTCTTTCTTTCTTTCTTTTTTTCCTTCTTTCTTTCTTTCTTTCTTTCTTTTTTTCTTTCTTTCTTTCTTTCTTTCTTTCTTTCTTTCTTTCTTTCTTTCTTTCTTTCTTTCTTTCTTTCTTTCTTTCTTTCTTTCATCCAAGTGCTGGGATTAAAGCCACGCACCGCCATGCTCAGTTATGGGGAATAGGTTTCTTATCTCCAGTCCATGTTTGAAATGATAGGTAGTAATGAGCTGAGCTACACAACGTTTTGTTTCTCCAGACATGCATGCCTGAGATAAAGTTTATTTTAGAAATTAGAAACAGGAAATGGCTGGGATTATATCTCAGAGGTAGAGCGCTTACCTCATAGGCATGAGGCAAGCCCTCAGTCAATGCCCAGGACAGAAAAGTAGGCACAGTGAGAGATGAATGACAGCTAGTAATAAAGTAGGACGATTTTCATGTGTGCCATGATAAAGAGTTGTGTGAGCGTGATTGGTCTCTGTCCGAGTGGTTTACTCTATTCTGACTTTCTCACCATTGTGACCTGGGATGACATGCCCTCTACACAATGAGATGAATTTCTCAGGCATTAACACAGAGTCATAGGGACCTATGTAAGGGTTACTTGCATATACACTCTGTGACGCCATCCCAGGCGATCTGATAACCCAGACAGCTACTAACTATTGGGTGTGTGGCACATACAGGGTGGATATTCTCGACAAAGGGATTCATGTCTTGTGTGGGAGGGAGCTGGGCAGTGCAAGATTTCGTGTTAGTAAAATGCATGGTAATTTAAAATCTATGGACTATTTCTGGAAATTTCCATTGCATGTTTTTTGGGTAGTAGTTGACAGAGATAAGTAACACCTCAGGAAACAAAGCCTCAGCTGAGGGGGTACTTCTGTGACCTGTCTTAAACCGGAGATAAGCAGCTAGCAGAGAGGGTTGTGCCGAGCAGAGGAGGGTCTTCATGATCAGATTGCAAACATTGCTAATTTTCTCCAGTTTAGAACTTCTCGACAGCATTTCTACAGACTAGAGATGGGAACATGGAGGCTTATAAATGTAAAAGCCCTACTACAGAGAAGCCAGCAAAAGCCATCTTTGTTGTGATATAAACAACCATGCCTTTCAGACAACTGAAAGACGTTCCCGTTCATTTGGATGTCATTAAATGAGCCAATTTCTACAATTAAGAGCACTAGGGGATGATCCCCGCATGAGTAGCATTTTTGGCAACGTTGTAATAGATCTCTATTCACTCACTTAGCAACTTGAAGGTGTATTTTTTTTTTTTTTTACACAACAGACAGTAATTGCTCTTTTCTTCTCCATTTCTTCTGTGTCTTGACTAATAGCAGGTTTCTCAGAAGTTTGCTGTTGTACCTGCAAATCCGTGGAGTTACTGCCAAGAGTTTTAGAACTATAAAACTTCTTCAAAGAATTTTTTTCTTGTATTTGCAAATTGTAACATTAGCCCTTTGGAAGAATTATATGTGTTTGTAAGCTCTATTAGGTTTCTTACTGAAAACTAGTCAAAATGTTCTGCTGTTTACCAAAGTGTCTTAATATATTCATAATCTGATTTAAATCCCACAATCTACCATCTCAGATATAATTCAAAAACTGGGTCTTTATAATAGTTATATTTATTTCTCATTTTTAATGGAAGGTTCTTAATATAGATATTCTTCATAGACACTCCCCTACTTAATAATTCTTACTCATTTTGAAAGAGAAACAGACATGATAGTTGTTAAGTGGTTTGCCAGAGCTGTAGAGCTAAGAGGACGATAATATGATTGCTGACTTAGCAATCCTTGCCCATTAGCCCAGACTGTTAGTATATAATGATATATAACAGATGCTAACCTTTCAGGGCCCCTGAACAACACATGTCCATATGGAAAGGGGTATGTCCTAACATCAATACAAAGCTAAATTAAGTCTTGGTTTAGAAAGAGTTCATTTAAAAGGAAGTGTTAAGGGCTACAGTGTTTTGTTTTGTTTCATTTTTTTTTTGTTTTTTGTTTTTGTTGTTGTTGTTTAAATTGCATTCTCTCAGCATGCTTACAAAGTATCATATAAATAAGTTTAATATCCTCTTTGCTTTCAAAATGAAAAATGGATTAAAATGGACTTGTTTTTTCGAGACAGGGTCTCACTATAAAGACCTGATTGGCCCAGAACTTGAACTTACAGAGCTTCTGAGTTCTGGGATCAAAACCAGCCATGAAAACCCCAGCAAAGTGTGTGTGTGTGTGTGTGTGTGTGTGTGTGTGTGTGTGTGTTTAGTAGTGAAAGGAGAATGCAGTTCAGGAATTCTCAGGATATGTCAGAAGAGTTAAGTGTGAACAGGCCACTTGAGGCAAAAGTGCAGTGTGGGAAGAAGTAAGACTATAATTGAACTGAACTATTTATGTATTCATTGCAATGCTAGGGATTCAGCCCAGGGTTTTGTGTATGTTAGGCAAATGTTACATCACTGAGCTACAACTCCATCCCAGAATTAATTTTTAATTATTTTAATTAATTAACTAATCAGTTAGTTACTTGAATATTGGGACAAGCTCCCACTGGGTAGCCCTGATTGGTCCAGAACTCAACAAGATCTGCTTGCCTCTGCCTTCCAAGCACTGTGAATATGTGTGTGCCTGTCTGAATTTATGTGTACCATGTGTATGCAGGAACCTATGGAGGAGCCTCCATAGGAGGGTGTCACATCCCTTGAAACTGGAGTGGACAGACAGTTGTGAGCTGCTGTGTGTGTTCTGGGAACTGAGCCTGGGTCCTCTGCCAGAAATAGTAAGTCGTATTAACTACTGAGCCAGCACAGTAGTTTTTCAACTTACATATAGTGCATGTGGATAACTTATTTATTCTAGCACAGTGACCCACAATTTCAGGAGGAACATAGCTTGATATAATAGAGAACAATAAAAGGTCCAGACTCTGAATTTCTCTTTCCTCTGTCTTAAATTAGCCTGCTTTACTCTCTTTCTCTCTCCCTCAAGAGCTTTCACCTTCAGTAAATATTCCAGGTGGAGGCACCTCACAAGCCACAGATTTTAGAGGCAGATAATTACAGGGAGATACACACTGTGCACTAAAGGCAACATTGGCACTTGGGCTTTAAGAACATGCACACAGTTAATTCACACAGTGCCCTGGGAAACCATACATAGTATTATCTCCACTTTCACAGTGAAAAGCTTTGCAGAGAAGCTGGTTGGGTTTCCAGAGAGCAGTAATGAAAGTGAGATCGAAAATCCAAATTAAAGTGCTATTGTACTCAGATAGGATGGGTTTTGGCGAAGATATATTTGAAGCTATTTGTCTTGGATCATTTTCTTTATTTTTGCAAACAATTTATTAAAATTCTTTAGTAGAACAATGAAGCAATGTTTTTTTTAAATATTTTTGGTTTTTGCTTTATTTATGTATATAAGTGTCTTTCTGTATGTCTGCATGACAGAAGAGAGTATCAAATCCCAGTATAGATGGTTCTGAGTCACTCACTCTGTGGCTACTGGGAATTGAACTCAGGACCTCTGGAAGAGCAACTAGTGTTCTTAACCACTGAGCCATCTCCCCAGCTCCAGTAGCCATGCTTTTTATTTGGTAGTTATTTTGAATTGAATGACTTTTTGTAACAAACATAAGAAAAGAATCAACTTCAGAAGTGTAACTTTGTGACAGACTTTCCAGTTATGATAAAATGAGACAGGGGTTGGGTAAAGTTTGTCCTAATTCAAGGCTTAGGAGTTTGTCCTAGATTGCTCTCTATTGCTGTGGTCATGACCTTGATCAAAAGAAACTTGGAGAGGAAATGGATTATTTGGCTTACATGTCTGGGTCACATTCTATCACTAATGGAAGCAGGATCTCTCTCTCTCTCTCTCTCTGTCTCACACACACACACACACACACACACACACACAGACACACACACACACTGCAGTGGAAAATTCTGGTTTTTTGGAGACTCATTTGTGTCATGTGATGTTTTTCTGGAAACTGTCCTATGAAAAGATGTTTTGCTGAGAACAGACACATGGTGTTTTCTAGAAGCTGCCTGGAAAAAGGGCATGTGATGTTTTGCTAGAGAGGTTGCTTGAGAGAATATATGATGTTTGGAAAGGATATAAATAAAAACCCAAAAGACAGTGGACAATGCTGTGTGGTATTGGGTCACCTCAATGCTGTGTGGTGTTGGTTCGCCTTGCCAGTCGTTGCTGATCTTCATTGGGCTTTGCTGATGCTGGTCTTCACTGACTATGCTGTGTGGCATTGGTTCGCCTTGCCCTCTTTGCTGATCATTGTTTGTTGTAACTTTGTAGAGAGAAACAGACCAAAGAACTGGTGGTCTTCCAGCAGCTTCTTGCTGCTTCCAGGGCCTCAGGCTGATTGGCAGAACCTTGAAGTTTCATCTGGATTGAACTGCCATTGCTGATTTGTGAATGCATCTGGCTACTGTCACTGATTCATGTGAACTAAACTGCTGATATACTGACAACTCAGATTAGATTCACCACAAATAACTATTTCTAAGCAGGTCCACACCTTCCTTTTCTCTATTAACCTTTCCTTTCCACTACCTCTGGTGGGCAAGTGGGAAGGTTAAAACATTTAAGTACACTTATTAAAGTAGGTTTTGAAAAATATAAACCTACAACACACACACACACACATACAGAGAGAGTGTGTGTGTTTCATGTAGCCTAGGCTCACTGTGCAGCTAAACTTGAACTTTGAACTTCTTATCTTCCTGCCTTCTGGGCTTTTCTATGCTCAGGGTTCTTCTCTACTATCATGTATATATCTATATACATGTATGTTAGGTATATATGTACATACATGTATATTGTGTATATATGTACATACAACTCTCAACTGCTAGGATTACAAAGGTGTGCCACCATGCCTGGTTGTATATAGTGCTGGGGATTAAGACACAGAGCCTTGTGCATGCTCACTAAGAACTTTTCCAATTGACTTTCACTCCAAGCCTGGAAATTACTCTTCAATAAGTCACTTGTATTGCTGACTTAATAAACATTCATCCATACATGTATACACTAGCTGCTGCCACCCAGGGGTCAAGGAGACACATCCTCACTCTTAGAAGTTCAAGTAATTCCTACATAAATAAATAAATAAGTAAATAAAACTACATGGTCTTTGAACATCACACATATTCCTCCTCGCAAGCTTCCATGTAGAACATTAGGAAAGAGTGGATCAATTCTGCTGCTGGACGCTGACTGGGCTGTCCCTTGTTCGTGAAAAGTACAGCGTGCCTTTGTGAAAGAGAGGCACAAGGCAGAACAAGAGCTCGTCCATGCTTTCTCTTTATGTTATTAAATAGTACCACGAGCAGCTCTTAGTCTGAGGCCACTTTAGGCACCTGATAAGATATTTGCTCAGCTAGTTGCAGGAGAGCTCATTCAACAAGTACACTCACAGCATGAGTTCTGCAAAGAATCACAGTCAAGAGAGCAATTCTCTATTTCAAGGGATGTAGCAGGAAGATTTAGGTTCAGGAGACATTCAGTTTTTTTCCCTCCACTAAGATTTTTTCCTATGAAGTTTAATATATAGGCATTATTTAAAAGGGACTGAGCATTGCAGCCACCAGTAAGAGATGCACTTTAAAAGCACATGAAGAGCTGGTTTCAATGGTGTGTGCTGTAATCCTAGCACTCCAGAGGCTGAAACAGGAAGATCCTGAGTTCAAAGCCAGCTTGGGTTACACAATAAGGCCTTGTCTAAAAAAATAAAAATAAAATAAAACCAATTTCCTCTCTTATTCCCAAAAGTACACAAAGTAATTGAAAATGAAAGCAAATATTTGAATTTTATATTTAAAGCAAAACACATTCAAAACATGTCTTTGTAGAGCAAGATTATTTTTAGATTCACTTTTTACTTTATTTTATTTTACTTTATGTGTATGAGTGCTTGTCAGCACGTGTCTGTGCACCTTGTGCCTTCCTGGTGCTGGAGGAGGACATCCAAGGGCATCAGATCCCCTGCAACTGGAGTTCCTGATGGCTGTGAGCCTACATGTGGATGCTGGGATCGAACTCATCCTCTTTAAGAAAAACAAGTGCTCTGAACCACAGAGCCATCTCCCCAGCCTCTGTAGAGTGAGAATTTTGAAAAGTAATAGATACTTGTTTTTTTTTCTTCATTAAAACATTTGTTCCAGGGTGAAAACATTTAGTACCATGAACTATCTCAGAAAAACTCATTAACCTTGACATTTGATGATGTCCTAGAAAGCACTTAAGCTTGCCAAACACGTGGGTAAACACAATACTTCCAGACAGAATGACTTTAAGACAGAGAGGATCCTAGAGTAAAAGAAGGTAGCTGGAAATTCTCAAATCCTCATTTTCAAAATTGCTTATAATAATAATAATTATTAGTGTATATCTGTATGTTCATGTGTATATATATATGTGTGTGTGTATATATATATACATACACACACACATATATATATACACACATGTATGTGTGTAAATATATGCCATGTTCCTATGTGTCTGTGTGTGAATATATTCCATGTGTATGTATAAGTATATGCCATGTATTTGTGTATATATGTAATGTATATGTGAGTATATGTCAGAATATATGTGTGTGTGAGTATTGCTATGTATATGTGTGAGTATATGTGATGTATATGTATGTGTGAGTATATGTAAGTATATATGTATATGGGAGTATATGCCAAGTATATGATGTGTGTGAGTGTATTCCATTGTGTGCATTATGTCTATGTGAGTATATGCCATGTTTGTGTGTGTGTGCCATGGTTATGTGGGTGACAGAGGAGGGTATCAGATCCCTTGGAGCTGGAGTACAATTATCAGAAGCTCAATATGGGGCTTCCTCAGCAGAGGAACTAAATCTAGGTCCTCTGGATGAGCAGAAATTTCATTCACTGCCGAGCTGTCTCTCCAGCTCCACATTGCTGTTTAAAGCACTCTTGTCTATAATTTTTCCTTAGGGCCGATAACAGGTAGAATAATTAGAAATAAAAAAAATAACTTTAGGCTCTTGATTGTCAAATTATTTGCCACAGAATGTGCTCTGGTATGATTATGTCCCCTCCCCTAACTCATATGTTGAATTCTAATAATAATAATAATTCAATAATAGCAGGAGTGGAAGCCTTTGAGTGCTGATTAGGTCAGGCTGTTCTTGACTTTCATGAATAAAGCTAATTCCTTATTACAGAGGCATGATGAAGCCTGTCTGCTCTGGTGTGTGGGAATGCAGCAAGACACATCATCTGAAGCAGAGCCCTCACCAGACACTAAATCTCTGATGCCTTAATTTTGGACTTATCAGCCTCTAGAACTCCAGACAATCAATTCTGTTTACAATAGTGCCAAGCTGCCCTCTCAGTTTCTCTCTCTACCATAGATGAGTGCAGCTCTCAGATCTCGTCAGAGAAGCTTCTTGGAGTTGGGCAGAGTGGTTAGTGCAGAAACTCACAAGTGGACAGAGCCCAGAGAACAACCGAGCAGCTGTGGCATGCTCAGCTCCAGTGGGACTTCAGCATCGCATTTCCTCAACCAAGGCTCAGAGAGCATCATGAAAGACAGGTGGAAAGAGGGTATGAGCCAGAGGTCAGAGAGGACCAGAGAGGACCAGTGTCTTCTGGGCATGCCAGGACAACTGTACCATGTACTCATGGGCATGGCACAGCAGCTGCGCTTGACTGCACAAGACCTGCATAAGCTCAAGCCAGTCAGCATGCCAGCATGGATGGTGAGGAGCTATCAACAAGCAATGGCTTCTGAGGGCAGGAGAGTCAGTTTTGTTTAAGGGTGTGGCTTCTGGTCGGTGGGTTATGCTCCAGTGAATGGTCCTATACTCCTGAGTATATGAGTAAATTACATCAGTGGACTACTAAAAAAAACAAGACATGAAGTAAGGAGGAGCTAGGGAGTAGACCTGAGAGGAGGAATAGGGGTAAATATGACCATAATACATCAAAATACACTGTATGCATAGAGTTTAAAAATTGATTAAAATGTATAACATAAAATGTATGTATAAATTGCCCAGTGAAGTGTTATTTTTAAAATAAAAGTCCAAGTAGACTAAGATAAAATATGCAGTAGTTAAAACACACACACACACACACACACACTCTTACACACACCAAAACCCAAAACCCAAAGTACCAAACAAACAAACAAACACCTTTCAGGAATGGAGATATGTAGATCAGTCTGTAAAATGCTTACTGAATAAGAATGAAGACTTGAAACTCAGGGTACCTGGTAGGGAAGCTGGCAGAAGGACCAGAGGAGCAGAGGGGGATTGCAACCCCATTAGAAGAATTAACATAGGCTGGCCTGACCACCCAGTTCTCCCAAAGTCTAGACCACCAACCAAGAAATGTACCTGGAGGGATCCATGGCTCCAGAGACATATGTAGCCTTGGTTCCAGGAAGGTTTGATGCCCCAGAGTAGGGCGATCCTGTAGTGGTGGAATGGGAGAGTGTAGGTGGGTGGGGGAGCACAGACAAAAGGGAGTGGGGAGGGTAGATGTGGGATGGGGGGGGCTGGTGGAGAGGTAAGGGAAGTGGGATATCATTTGAGATGTAAACGAATGGAATAATTAATTAAAAATAAATGAAGACGGGGCTGGTGAGATGGCTCAGTGGGTAAGAGCACCCGACTGCTCTTCCAAAGGTCCGGAGTTCAAATCCCAGCAACCACATGGTGGCTAACAACCATCTTTAACAAGATCTGGCGCCCTCTTCTGGAGTGTCTGAAGACAGCTACAGTGTACTTACATATAATAAATAAATAAATCTTTAAAAAAAAAAATTTAAAAAAAAAAATAAATGAAGACTTGAATTCAATCCCCAGAAACAACAACAAAAAATAGAAACAAAGAAACAAAAACCCAAAAAAGATAAGAAAAAGAAAAGAAAAGAAAAGAAAAGACGAGAAAAGAAAAGAAAAGAAAAGACGAGAAAAGAAAAGAAAAGAAAAGAAAAGAGAAGAGAAGGGAAGGGAAGGGAAGAGAAGGGAAGGGAAGAGAAGGGAAGGGAAAAGGGAAAAAAGGGAGAAGGGAGAAAGGAAAAGGGAAAAGGGAGAAAAGGGAAAAGGGAAAAAGGGAAAAAAAGGGAAAAAAGGAAAAAAGGAAAAAAGGGAAAAAAGGGGAAAAAAGGAAAGGAAAGGAAAGGAAAGGAAAGGAAAGGAAATGAAAGGAAAGGAAAGGAAAGGAAAGGAAAGGAAGTTGAGCTTGGTTTTGGGTGGGACATGCTATAATAATAGGAAAGCCAGGGTAAGCCAGGAGTGGTGGCACACACCTTTAATCCCAGCACTCAGGAGGCAGAGGCAGGTGGATTTCTGAGTTCGAGTCCAACCTGGTCTACAAAGTGAGTTCCAGGACAGTCAGAGCTATACAGAGAAACCCTGTCTCGGAAAAAAAAAAAAGCCAGGGTAGAGACAGGTGGATCCTGGGGCTCACTGGCCAGCCAGTCTAGTTTATTTGACTAGTTCCAGGCATGTGAGAAATACCATTTTATAAAACAAGGTAAATAGTATCTAAGAACAGAACTCAAGGTTGGCCTCTGGTGTGTACACACAAATGCACACACCCACACACATATGAGCACCCATCCACATACAAGTCTTTTAATATTTATTGTCTTATTTGCTAGAGTGTTAAACTCTTGTTAAGCACATAAACTGTGACTGCATTAAACAGAGTCACTTACCTGATCGTTACGAGAGCATAGACCAGTAGCAGGCATGGTGGTGCATGCCTATAATACCAACACTCAGAAGAAAGAGGCAGGAAGATCTTTATAAGTTCAAGACCAGCCTGGTCTGCATAGCAAGTTCCAGACCAGCCAGGCAGCCAGAAAACACAGATCCTAAAGGGGGGGGGGGCAAAGAGACACACACATAGACAGAGTGAGAGTTAGAGACATAGAGAGGCAGAGGCAGAGACACAGAGACAGAGTGCAAGACAGAGACACAGGCACAGAGAGGGAAAAACAGTGTGTGTGACAAAGAACTCAGAACTGAGTTGAAGAGATAAAGTCAGCCCCTGCAGGAAGGGCAAGGAGACCTGGAAGATCCAGGAGGGTGATGAATTGGTGCTCAGGTTTCTCTGGGTGCTTGCACTTCTTTCCAAGCTCTTGTGAAAACATCTGGGGGCGAGAGCTATGTGGGGGTGAGGACATAGGGATGTCAGTGTCTGAACTGAGCTGTGCAGGGCTGAAAAGGGTTCTCCCAGGCATGGAAGACCAGTGGTACATGACAGACAGTTTGGCCAGCTGTTTCAGATCGAGCAAGCAAAGTACGTGGGGTTGAGAGAGATATATGAAGGATAAGGTTTAGCTAAATGAACAGGTTTTTTTTTTAAAGATTTATTTTATGCTTTAATCAAGTGTGTGTGTGAGTGTGTAATCAAGTGTGTGTGTGTGTGTGTGTGTGTGTGTGTACAGATGGATGAAAATGCAGGAGCAGAGAGAACCCAGAGGTTTCAGATGCCCCCTGCAGCTAGAGCTACAGTGATTGTGAGCCACCTAACCTGGATGTTGAAATCTGAACTCAATTCCTCCATAAGAGCAGTACATTCTATTAACAGCTGAGCCGTCTCTCCAGCTCTTAAATGTTTTTGTGTTTTAGAAATGTTCTTACCTTTTTTACTACTGGAACATGGAAAGGGCTGGAAAGAAAGAGAGAACGGGAGGGAGTTTCTCAGAGCTGAAGATCAAGTGCCTGTCAAATAAATTTATTTAAAATCCCTGAAAAGCAAGCACTGCCACCAGAAACATAGGCAGATGTGTGCAGTTGGGACTTATGGTCTTTGTGGTGCTGGGGCTCAGATCCAGGGTTGCGTACATCCCAGGCAGATGTTCTACCACTGGATCACACACCCAGAGCCAGAACTGAGATTCAAGTGGCTGGGGTGGTAAGCAAATCCAGCCAGTTCTATGTTCCTAAAGAACCCAACTGGCATTGGTCCAGTGGTGCGAGGAACAGTGGTGTGAAGCCAAAGATTGGGAGGTTTGCATCTTCTTCATGTTCTCCAGCTCTTCAGGGTACCTCTGTTAAGTCCAGCAGCATTTCAGGTGGCACTCTGGGCACTGGGGAACTAGACACTGCACAGCGCCCAAACCTGAAGTGAGTCAGTTATTGAACTGATTGCAAAAACCATCAACAAAAAGTGAATTTCTCAACATAACATTACTTTGAAGGGCTGTGGGCTTGGTGAACAAAGCATCATTTGCATAGAGGATCTGAGTCTTGAGATGTAGCTAGCTTGAAATGTTTCAAAGAAGCCTTTCAAAAGATCTTCTCTGTGACGTGGGGCAAAGAAAAACACTACCAAAGGCTGGAGAGATGCCTCGAAATTAAAAACCCAGTCTGATCTTCCAGAGGACCTGGGCCCGGAATCCCCGCACCCACATGCAGTTCACAACTGTAATTCTAGTACTGGATCCAACCCACTCTTATGACCGCCACAGGCACCAGGCGTGCATTTGGTGTACAGACAGACAGACATGCAAGCAAAACATCCACACATGAATACACTTTTTAAAAATTAAAGAAAAATACTACCTATTTTGTAGAAGGCAAAGATCCTGGCAACAGGAATGTCCAGATCAACGGGCACAATAAAGGATACACTGAGTTTGCTGTGGCATTCTTGCCATTGGTCAGTTAATAAACACTGAGTACTTTATTTTATATATATATATATATATATATCTCACATATATATACATATATATATCACATATATATACATATGTATATACATATATGTCTTGCATGCTAACACATACAGAGGGAAGACAGAGAGAGAGAGAGAGAGAGATCTGTTAAAAGGATTTTACCAAAACATTGCTTCACTTTTTTTCACTGTGGCTGGCTTTTTACTAATACAAAAGACGTTGGAATGTGGTGATATTTTACATTAAAATAACCATTGGAGGGCTGTTTATTAATTAAACCCTAACTCTCATGCTGTTGAGTACTGGACTGGTTTGGATACTGGGTTACTGGACTTCTAGGTTTTGAATCACTTAAAGGCTTCTTGAGACAGCTGAAAGGCAGTCAGTCCGCAGTGAGCACTCACAGTAGCTAATGGTCTAACAAGCACTGTCAGGCCATCCTGCATTTCAGCTGTTCGTTTTGCTGAAGGCAGATAATTTATGCTACATCCCACAGCACAGACCAAGTGCATAAAACCAGAGAGGAATGCTAATGGGACCAACGTTACAAATTCTTAAAGTGACAGGCTTTCTTTTCTTTTCTTTTTTTTTTTTTTTTCTGTTGCTGTTACCTGACTTAGTCTGATTGCAGTCAGATCATGTAGATATTTTAATAAATGTGGGTAATAATGAAATGCTGAGTCTTGGCAGAGTAAACTCCCGAGTTCAATAGCCATAGCTGACAAAAGCTGATGCTTTGTCTGCACACAGAGGGCTGTGTTCAAGGGTCTGGCAAGTAGTACACATTCGGGAACTTGGAAAGAAATTTATTTTATTTTTAATTATGGTGGGTATCTGTGTGTGGATGTGTGCAAGTGAATGTGGAGGACAGAAAAAGGACAAAGATACTTGTAAGCCACTCTGGTCCTCTGTAAGAGCAACATTTCTTTTTTTAATATAGAACAGCAAACACCTTTATTACACGAGCTGTGAATAATGGTTTATTTGCCTTTCCGGGCTTTGATCTTCCGCAGATAGAACTCCAGCTCCTTGCCTTCCGAGCACATAGCCGTCTGCTCTGCCACACTGGCCTGGTCTTGAGGCAACGCAGACAAGAAGCTTGCTGTGTTGTGACTGCTCCTCCAGGAGGCTGCTGACTTTGGCATTCTTTTTCCTTTCGTCATATTTCTTTTGAGTATTCTTTGATCGGTTTTTGTTTAAAATCTCTTCCTCCTCAGGAGTCAGATTGGCCCCCTTCTTTGTTGGCCCAGGGGCAGTGCATAGTGGGACTCGAACCGCTGCCAGTATGGTGTGGTGTCAATAAGCACGATGCTGTTCTTTGTCAGGGTCTTGGTGCAGACAAGCTCATTATTAGATGCTTTGTAGACAACATCAATGATCCTTGTTTTTCGAGTACAACACTCAGGGGCCAGGAAAAGTTACCCACATCCAATCTCAGGGCATGGTACTTCTTATTGCCTCCTCAAACATGGAATGTGTGAGGGTCGATGTTAGTGCTGGCCCCAGGCTGTCCCAGTTCATACTTCCGCTTCCTGTGGTAGCGTTTCCTCTTACACACACACACACACACACACACACACACACACACCATCTTGCAGTGCTTGTGCCAGTTGTCCTGAGAGGTGCCCATGGCTCCGTGCTGGCTGGAAAGTGCACAACACATTCTTAACCATTGAGGCATCTCTCCAGCCCTGCTTAGGACATGTTTCTTTTCTTTTCTTTTTTCTTTTCTTTTCTTTTCTTTTCTTTTCTTTTCTTTTCTTTTCTTTCGTTCCTTCGTTCCTTCCTTCCTTCCTTTCTTCCTTCCTTCCTCAGTCTCTCCCTCCCTCTCTCCTTCTTTCGAATGAATAGGGGCTGGGGATATAGCTGAAGGGTACAGCACTTGTCTCCCTAAGATCCATCTCCACTATTGTTTAAGATAAAAAGAGGCTCTGGAGAGGTGGGTCAGTGTTTAAGAGTGCTGTATAAGCATGAGGCCCCGAGTTTGTACACCAAGCACCCAAGTAAATATCCATGTCCACGCGCTTGTGACCACAGCAGTACGGGAGGCAGAGACACATGGGTTAAAGGGGCTTGCTGGCTGCTGGCTAACTAGGTTCAGTGAGAGACCCTGACTCAAAGGAATATGGTAGGGAGGGTTAGAGAAGAACAACATTGATCTCCATCGTGTGCACAGGCTACACACATGTCTCCACACACACACACACACACACACACACACACACACACCACAAATTTAGTGGTTAAACACTTGAGTTTAATAATAAATATTCTTCTGACTATTGCTTTTCAAGTGAATGAAGTAATAATAGCAACCAACTATTAAGCACTGTTCACTTGCCAAGGACTGAATGGAAACCTGTGCCCACACATACATTGTCTTACTTCGTCTCTACTTTACTGTTAGATATTTTATTCTTCTCTGTTCATAGATGTGGAACAGAGACACAAAGCTGTGACTCGTTCCAGGTGTCCTAGCATGTGAGAGACACAGCTGGAGCTAACTACAGCTCTGATATGAATATTTAGTCACAAGATTCACTGCCTTTCTGCATGCACGTCTGATTTATCTAAATTAGTTCATAAAGTTTGAAGGCTGACCAGATGGCTCAGTGGGTATGGGCCCAACGACCTGAGTTTAATCTTCCTGGGACCTACATGGGGGAAAGAACAAACTTTTTTTTTTTTTTTTTTTTTTTTTTTTGCAAGTTGTCCTTTGACCTATACATTCCTGTCGTGGTACAACACCCCAATGTGGGGGAAAAAATCACAGAAGCATTTGAAATGTCTCTTAGACGTTTGTGAGTGTGTAAGGTCCGTTGGTATGCTTGCCGGTACAGGGCAGATTTTAGTTGTTTTCACACAGCTCTGGACCTTAGGAACCAGATGAGCTAACGAGCTTCCCTTCTGAAACAGTCCTGTAATAGCCAATGCTTATTGACAGCTGCTTTGGTGCCAGGCACTTCCTAATTGCCTTATCAGGTATCACTTAGTCTGAGCCATGCACCATCGCAGAGGAAAGTGCTGTTACTCACCCACCCCTGTTTTACAGACCAGGAAACTGAAGCTGTGGGAGGGTAGTCATGTCAGCCACTGCAGTTAAGCAATGTAGCTATTGAAGCAATTGGGTTTGAACCCAGGTTGTTTGCCCAGCTCTGCTGGCTTAGATCAGAAGCAGTGGCCGGTCCCCAGGCAGGTTCAGACACCGCTCTCCCCTCCCCAGTGAAGCAAGCCCACCCGCCATCCCCAGTCCACCAAGTGAGAAGCATGCGCTAGTTAGACTCCCATAGAGCCTTTCAGCCCTATCAGGCCTCCACATGTTGGAATGTCCTATATAGATTTTTTGTTTTCTCATGGCTAGAACATTGACAGCCTTCAAGATTGCCCTGAGGGAGGACAACTTGCTTTCTGACATGTGAGGCACTCTGATTGCAGATGGAGGGTGTGGGTTGCATCTGTCTTGGGTCTGCCTCTGTCTCACTTTCCAGCTGAAATGCCCCAAGCACTTGCTGCTGCTTTTCGATCGCACACTATTTCCCACAGGTGCTTTTTTTTTTTTTTTTTTAAGGTGATACCTACATCTCGTTGTTTCATGTCTTGCCAGCTGTCTGGTCTGCTCTTCACCTCTGACCACCAGACAGCTGTAGCAAATGGAAAGGCGTACATTTGTTCAAGGTGGGATTGACCCATGGGGTCTGCCTTTGTGCCCGGGTGAGTGTTCCCTGCAGGGGAAACAGTGTGGAAGTTTGTAACTTCGCTACTCTCCCTGGGAGGTCTTTTAAGTTTCTTTTTTTAACACCCCTCCCCCCACACACCTCTAACCTACGTTTGATCTTGCACTCCACTGCTAAACCAGATAACATCTCCTCTACCCCATACCTGGAATGGAACTTTACAGTTTACAAAGTACTTTTCTAGCCTGTTCTCTCATTTAACCCTTTACAATCTAGTGGTAGAAAACTATTCACAAATTCCGGAATGAGAAGATTGGCTCAGTGTCGCTTAAGTGGTCTGCTCAAGTTCTAGCCATCCACACTTAGGAATCCTCTGTTCCTTTCTACTACATGATAGCTTTAAGTAGCGTGATCATCAAGGTGCATGAGACAGAGGGGTATTTCCTTCTGTTTACACTCTTGGTGGCACAGAACATTCTGGAATCTGGGGAGCATAATAGCCACACTAACAAAGCATGTTGAGTGCCTGCTAGCAGGCAGTGCAGCTTCAGGCCACCCCCTTTGAACCTCATTTGTCCTTTCTTGTCCTGATGGTCTCCGAGGGCGGCTGTGAAGATCGACTTTCACGCTGATGTTTTTAATTCTGCGTTTTCCTAGCAAACACCACAGGTTCCATTTCCTGTGTGAGTGTCTTTCTTTAGGGCAACTTTGTCTAATAAACTCTGGGATTATTTTAGGTTTCATTCTCATTTTTAAAAGAAAGGTGGAGAGAAGAAAGGAAAGGGGAAAAACTCTAAAACCCTAAGGGTGGAAGAAAGGTCAGACTGGGGTGGGGGTGGGGAGTAACTAAAACAAACAACAAACAAGAGTCAAAGAGAAATAAAGTAGAAAGCTGCTTGTGATGAGCCAAAAGCTAGCTGTGATCTCTCTCTCTCTCTCCTCCTCCTCTTCGTTCTTTCTCCTCCTCCTCCTCCTCCTCCTCCTCCTCCTCCTCCTCTTTTTCTTCTTCTTCTTCTTCTTCTTCTTCTTCTTCTTCTTCTTCTTCCTTCTTCTTCTTCTTCTTCTTCTCCCCCCCCCCTCTCTCTCTCTTCCTCTCTCCCTCTCTCTGTGTATGTGTGTGTGCGCGTGCGAGAGTGTCTAATTTAATCCTCACGGTCATCTTCTGAGGGAGGTGTTCTCCCTTGAAACTTAAAAAAAAAGTATCTGAAATGTACATTTATTTTTAGACTGTATTTCATTATTTGTTTTCATTAACTATTTATTCACTTTATATCTCGTTAGCAGCCCCCTCTCCTTTCCAGCCCTCCCCCCCCCAACCCCCTCCTCCATTATCCTCTCCTCTTCTCCTCGGAGAAGGGGAAGCCCCCCTTGGGTGCTAACCCATCTTGGGACATCTTCTCCCACTGAGGCCTGACCAGGCAGTCCATCTAGGGAAAGGGGATCCAAAGGCAGGGAACAGAGACTGAGACAGTCCTTGGTGCAATTGTTAGGGAGCCCACATGAAGACCAAGCTGCACATCTGCTACAAATGTGTAGGGGGCTTAGGCCCAGCCCCTGCAGGCTCTTTGGTTGGCATTTAGTCTCTGAGAGCTTCCCCCATGCACCCAGGTTAGTTGACTCTGTAGATCTTCTTGTGGTATCCTTGTCCTTGTTCTAACTTTCTCAATCCTACCCCCAACTCTTGTGGAGCAGGCACTGGGTGGTCAAATAATGTGCGCAGGCCAGGCAGCCCTTGAGGGGTTGGTAGAGCTGGAAGCTCTACTCAGCTTTGCTCCAGGTCTGGAGATACGGCTCAGCAGTTGAGAGCACTTGTTGATCTTGCAGAGAACCTGGGTGCCCACATGGTGGTTCACAATCATTTGTAATCATCCAGTTCTAGAGGGTCCACCGTCCCCTGACTTCCTTGGGCACCAAGCATGCACATGATGCACATGCACACATGCAGGCAAGCATTCATTCACATAACATAAAATCAATCTAAAAAAATATTTTAAAAACTAAAATTTCAGTTTTTTGAATTATTGACATATATTCTTTCAACTTACATTGCCCATGGCCAGATTTTCTGGTCTATGTCTCCATTCTTTTAGCATCCTACTGTTTTTCCTTTCTCTGAATAGGTAATATATTTATACATATTTATATAGTTCAAAAATAAGACATATGAGAAAGGCAGTCATGAGAATCCTCTTTCGCATGCCTGTCATCTTGCTGGTTTGATACACGGTTGGACCCCGGTTCTCCTGTTAGTGGATCTGAGTGTCATCTTCAGGGTCTCTACATGAGTATGGAAGTCATTAGGCTTTTCTACCTTTTCAAACACAAAAGGTACTGCTCCATTTTGCGCATCTCCCATTCCCCCCAATATATCTTGAAAATCATTCCCCATTGTTACTTAAAAGCATTCCCACGTCCCTCCCTCTCGACCCCCTCACTCAGCCCCCTTTCTTTTTCCCTTTCTCAGTGCCTAGTAGTTGGTTTAATGGGATGTCATTCCATTCGATCGGGGCTCTGCTTATGGGCATTTGAACTGAGGAGGCTTTTTACAGTTTTCAATGCTTTAGTAAAGGACTAGGAGCTGGCAAAGGTTAAAGTAGGATCAAGAGCAAAACCGAGACGCTCTTCAGTTGTAAAGTGTGTGATCTGGGAAGCAAGAATTAGAACCTTCCTGGCCCTGCCTTGTGACGGAGTACAGCTGGAGTGCCAGGGGCTGCGTTTTGGCTTCAGCTGTTCACCGAGGGAAAGAAGGCAAATAATCTTTTTCTGGTGGAGCCGTAACACACCTGAGCTTGGCTTGCCGTCTCGGGGTGAGGACAGATTGTCAGCTGGTGTATGAGCTGCCCGAAGGTAAACTCCTGTAATAAAGAAACCGATAGCATGATAGATAGCGGTGAGATAAGGGCTATTATCCACAGGTAAAATTCTTTCAACAAGCGCTACCGAGTCTCTCATGTAACCCTCAGTGGAAGAAAAACAGCTCGACGGCCCCTTCTTAACCTCTAAGCGAGCTCTGACACCTTATCAAGCAGACAGGGATTTGTCTTTGTACCATGGACACATGTCAAATAAAATACCCCAGGAAAGGGCAAAGCATTTAAAGCAGAAGTGATGGATCTTAGTTGTGTAATATTTGGTAATATAGTAAGTGTTTATTTTGATGATAGGATCAGGGGAAGTTTCATCTTAGGCTTTTTAAGCTTAGAAGCCACACGTGTGGGACTTTATGCTGTCATTTTGGTGTGAAACCTTGGTTTTCCCACTGAAGATAGATCGGAATAACTTGTCAGCCCACACCACAGATCACCTCTGTACTTAGAAATGGATACGCCTGAGAAATTCAAATGTAAAATTATCAGTGTTCAGCCAAGGCTCTTTTGTGGACTGAATGAAATGTCAACTATTTTGAATTTATGTTATTTATGCTGCAAGGCTTTACCCGATCCCTGACTTTTATGGTTAATGAAGATCTCATATTCTCAATCTCTCTCTCTCTCCTTTCCTTTTTTCTTCTTTCTTTCTTTCTTTCTTTCTTTCTTTCTTCTTTCTTTCTTTCTTTCTTCTTTCTTCTTTCTTTCTTTCTTCTTTCTTTCTTTCTTTCTTCTTTCTTTCTTTCTTTCTTTCTTCTTTCTTTCTTTTCTTCTTTCTTTCTTTCTTTCTTTCTTTCTTTCTTTCTTTCTTTCTTTCCTTCTTTCTTTCTTCCCTCTTTTGTTTCAAAGACCCAGGTGAGAGGCAGGTATAGCCACCCAACCGTAACCCAGCACTCAGATGATGGGGGCAGAAGGATCTGGAATTCAAGGTCATTCCTGGAACCTGGTAAACTCGGGTTGGCTTGGGCAGCATCTGAATCTGTCTCAAAAATGAATAAAAGCAAAGGAACAAAGAATCAAATGACAGAAAAATGTCATGAAATTATTGGCTGCACTTTGTTAACGCTGGTGCCGAGTGGAGGACAGGGCAGACGTAGGAACGTGATGTGGTAGGATTGACACTTGGCAACTTCTCTGGCCTCAGCTCTCTTCCGGGAAAACAGCATTTTATGGAGGTGCTTACTAAACATAGCAAGGCTCTTGGCATTTGGGGTGAGCTAGGGCATATTTTGATTCTTTTGTTACCTTAGGAACCTTTTCTGAGGTTCACTGAGAAACTTTTTGCTTTTTGTTTCTGTTTTGGGGCAGTGTGTCACTGTGTAGCCAAGGTTAGTGTAGAATTCACCACCACCTGCCTGTGTGGTGAGGCTACAGGCATGTGCCTCCATGTCTGTAAAAAAAAAAAAAAAAGAAAGAAAAACATTTTTCAATTCATTGAACTCCAAGTGACTCTGGAGGAGACAAATTAGAACGTTTTCCTCTATGAAGATGGCGAAGTATAAAAACATTAAATGGAAGACACTTTGTCTTTGTCCCATGGACACGTGTCAGATGAAAACCCAAGAAAACAGCTTCTCTTCTTTTCCTCTCTCTCTCAAATTCTTAGACCAGAGGACAAATTTCAGGAGCTGTTTCTCTTGTTACGCCATATGAAACCCAGGGATTGAACTCAGGTCTTTAGGCTTGGGGGGCGGCGGGGGTGGGGGGAGGCGAGCAAAAGCCTTTACTTGCTGAGCCACCTCAGCTACCCACTGCGCCACCTTGCCTGTCCCAATTTCAAGCTTTTGAAAGTAATTTTTTTTTCAGGGTTCAAAAGGTGGTAATTTCAGAAATGTGGATTAAAAGCTTACTTATGCATGAGCCTGAGGAGCCTGGGAATCATGATGAACAGATTATATTTTCCCAAGCAGTCCACTTAGACGCTGATTTAACAGCACACTTCTCTGTGCACCAGTGGAGCACTGTTGCTCTTTTTCTCTTTTTCTAAGACTTTATTTTTAAGTGTGTGTGTGTGTGTGTGTGTGTGTGTGTGTGTGTGTGTGTGTAGGTGTGTGTGTGGTTCCTGAGGAGCCCAGAGGATGGTGTTGGATCCCTTGCAGATGAAGTGACAGGCAGGTGTGAGCCACCTGACATGATGCTGGAGCCCCCTCAGCAACATGCTAAGCACAGGCTCGGCAGCTGAGCTGCATGTTGGCCCCGCCTGGCTCACATCTATAACCTGGTCTCACTTGTCACAGTCTTACTCAAGAACCCATTTTTCTGTTTGTGAGGCTGGGTTTGACCAATTCCCTGAGGCTCCGGTGATGTGGAGTGGCATGAATTGAACACATTCTAGCATGTTACACTTTGTGCCAGGGCTCTCTTTACTGGCCCACGTCTCTTTTCCCAGCTAGCATGCACTTCTGGTACCAACTGACTATGCCTTGTTTACAACCAAGTCTGCCACTGAGCAGTGTCAGGATGTGGGAAACACAGAATAAAAGATGCACAGCTGAGGAAGCTCACTAAATACCATGGCGTTGGTTTCAAACAATGTGGTTTTGGATATAAGCCTCTCTTTGGTCATAAATACTGTTGGTATTCTGTCTGGACCCCCACAGTTACCTGGCAACAGCCAGGTAGGCCTGACCCACTATAAAAGGGGCTGCTTGCCCCCTCCTCCCTCTCTTACTCCTGCCTCTCTCCTCTGGCTTTCTTGCCCTCTTGATCCCCATCTCTCCTCATTCCCTAGCTGCGCCCCACCCCCACGTGTTCATGGCCGGCCTCTACTTCTCTACTCTCCACTTCTCTCTGCCTTTCTCTGCCTGTACTACCCTCTTAACTCCCCTCCCCATGCCCTAAATAAACACTATTCGATGCTATACCTGTCATGTGGCTGGTCCCTCAGGAGGAAGGGATGGGACCTTGGCATGGGCCCACTGAGACATCCTCTTCCCCTGTACCTCACCACATCCCCATAGAACATACTCTTATATTTCTTTATCTTTTTATAATTGTAACAAATACAAATCTTGGAAATATTTCAGAAGGGAGAGGAGACAGATGATGCATCACAGTCCTCTGCTGAGGGGCTGGGGATAAGGCTCAGTGGCTAAGAGGGTGGACTGCTTTTTTAAAGAATCATGACTTGGTTCCCAGCACTTGATTCAGGTAGCTCACGATTGCCTTAAACTCCGGCTCCAAGAAATCCACAGGCAGTTGTGCTCACCTGCACACACCCCACAAAGACACCATGTATGCACATCATTAAAAATAAATCCCAGGGCTGGAGAGATGGCTCAGAGGTTAAAAGCACTGACTGCTTTTCCAAAGGTCCTGAGTTCAATTCCCAACAATCACATGGTGGCTCACAACCATCTGTAATGGGATCTTTTTTTTTTTTTTTTCTGATTTTTTTTATTACATATTTTCCTCAATTACATTTCCAATGCAATCACAAAAGTCCCCCACACCCCCCCCCAACTCCCCTACCCACCCATTCCCATTTTTTGGCCCTGGCGTTCCCCTGTACTGGGGCATATAAAGTTTGCCTGTCCAATGGGCCTCTCTTTGCAGTGATGGCCGACTAGGCCATCTTACACCCTCTTCTGGAGTGCCTGAAGACAGCTACAGCATCCTTATGTATATTAAATAAATAAAATCACTAGAGAGAATCCATGTGAGTAAAATAATCTTCATCATCATTTTGTTTCTACCCTTAACTTCTAAGATATGTCTTTATTAATCCCCATAATTAAATTACATCATTTGACCCCAAATTTCCCAGCATTTTATTGTGAAAATCTTCAATTGTCCATGAATAGGATAGCGCTGTGTGCATCATAGTATAGGTCTATCACATGGACTTTACGTGTCAGGCAAGGTGTCCTATCATGCTGGCTTAGACATAAAATTATTATTATTATTATTATTATTATTATTATTATTATTTTGGTATTCTTGAGATAGAGTCTTACTATATAGCTCTGACTGTTTTGGAACTATAGAGGTTAGCCTCCAACTCACAGATATCCTCCTGCCTCTGCCTCCCTAGTACTGGGATTAAAGTCATGCACTACCATGCCCAGCTGACATAAGTTTTAAGTTTGTATTTTTACCATAATTAAAGAGAAAAGTGTATTATGGTAGTTTACCCCTTTAATTTAAGCACCCAGGAGGCAAAGACAGGAAATCTCTGTGAGTTCCAGGTCAGCTTGATTGGTCTATATAAAGAGTTCCAGACCAAGTCAGGGTACATAGCAAGATTCTCAAATCCAAAAAAAAAAAAAAAAAAAAAAAAAAAAGACAGATTTTTAGGATGTTGACCATATAGTCAGAATTGAGTAAAAAAAAAAAAAAAACTTTTAAAATGTTAACCACAAGAGATGGAGAAAAGCCCCATTTTAAATCAAAATGGAAAATTTATTGTTTCCTGTAGTGTTTCCTAAGTGAAAGTGCCAGGGTGGAGCCAGGTGAGAGTCTGGTTGTGTCTGGCCCTTCCCTGTGGTGGCGGATACAGAGAGTGATAGCGGACCAAGTCCTCCTGTATATTCTCGTTAATTTAGCCTTCTCTCTTTTTGCTACTAAACAGTACCAGTGTCTTCACTGTAAATAGCTTATTCTTGGATTGCAAGTAACAGGGAACTTCCTCCAGAGGCAGAGTTTGTACATATGGCAATTTAGAAAAGAGACAATTTAGCTGCAGAGTGCAAATTGCCATGGCTACCCTGGTCATGTTTCCTGGACTGGGCAGGTGGGGTGGAAGTTCTTATGAAATCACCGTTGGGCTTTATTGAATTAGCCTTTTATTTTTTTTTCTGAAAGAACCCCAAATTGAGTTTATCACTTAGCCTAATTGGAGATAGTTAACAAGATCCCACCCAAACTCACAGATGTCTTTGTGTAAGAATGGCTGCCATGCTGCTGAGCTGGACGGAGAACAGGCCTGGCATTATAGACAGACGGACAGTGAGCTTCCTCAAAATTAAAGGTGCAGAAGACCAGCTTGCCAGGGTTGTGCACAGACGCCACCACGCTGACTCTGACACTGAGGAAGCACTGCCTTCGACATCACCATCATGTGGCCTGCAGTGCCCCAGAGAACTGGTAATGGTTGTTACATTGTCTTCCTGCCACAGGCTACAGAGAAATACAGATACTTCATATATGTGAGCCTCTGAGGAGCAAGGAACAACTGTCCTGTCTTAAGATTTGAATGTTATCCTCCATTTACAAAACTTTTCAAAAAGATTTATTTATTTTATGCATATGAGTACACTGTCACTGTCTTCAGACACACCAGAAGAGGGCATCGGATCTCATTACAGATGGTTGTGAGCCACTGTGTGGTTGCTAGGAGTTGAACTCAGGACCTCTAGAAGAGCAGTCAGTGCTCTCCAGCCCCAAAACTTTTATTTTACATATATATGTATATGGAGGCTAAAGGGGAACTTGTGGACAACAGCTCTCCCCTCTACCATGTAGGTCCCAGGGATTGAATCGGGTCCTCAAGATTGGCACCTTTATCTACTGAGTTATCTCACTAGGCCACACCCTTTGCTTTTAAGACTAAAACCTCAACCATCCATTCAAAGCAGTCAACTTTGAAAAGAAGTGAAGGAAGGCAAATGAAGAGAATTGAGTAAGACTTTTAAAAAGGATTTACTTTATTTATGTTATGTGTATGGATGCTTTTGCTTGCCTGTATGTCTGTGTGCTATGTGTATGCACTGCTCAAGCAGGCCAGAAGAGGGCGATGGGTCCCCTAGAACTGGAGTTACGGGCATCTGTGAGCTGCCACCAGGATGCTGTGAACCCCTGCAAGTACAGCAACTGTTGAGCCATTTCTCTAGCCCACACGAGAATTTTATTTATTTATTTATTTATTTATTTATTTATTTATTTATTTATTTATACAGGGTCTCTACATAGCCCTGGCTATCTGGGAACTCACTATGTAGACAAGGCTAGCCTTGAACCCACAAAAATTTGCTTAACTCTGTCTTCTGAGTACTGGGTTTTCAAGCTTGTACCAGTATGCCCAGTTCAAGAACGGGTTTTTAAAAGGAGGTTAGAAAACATACTTTCCTGCTTTGCAAAAATCCATGGATAAATTAATATTGTTGCAAAGTATTTTTTGATTTTAAGAAATGTCTTGAAATTGAATTAAAATGTTTACAAATGCTTTGAAATTAGCTCTTAATATGTTTCTGTAAACTCAGATGCATTCTCTTTGGTCTTATGTGAAGTTTTTGTTGTTGTCTTTAAAGATTGTTTTTATTAATGTGTAAATGTGTGCATTTGTACACTACTTGTGTCTAAAAGTCTTGTGACCTTGTCAGGCAGAAGAGGGTGTGGGTCTCCTGGAATTAATTACAGTCACTTGTTCGATGAGTCACCAGGCTGGGGACTGAACTCAGGCACTCAGCTTCTCTGGAAGAGCAGGCAACTCTTACCTCGGAGTCACCTTTTCACAAGGCTTGATGTGTCGTTGAACTAGGCTGCCCATCTTGAATATTCAAGTTATTTTTCTGTTCTTCCTTTCCTTGGTGACATTTGTGACTTCACTCATATTTTCTTGCCTGTGGATCAAACCAAAAACTTGAACTCTAAGTTCATTTAGATATGAATAGTTTGTCCATAGGTTGGCTATTTAAAAAGTCTGTGGTAAAGCTCTTTAAAATAGTAAGTATGGCTATTGTAATATAACACACACACACACACACACACACACACACACACACACACGGAGAGAGAGAGTTTAAAACTCCCACTTTTTAAAAACAAGGTCTGAAGAAATGTGTCTCTCTAGAGTCTGTCTGGAATGACTAACCATAGATTTCTTTCAGTCGGCGCTTCAGTCTCTGAATGTTTGGAACCTTTCTTGGTGAGCGTGGTGGAAATGTTCTCCAAGTGTTGTCACAGATCCTGTTATTGATGTTAGTGGCAGAGCCTTCTAACTCTAACCCCTGCTGAGCCTTTAGAAACCTGGTAGATTGTTAACAAGGTTAGCAGGAGGTCATGAACTCTGCTCTGTAGACATGCAAAGTCTCAGAGCTTTGATATGGAATTGGCAGGGAAAGCATTCTCATATTTTAGAAACTAAAATTGTTTATGAAGGACAAACTTATAAAAGCCTGTTAGGTCTTAATACAGTTTCTGCTGTATACACATTGCATTTTCAAACATAACGTGCTTAGAGAATTGTTAGGAAAAGCTCAATTCTGACAGTATGTATAGCATCCCCCACCAGCCATTTAAAAGAATTAACATTTTTTTCTATATGTTAATGGAAGCCATTTAGAAATACTTAGTTATTTCCATAAAGAAGGTGTGTGGTAGCCATGCTGTGAAACTCAGTCATTTGACGATGATCAAAACCTGCAGTCATTAAAAAGTATATTTGTTACTTATATACACTTAAGAAAATATTTAGAGGAACAATTGCTGCATTGGAGTCGCAGTTATGACGCCCAGTTGGATACACTGTGACTACAGTGGTGTGGTATTTTTTCCAGCAGGTATTTGGGTATGGAAGAATTTTCTAGTGACCACTTGAACATCCCTACACTTAGTGCAAGTGATGTCTACTAAATCAGGAAAAAGACAGGAGGAGGCAGAGGTAGGGGTGGGAAGTTCACTGAAGTTTAACCTCTTCAAGTGCTCCCTAAGAATACAGTTCTGAAGAAAGTTGTATGTACTGTCAGAATTTAGCCACGGGGAGGAAAAGCTCAGAGAATCCCCAAGCATGCGCATTTGATCCACTCTTGACTCTTGGTCCTACACTCTCTCGATCGATCGTTCTTTTAAGCTAAAGGAACGCGTTTTGACCTCATTCCAGCTCCTGGCTGATTTCTAGGGTCAGACTCCACCAGCCTGAATAGCTCTCTCCAGGAAAGGGAGGCACTTCCTGGTGGGTGCAGGGCTTCTTTGTGTGCAAAGCTGATTGTCTTCCCACCCATTAGCATTTATTGAGTATTTGGTGAACAGCTGGGCACACCAGAAGCGGGGAGAGCTGATGCTAGCAAGTCTTTCAGGAGTCTTCCCCCATTTGTCCAGGAAGACAACTGTACAAGTCGGTTCTTGAAGTACGTCTTCTAATGCGCCCTAGTAGATCTATGGAGATGATCCCACCCTTTAGAAATGAATCCGATCGGTTGGTGAAGGAGGAGCCCACCTGGCAGGAGACAGCATTTCCTACAGAGGGCACGGAACAAAAGCATCACGCTGTGTTTTTGAAGGCAAGCAAGGAGCCTGGTGTGACTTAGAGGTTGAAGCAAGGTTTTGGGGATGTCACAATCACAGTTATAAAAGCTTTGTCACTGGACATTAAAAATTTTTTTTTTAATTTTTTTAGCAAAGGGCTCTATCAGATGTTCTAAAAAGTTGTTAAAAGAAGAGCAGAAGAGATCACTTTGATTCAAGGACTGATCAGAAAATAGGTGAGAAACAGAGAAATTAGGAATCCAGGTGAAAGCCCCTTAGTGGTGGCGCATGCCTTTAATCCCAGGATTTGGAAGGCAGAGGCAGGTGAATTTCTCAGTTCGAGGCCAGCCTGGTCTACAGAGTGCGTTCCAGGACAGCCAGGGTTACACAGAGAAACCCTGTCTCCAAAAACAAAAACAAAACAAAAACAAACAAACAAACAAACTCAGAGAAATCCAGGTGAGAAGTGATTCAAGCCTCATAGAAAACCTTCCCCACGGGACTAGAAGCGCACAACTGGAGAGAGAATCAGAAGACGAAGTCAACAGGATCTGGCGATGGGTTGGATCTGGGAGAAGAAGAAGCAATGGATGGCTTTAGAGTTGCTGTGGGTGCATACAGTGTGGATGGTGCGAAGACAGAGTCACCAGCCTAAAGGCGATAGCCAAGATGGCTTGTGGGTTTTAGAAGACCGGATGGGTTAACGGTGTGCGCTTGCGTGTAATCATTACTCAAGGGGTAGGGCAAGACCCTGAAGAGAGTAAAGATAGCGGCAAGGAGGAACCCCGGGGAAGGACAGACAGACAGGGGTTATGTCCGGAGAGCCAAGACCTAGGAATCCCCAGGAAGGAGCAGTCAGTAATACTGCTTCCGGTAGGCAAACTCTCCTCCTACCTTTTCATCAAACCGCCTCTGGGAAGGGACTGGGTGATCTCCTGAGGGCAGGTTAAGGAGAACAACAGCAGCCTGAGGAGAGGTTTCCTTCTTTTTCTCCTTCTGCCTTAATGCCCCCACTTTAAATAACAGCTCCTTTCTGCAGTGAAGTTGGGTCCCCTGAAAACCACTTGGCAGTGGTTCGCGGTGAACCGTGAATGCTGAACTGAGCCGTGATTGATTTCACTTAGAACCACACAGAACTGACTCTTCTCTATGTACAGTGCAGCTCACCTGACATCTCTGCTCCCAAAACCTGCTTACTAACTTAATAAGCCAGTCCTCCTCCCCGCCCCATCCCCCAGCTCTCAAGCCCGGGCGTCATTGGCTGAGGCTTGGGTTCAGGCTGCCCTGAAGTCTGTACTGAACCTTGAAGCCTCTGACTAGCTTGGGGTCACATTACTTGAGGCTATCCAAGTAGAACCAACTCTAATAAGGAGAAACCAGATATTCCTCTCTTCTAGTTCCCAGATTCCTAGAAATTTCTTGTAAAAACAGTTCCTTGCATCTGGAGAGACGGTCCAGAGTTAAAAGCACGTGTGCTCTTGTACAGGACATTAGTTTGATTCCTAGCGCCCACATGGTGGGTCATAACATCCATAACTCCAGTTCCAGGGAATTGGAAGGCCTCGTCTGACTTCCTTGGGTGTGGGGCCATATATGATGCACATATATCATGATGCAGGCAAAACATCGCTACACATAAGACAAAATAAATAAAACCAAAACAAGACAGTTCTTTATGAGAGCAACAGCAAACTCATTCTTTGAACTCAGGTAGCTGTGGAGTCCATCGGCCCTTGTACCTGGACATCTACCTACTTCAGGTGTTTTGAAATTTCCTTTCTCCGAATCTGTGACCAACATGAGTAAGAAGGGCATTGGCGCAAACTTACATCAGCTGTGAAGGGAAGAACTGGGAAAAACAAGACGCGGAAAGATAAAAGGAAAGAAAAGATGTCGATGTATTCTTACGCTGGTACCCAGAGACACTCGCACCTGCCTATAATCCAATCCCATCACTGGGGAGGACGAGGCAGGAGGATGGGGAGTTCAAGGCCACCCTCAATCACATGAGCGTCTATCTCAGAACCCCAACAAACCAACAGATAACAATGAGAGAGAGAGAGAGAGAGAGAGAGAGAGAGAGAGAGAGAGAGAACACAATATTGCTTACTTTCTTCAGCTGCTGGTTCTCAGCTACTTTCTTCTTCTTTTGTCAGCCATCATCAGTCAGGTTGTATCACCTCCGCCCACGGTCTCCCAGCTGAGAGGCGCATGCGCACTCACTGCAGACAAAAGTCCTCCCAGGAAGAGCCAGGCATGCATCTTCCCACAATCTGTCCACACGGGTCTGCTGTTTGCACAGCTGGGTTTGTTTCTTTCAATGGCAGAGAAGGGAGGCTCCAAAAAAACACCGGGCTTCACAAAACTTTTCACGGTCTAACTAGAAGAAATTAGACTAAGGTCCAGAGGTTTCCCGCTGCATTTTTAGAAGGCAACATTCTTTTATTTTCAAGTGTCCTCTCTTGTCAATGGGTGTGGGAGACATTACAGCAACTACTATGTAAATGTTGATAATTAGTTTTGATATTTGCCCCAGGGAAGTTCCTTCCTAAAGAAATCATTTTTTTCTTCTTAAAAATATTTCAATCTCATTCCAGATGGAATATTTGTGACCTTTCCGTGGTCAGAGCTGGTCCATTGTGTTCAGAGGCAGCATGGCCCACCACCCTTCCTTTGCACCCTTCCCTCAACAATCCCACGTCTGGTTTTTCAATTTAAAGCGACTGTTCACAGAATTCCCACCATGAAGGAAAACACTGTGAGTCAATACACGTTGGGCCAGCGCCAATGCTCAGATAATGAAGTCGGTGGTACTTACGCAAGAAGGGTTTGCCCCCGTGATGGTAATAAATCTTTCACTTGTGTGTCATAAGCACAGAATGCCTAGATGAATTCAAAGACCCTGCTTGGAATTAGTTAAGTGGGTTTCCCTGCTTCCATAATGAGTTTCACAACTGCTCATAGAACATAGCTATTAATTACTAGCGAATAGGCTTTATTGAGGTCTGAAATGGGGAAGAGCTATTTATTTGGAGTAAGTCTAGGCCATTGTAGGTATTTCCTTGTGTTGTGTGAACATTTACACTGTTAGAGGCAAACTGATGATACCACCTTATGAGACTCAAGGGAGCGGCTGAGCAGTGAGTGGGGAGACACGGCGCTATGCGATGGAGGGAGAAAACTCAATTCCTTGTGAAATGGTAGCTGAGAGCTCTTTCAGAGCAGGTGCACTGTTCATGCGCGGTCTCCAAGCTAAGTGGATCTCAAATCAGATTCTGTGAAGTAGAAACCACATTAAAAATTGTATTTAGATCCAAAGTCTCTTTCCTTCCCACAGGAATTACAATTTCTATCAAATAAGTGCTGAACAGTATTACCATTTCTCCCTTGCTATGGTGTGTCTAAGAATGGTTTGTGACAGAAAGTCTTTTTAGAGCCTTGCTTTCAACATGCGTTTATGTTTTAATGATATATCCTCCACCTGTAAAAATGTAGTTCTAGCCCACAGAAAATCAACACATTTGAAGCTTTCTTGGTATATTTAGGCTGTCAACAGTGGGCTTTCTGACATCTGACATTACTGGGCTTCCGCCTTTAATGGCTAGATTGTTTTCTAAAGACAGTCTAATGACACAAGGCTCCTAAACCCTGTTGGACCATTGAACTGAGAATGACCTGAGCAGACAGAGACCCTTTGACCATCTGTCATTGGCGAGCGTATTGATCTGGACATGGTGGCTGAGGGCAGTGTGTACCGAGGCTTTGGCAGTTGGCTGAGGTGTTGATAACCCTCCTCGATATGTTTGTGAGGGTTTGATTTCTCATTGTGTCCTCCCCAGTTATGGAGCCCTTGGGCAGTAAGCAACCTGCCTGAAAAAGCACACCACCAGGTCAAAAGGGTACATCAGTCCTCATACATTATCCTGTCCGGACACCCTGTAGCACGGCTAAGTGAAGGACAAGGAAAAGAGCCCTTCCTTCAAAGTTTTTATTTTGAAAACTTTCAAGCATATAGAAAAATCACTTACCTGTCAGGACGCTTTCAAACAGTCCAAGATCCACTCAAGGCTAGTGTTTTATATCTAATTGTTGTGTCTCTGAAGTCAAAAGAGCTTGTTTCTAATGTCTTGAAAGCATGGCAAAGGTAAATGGAGAGACACTGATCTGATTCTATTAGGTCTAAATAAATGAAGCACTATGGCAGTGCACACAGGTTCTACTCCCTGATGCTTAAAGCAGCTCAATGTATCCCACTGAAGTTCTCAATGAGTTTAAGTGGTGGAATACAGCTTTTGTGACAACTCTCATTGAGAAAATGTTTTTTTCTTTCTTGGATAAGCATCTTTTAGAGTCTGTCCAGGTTGACCAGAAGCTAAATTCTTTTTTTGTTTGTTTGTTTGTTTGTTTTGGAGGCAGGGTTTCTCTGTAGCCCTGGCTATCCTGGAACTCACTTTGTAGACCAGGCTGGCCTCAAACACAGAAATCCTCCTGCCTCTGCCTCCTAAGTGCTGGGATTAAAGGTGTACACCACCACTCCCTGGCCAGAAGCTAAATTCTTAAAATACTACATTAGATATTTACATGTGGCCAGTTGGAGCAATTAATACATTATAAGTGTGAAAAGTAATGGTTGTAGTCTTGAAAGTAGTGAAGAGTAGAATATACATATACATATACATGTACATATACATATACATATACATATACATATACATATACATGTGAACAACTTCTTTTTCACATCTCCCTGTGGTCTCAAAAAAAATTCTTTTTTTTTTTTAAAGATTTATTTATTTTATGTATAGGAGTGCACTGTAGCTGTCTTCAGACACACCAGAAGAGGGCATCAGATCCCATTACAGATGGTTGTGAGCCACCCTGTGGTTGTTGGGAATTGAACTCAGGACCTCTGGAGGAGCAGTTAGTGCTCTTAACCACTGAGCCATCTCTCCAGCCCTCAAAAGTAATTCTTGATTGGTAATACTCCATGCTGTTGCCATATCTGCTATCTGCTTCAGTGAATACTCCATAAGCATAAATTGTGGATTATGTACAAATCACCTTTTTGCGGTATGTGTGTGATGGAGATCAAACCCAGGATTTTTACGTGTGCAAAGTTCACACTCTCGACACTGAGCTCCAGCCTCTTTCACGCTTAGCAGTGATTCCAAGGTCACACAATCTGGAACAGGGTTAGAAAGTGTGTAAGGGAACAAGACAGGGAAAGGATCAAGAAGCAACATATCAAGGATATACAGTAGGGGTCATCTACGTAGAGATTGGAAGATGTTTGCTGTGTTAGCTTATTCATAAAGCTCATCAGCAAGCATTTGCTAAGACAGTTCTAAAATTCTTAGAAATTGTAGGGGGCTACATAGAAGGATTAAATATTTTCATCGTGGCCGGGTGGTGGTGGCACATGCCTTTAATCCCAGCACTAGGGAGGCAGAGGCAGACGGATTTCTGAGTTCGAGGCCAGCCTGGTCTACAAAGTGAGTTCCAGGACAGCCAGGGCAACACAGAGAAACCCTGTCTCGAAAAACCAAAACCAAAACAAAAACAAAATATTTTCATCGTGGAAACAGATCAAAAACTCTAAAAGTAGAGAGACTAGCATAGAGAAAGCATGCACGGACCTCAGCCAGCCTCACCATGCCATACTACTCGGCAGTCTTGCTCTCTTTCTCCTGTTGGTACTTGCTGCAAGCAGTGAAGGAATATTTGTAAGCAACTCTCAGGCATCACAACAGGAACATTTATTTATGTGAAGTAGCTTTCTTTTCCGTATCTCCCTGTGATCACCCACAAATTCTCCCCACTTCTTCATGACACGGTAGAGCCAGCTTGCAAACTGAAGTTCATAATTTGTTCGGATCCCCACAGACAAACATGTAGGCAAAATTCCCATACACATAAAATAAATAAATCTAAAATGTAAAAGACCAGAACCAATAATAATGTAGAAATCTGGTGATATTTGCCACTTTGTAATGTATTGGTGGGGAAAGATGAAGGGGCAGAGGCTCGAGCAAGCGCCATCTCCATCACGTGACTTGTAAAGGTCGAGACAGAAGAGCACAAGGCCAGCCAGAGTTTGGTTTGCTCAGCTTCTTTTCCAGTTTGTTTGTTTCAGTTATTTTTTGCGCATGCATGTGAGGAGGTCAGAGGACAACTCGCTGTCTGTTCTCTTCTACCCAAGGTTGTTTCCGTGGGTCTCTTGCTGCCATTATTTGCACAAACAACCTGTCCCTTTATTTTATAATGGGCCCATCATTCTATTTTAATTTCTTCTGCTTTGATAGAAAACCCTGCCCAGATGCAACTTAGAGGAGGTAATGGTTTATTGGACTTAGAATTCTAGGTCACAGTTCATCATTGAGGGGAGTCAAGGCGGGAACTTGCAGGTAGGACTGCTTGTTGTCCCACACGGCACTACCTCCAATCAAGGAACCTAGGATATATGTGTGTGTGTGTGTGTATATATATATATATATATATATATATATATATATATATATATCACTTCAGGAACACTTACATAGATGATGTCACTCACTGTGGGCTGGACCCTCCAGTATAAATTAACACCCATGACAGCCTCCTGAGCAAGTCCTCAATTGAAGCTTCTTTTCTCAGATGGCTCTTGGCTTTGTCAGCTGACAGTTAAAGCTAACCAGGGTACCATAGTGAGCATCAAAGGACCTGAGAAAACCTTACTGTAGAGAAATAATGCTACACCTATAAACTGACTTCAGCCTTGGTCGGTTAAGAAGAAATGCTGAAATGTCTGTCATCCACCTAAATCATGGGAGCAAGGAGGTGTATCAATAATAGAAGTTTTTTCTTGGGTTTGGTTTGGTTTGGTTTTTAACCGTTTAACAACAGAAAAAGTTCTACATTCATGTTTCTCATTTTAATTTGTTTATTTTGAGGTGTGAAGGGCCTGGGAGGAGCGGGGTGGGGGTGGGGGACTGTGGTTGTAATGGAATGTATAAGAGAAGAAAAAAAGTTAAAAAATATGTTTTAAATTTTTATTACACTTTCTTTTTTCATGTACGTGTGCCTGTATATGTATGGGTCCAGGTAGGTGCCATGGCACACCTGTGACAGTCAGGTAGGTGTCATGGCACACCTGTGACAGTCAGGTAGGTGCCATGGCACACCTGTGACAGTCAGGTAGGTGTCATGGCACACCTGTGACAGTCAGGTAGGTGTCATGGCACACCTGTGACAGTCAGGTAGGTGTCATGGCACACCTGTGGCAGTCAGGTAGGTGTCATGGCACACCTGTGACAGTCAGGTAGGTGTCATGGCACACCTGTGACAGTCAGGTAGGTGTCATGGCACACCTGTGACAGTCAGGTAGGTGCCATGGCACACCTGTGACAGTCAGGTAGGTGCCATGGCACACCTGTGGCAGTCAGAGGACAATTTGCAGGGATTGGTGTTTTCCTTCTCATCACAGGGTCTCTGGGATTCTCAGGCTCCACAAGTACCTCTACCTGCTGAGACAACTCACTAGCCCTATTCTCTGTCTTTCTGTCTCTGTCTTTCTTTCCTTCTTTCTTTCATTTGAGATAGGGTGTCTCTATAGCCCTGGATGTGCTGGAACTCAACATGTAGAGAAGCTGACCTTAAACTCACAGGAATCCACCTGCCTCTGTCAACATGCCTAGCTGTTTATCCCCCCCCCCCCCACACTTACACACACACACACAATCTATCTATCTATCTTTATTTATTTGTTTGTTTGTTTGTTTTTTCAGGACAAGATTTCTCTGGAGCCCTGGCTGTCCCTGGACTTGTTCTGTAGACCAAGATGGCTTCAAACTCAGAAATTTGCCTCCCAAGTGCTGGGACGAAAGGTGTGCAATACCATGCCTGCTAAGTCTTTCATACTTTAACATTAAGTTTTCCACATAAAATATTGTCTCAAATTAAACAATTCCCTTTCAAGTCCTGTAGGGATTTGTAATGAAAAAAAGTCTTGTTAATATCTATTATCTAAGATAGGAGTTAATAGCAAATGTATACCTTCAAATTGATGAGAGTTCCTTTGAGTCCTAAACACAGGCCCATGAGAACAGACATTAGTATCATACATTACCATCTTTTTTCATAGGTGTAAATTCGAGAGCTATTACTATTGTTTAAGCTATTATTCAAGTGTTTGAATCCCAAGTCAGTACACTTCTCCCTGGTGTCTCTAATTACAGGAAAGACATTTTAAAATCTTCTAGTACTTGTCAGAGTACAGTGTGTTCTCTTGCCTTCACACAAGATAATAGCTCCATGATGTTCTAATTATGGATTATATGTGGACCTCCTCTGTATAATAATAGTTTTTAGACTAGTCTCCACCCTGAAATACTTCATGTCCCTAGAAATGTCATAAAGGTGGAACACGGCTATTGATCTAATGCAGCGACTTCAAAGCAGTATGTTCAGTAGGGACTGAATCTGCTATCTTCGCCCACAGGCCTTGTTCTTAACAAACACTGCCTTTTAAACCTCACTGAAATCAACAGTGAAACTATGACTAATAAAATTGGTTTAGAGCCAAAATTCAATAAAAAGCAAAGTTAATTATATGCTTGTAAGAGAATAAGCATACAGTTAGATCAATATGCAAATCATGACCTTCAGTGGTCTTCACTGTCTTCTTTTTAAGCCCTTAGTCTTGCAAAGATTAATTTACTACCCAGAACTTCATTTCATGAAGCCACCCACACTTAGATTACCAGATTTTTAATTGTTTGTGTATAAATGATATATTTGCATCCATCCCTGTACAACAGTGTATAAGACAATTAATGTATCCAACATCATGTTAACAAAAAACCAGAGACATTTAGAAAACTAAATTCATAGAATACTGTCTAGGTGCTATGGCTTGACACTGCAGGAAATACAAATTAGCTAGACATTCAAGAGTTTGTATTCTAGCATGGAAAAGATAGCCAAGTTTACAAATGTAGTGTTTGCTGGTTTGTTTTTAAATAAAGACCCAGACAAAAAGCAATAGAATGGAAAATGGGTGCAGACAGTGGAGACATTTATTGCCTACATAGGCAGCCTTTGTCAAGGAGATGGCGTTTGACTGCATCTTGAAGAATGAGTAGAGTTTTCACTAGAGGAAATAAGAAGGTAGGACCAGAAGGAAGAAGTGACCAAAAGCAAAGGATAGGACATGGTGACTGTGTAACTCAGGACTAGACCAGTGTCTTCCACCATCCTGCCCGAATACTGTGGAATAACCCTGCTATACAACTTTGACTTGTGGCATTGGACTGGTTAACATACCACATGGTAGCTATGCCTGCAAGTCATTCTTGCCTGGGGAACAGCGGGTAATAAGTTACTTATACATAGACCTGACTACAGGTCAAGGTGGCTCAGCAAGTAAAGGTGCTTGACACCAAACCTGATGGCCTAAGTCCAATCCTTGGGACCCATATGGTAGAAGGGAGACTGATTCCTAAAAGTTGTTTTCTGACCTCCGCACACGTGGTGCAGCACCCACGTATGCACACGCACGCACACCATAGATGAATGGGATCCAATATTATAAAAGGGAAGTGACCAGGAAATACATAAGCACCCAAGTAAATGCAAATTAAGTGCATTTACCGATTTAACCCCCTTTTAGGTCTCAAAGTGTTGTGTAGCCTCTCTAGTGCTGTACCACTCAAGAAGAAGCAGGGCAGAATGAATGCCAGGGTAGGGAGACAGTGGTCTTACTTAAGTGAGGGCAAGTATTTTATTTTTGCAAATTTTACAAAAATGGATAAACCTTGTAACATGTTGCCGGTAGCTTAGGATCCACCTGTTTCATGACAAATCAGCTTGCTTATAACTTTGCCACTGGACTCTCTACAAATTCATGAGTGGCCTTTTCCTACAGCTGTGGTCCATGTCTCCCCCCAACCCCTTCACCTTCTTGCCCTTCCCCTTCTTCTTCTGAGACATGATCTCTCTATGTAGCTCTAGCTGTCCTGAACTAGCTGTGTAGACCACACTATCCATGAACTCAGAGGTTTGCCCGTCCCTGATTCCTGATTTGGGGGGATTAATGGTATTATCCAATTATATCGTGATCACATCTGGACACTTCTTCAGCACCTGTTAAGAAAGTAGAGCAGGATTATGGGATGACAAGAGGCTCAGCGGGTGAAAGTGCTTGCTAAACCCCCCTAAGAAGCTGGGTATTGTCCCCAGAGCTAACCTACAAGCTACCCTCTGACCTCCACAGGCTTAGCCCCCTCCCCCTGAAATAAAATAAAATAAAATAAAAACATTTGAAAAGAGTTTAGAACAGAATTCCCAAACGTTTCCAAGGCCCTTAAGGCATCTTGCTTGCGCTGAGGTTACTTGAGGCTTTCCTGGAGAAAACCAGCCCCTTATATTTTTCTTAGAGTGGCTAAAGCTTGGCCTGGCGGTGCCAAAACAGATTGTTGCTCATTGGGAGGCCGAGGCAGGATGATCACAAGCTCAAGACCCACCTGGGCTAAATAACAAGTTCAAGACCAGCATGAGCAACGAAGTGAGACCTTGTCACAAAATTAAAAAAAATAAGAAATGGGCTGGGGGATGTGGTAAAGCCTAATTAGCATGTCCAAGGCCTTAGGTTCAAATACCTAGTGTCAAAGAGGAAGAGGGAGGGAGGGACAGACAGACAGACACAGAGTGAGTGAAAGAGAGGAAAGTGCACTTTCTTAGGCAGGCTGAAGAGTTGCAACAGCTTCTTTAATTCCGGGATAACTTGAGAGTCTTTTTCTTGGCTCCTTTCCTTTATTTGTTTTTCTTCATGACTTTTATTTTAAATGAAAGAAAACATACATTTTGAAGACTAACATTCCGAGGTCATTTTTCTTTCCATGCCAATTATGTGATCAGGAATAAAGAGCTTCCGTCTTTAGGCTGTGAGGCTGACTGAGACTCTTTGTGTGTGGAGAGACTCATTTTCAAAGAAACCAACTGTTTTTTGGTGAACTTCCTGTTCACTGGCAGGACGGCCTTCCCGCTGCTGCCCGTTTAAGCCCATTGGCTTGCAGGGTCCTTCGGCACTCTCTGGACGGTTGAATATCTTAAACTTCTGGCTAGATGTGAGCTATCTGGGATAGTTATACAGGGCTTTGTTTTGTGTGACAAAAAGGAAGCACGGAAAAACAATCATTAGTTTCATGAGCATCCTTTTGAGAGAATTAGTTCCTGAAACATAGCTATGGAGAATCCCCAGTTCCAACCATCCTGAAACTCAGATCCAGATTTGGGAGTATAGCTTGGGGAGAATACAGCAGCCTCCTCGTTAGCATGGGGTTGGGCGTTGGGGGAGGGAACCTTGGAGTCTAAGAAAGTTAAACACACCGTATTATAAAGTACACCCTGCTGAGGAGAACAGGGCAAAGTGTGTGGCTACTTTGTTTGGGCTAGCCAGTTTGACAGTGGACCTTAGTGATCCATGGAACTCTGTAACAAAAATAATAAGACCTTCCAGGTGGAGACAATGGCCAGGACTAAGATGACTTGGTTCTACTCTATATGAAGAAATACAATGCAAAAGGCAGAAAAATATATAATTTGAGAATTATTTTAAAATTTTCATTGTAGATAGCTGATCCATTTACAACAACTAATATTTGATCAAACATATGCTATAAGTTGAATGGTCCTTTTGCATTTCAAATAAGTTGGCCCATTCATGCCTTTAGATTGTCTATAGTCGGTGCAGAACATTAGCCACAGGCTTTCAGATCCAGTGGTGAAACATAGCGTTCTTTTTTTTTTTTCTTTAGGTGGTAAGAATAATTACAAGTGTGGATTGCTATGGTGATAAGGAGACCATAGGGTACTTGAGACTGTGTAATTTGGTTTTTGACCCAGCAGTATGTCTCAGAGGTCTTTCCATGCCTATATGTACTGCAGCCTATTGAGGCACCGCCTGTGTTAGCTGACAGTTCAGTCATTCCTAAAGGAAATGAACTTGAAAAGGTTTTGGATAGCCAAAGGGTGCAGAGACCCTCAGCTGTATTTGCTATGTTAACTTAATTTTTTTTTAATTGCTAGTAACCACCTGCCCCGCCTTTAATGCACACACCAGCCAACCAGTGCTCCACTAGAGCGGGTACTGTCCTTAAATCTCAGTTTGTCTCTCTGAAGCCACATGTTCTTGGCCACTTTCCTGCTTAAATCTGCTGCCTCCAGTAAACAGAAGGTAACACAATGTGACGGGCTTTCTGGTCAGTCTTAATTTAATACTGCTACATGGTTAGCTTATTTTGTATTATTCTATTTCTATCATTTGTATTAAAATTTTAAGTTGGCCGGGACGTTGCTCAGCTGTTGGAGTGCCCTGCCAACAAGCAAGGATCCTTGGGTTAGGTCTCCAGCACCATATAAAACCCTGTCATGATGACATGTCTGTCATGGTGACATGTCTGTCATCACAGCACCTGAGAGATGGAGGCAGGACGACCGGAAGCTCACAGTTATCCTTTGCTGCATACCAAGCTCAAAACCGCTCTGAGCCAGAGAGACCCTGCCCCAGAAGGGAAAAACCAGTAAATTTTGTTTGATAAACCAGCTTTCAATGGGAATTTCATCTTTGATGGTTTTCATCTAGGAAAACGTGGCCTTTACAGACTATCTGAATCTTAGCTGATAAGGAAGCCCCACTTAACAGCATAGTAAGTGGTGTATGGCACCAACACTGTCACTCTGAACACCTGGTAGCCAGGAGGGCTTGGGCCTAGGAGCCCTGTAGATGCCAAAATATGAGCAGTTTTGCACAAAATGGTGTGGTGTCTTCATGGACCTCCTGCATACTTTAAACCGCCCCTAGAGTATTATTGTACCTGGCCTAATATGAATGCCAAAGTTGATATACTATATTGGTTAGAAAATAATATGAAAAAAAATGTCTATGTGATCAGCAATTTTGTCCTAAATGTTTCCAGCCTGGCTGAATCAGTGGATCCAGAGCCTACACAAAGAGATTGACAGTGGCTTCTGGGTGAGTCTCTGTGCCCACTCTTTTCTTGTCAGATAAGAAACAAAGAAGTGAAAAGTAATTGTTTCAACATAGAAATATTTCTAGGCTTGTCTAAGATATTTCAGAGAAAAACAAGGCTGTTTATAGACCTACTGTAACACTTCCAAAAGAAAGGACACATCTGTAATCTCAGATGCACTTCTGTAAATTGAGACTAAGTCACAAGAGTTAGAGTAATTTTTTTCCTAATTAAGAAGAAAATGTTCTCTAAGAAGAATTTTAGAACAAAACACTTGCACATTTGCTTTTCCGGTATCACCAGACACTGGGACACAAATAGTGGCCTATTTGAGACAAGTTTAGCAGCAAAAAAACCTTACAGTTTTTCAGAGATGAGCTTTCATCCCCTTTGTGGTCCTAAGAAGTGTTTTGGAAGTGGGTGAGTCACCGCAGTGTGTGAGGTCAGCTGGGTGACCCTGGCAGTTCTGAGCTCTGCTTTCAAACTTGCTCTTAAGAACTGTGGTCAGTGGCTTTTTCCAAAATAAGAGCAGATTGTGAAAGGCGTTAGAGACTTGAAAAACATCTCTCCTGGTTCGTAGGCATGGGACTTCCCAGGCCCCGTGTCTTTCAGTTTTAGCAGGATAAACTCCACCCTTTACCCCCTCACCACTGTGATTACAGACACGACAATGAGTGTGTATGAAGGAGATGCACGCAGTAACTAACCTGAACGAGAAACAACGGGATCATTGAAATCTAAAAGGCAGGGAGGATTCGATCTTTGGGCTCACCTATAATTTGTGCACCATAAATGTAGGAGGAAGTCAGCAGGGACGTTTTAATGACAGTGCTGTCTATAGCGGTAGCATCAAGCAAGACATTGGCATAAATCATTGGCACTTTGCAAAGTGTCACTTCTGTCAACCTTCTGGTGATGTGATCTTTAGTCTTTCAAATCCATAGACTGGCATTTGGATCAGCTAAGCATCTCACGCCCTGTCTTGCATATTAAAGCTCTTCCAGCCAATACTGCGCTGTTGAACTAAGGCACCTTTTCAACAGTTTCCAGCAACTGACCTAAGAACTAAGCTTTGTTCTTGATATAGTTTGCAGAATTTCCTGTTCCCAGATGCCGATAAGGCTGTTGATTCATTTTAGGAATCTGGGAGGGGACAACGAAGCAGTAACGATTCTTGTCTTATGTTATAGGGCTACCATTATAAAATTTTTATTTGCAGCTCAAAGGTTATTTTAGTTTGGGTTTCCACTTCATCCAGGAAACAAATCCCTTGCTAAAGTAATTGCTTTTCAGTTGTATAAATGTCACCAAAACAGAAATAGTGACATTGACAGACACAGTCACTCACACTTGGTCTGAGAAAATAAAATTAATCTGCCTGTGTGCATAGCAAGATGGGATATCCATACCCTGAGTTTTGAGCAAGAGCTTGCACTCAGCAGGGCCACTTCTTCTGCCTGCAGGACTGAACTCCTGAGGAACTTGCATTGGTGTTTGGTTTGAAGCTGAAATGAAAAACATCTTGATAGGCAGAGGTGACTACATTCCTCTTCTACCAGTTTTCAGCACTGTATCCCTAAATGTCATGGTCTAAGCACAAAGGTGTTCTTATTTTGTGCTGTTGCAGGAAGAAGGAGGGAAGGGAGGGAGGGAGGGAGGGAAGACCATTTCTCTCACCTCTTTACTTGGAGCCGTGGGGCAGCTTGTCCTGAGTAGTGTCCTTTCAGGATAAAAGCCATGGATATAGGGAATGAAGGAGGGATAAGGTGGAGGAGGGCAGGGACTTAGAGGAGGGGTCCGGTGAGCCCAGGGGACAGTCTCATTCTTCTTTCCTCTCCATTCTGATGCTTGCTCAGCTCTCGAAATTCCCCACTTATCTCTCTCTCCCTCTCCTCCCTCCCCCACCCCCACTGTATGTGTGTTTGATTGTGTATATGTGCGTGTGTGTGCTTGTGTGTGTGTGTGTGTGCTTGTGTGTGCTTGTGTGTGTGTGCGTTCGTGTGCGTGTGCGTGTGCATGTGTGTGTACCTTTGCCTCAATCTATGTGTAGCGTTCAGGTTAACTTTTGGGAATCAGTTCTCTCCTTCTCCCATGTGAGCTCTGGGGTTGAAATGTGTTCAGGCTGTTTGTTTGTTGGTTTGTTTGTTTGTTTGTTTGTTTGTTTAATCATTTCTTTATACCAGAATGGACACATAGATTTTTTTTGTTTTGATTATAATCTATGTAAGTTGTTTATTTTGTTCCTCAGATGGCTTCCCAGTCAGGGTTGGCTGTTGGTGGATCTTCTAGCTGACTTCTTCAGCGCTGTGACCCTCTCACTGTAGGGTCTTTAGGGCACTTCTTTATTCTCTGGCCCCACTGGACAATCAAAACTCATTTTTTTCTATTTCCTGACTCTGATCTGAAGTCACCCACTACTCTCCAGCTTACGATGCAGGCTCCAAATGTGCAGTTGCTGCCTGAGTGTTCTCTCTCCTTCTATCGTGCCATTTGATACAAGAATTAAACAATGATTCTGTTTGTTTGTTTGTTTGTTTGTTTGTTTTTGGTTTTAAAGACAGGGTTTCTCTGTGTAGCCCTGGCTGTCCTGGAGCTCACTTTGTAGACCAGGCTGGCCTCAAACTCAGAAATCCGCCTGCCTCTGCCTCCCGAGTGCTGGGATTAAAGGCGTGTGCCACCACGCCCCGGCTTTAAATAATGATTCTTTAACGGGAGCTTCTGGGTTCCTTTTGCTCTCATTATTAGTGGGATAATTTACATAGCAACAAACCTAAAACTGAAAAATGGAAAAAGTGTTCAAGTCCAGGTTATTTAATTTTTAAACCATCATATATGAAGGGATTTGACTAAATGGTGCAGAAAATAATACCCAGTGTCGGATGAGGCTTTGCCAGGTTTCATTCCAACGACCTGATAAAGGACGACAGTGCACTTAACTTTCAAGATGGCTTCAGATAAGACATAAGACTGTGATTAGAAGTAGTATGGGGGAGTTTTTATATTGAGTGTTGAGAGACGAGGATAGAAAGAAAGTTGAAGCTGGGTAGTGGTGGTGGTGCATACCTCTAATCCCAGCACTCAGGAACCAGAAGCTGGTGGATCTCTTAGTTCGAGGCCAGCCTGGTCTCCAGAGTGAGTTCTAGGACAGCCAGGACTACACAGAGAAACCCCATCTTGAAACAAACAAACAAGTGGGAAGAAAGTTAGGAGTATGTGTGGGGTGCCTGGCCTTGAATCCTAGGCTGCATTTTATAGGCTGAGATGGCTACGTCTCTCAGCTTGGGTCCCAGAACTCTGGCTCAGGTCTGTGAGGGGATGCAGAGGGGACAGACACTGGGGTCAGGTGGGCTGTGCATACTCTGATGGAGTGGCACCAACAACTCCAGCAACCTCGAACTTCCCTGTGTTTATTATGTCCGGCACAACAGGAGCTTGCTAGTCTCAAAAGGAGGTATCCGTCGGTGAGCCCGCTTCAGGGTGTAGACATCTGGGAGGAGGAAGCTGCTGTTGCTGCTTTGCACACACTGTTTAATCATTTGCTCATCCCAGGACAAAAGGAAGACTTTTGTCACTCGGATCCTAATTTCCCAGAGGTCAAGGCCTTGGTCTTTGACATGGCGTGCCCACATCAACACTGAACGTTTGCTAGGGGACTTTCATCTGCTCTTTACATACTCACTCAGCACTTCCTGTGCTCCCCGCATGTGGTGGCTATTTTAAGAAATCAGACCCATTTGTCCAATGTCCTATAATACATATTGGAAATATTACTTGGAGTGAAGCTGGCCACGGGTGGGCAGTGAAACAAACAGTAACGGCTGGCCACTCAGGTTGTTGACTCCATTAGGGGTCAGGGACTGGGGCGCCAACTGCTTCTCTGTCCCTTCATCGATACACACGCTCATTTGCTTTATTGCCTTGTGGACATGGGTGTTCAAGTAAATTATAGGAGTATTTTAAATATATTGTATGGGATTAAGTCTGAAGTGGACTGTACTGACTCATTTGCCTTTATAACACTCTATTACTATTAGATTTGAAGCAGTGCTAGGAAGCCCGGGAGGAAGCAGAGAAATGTTCTCCATAACCTAATTGTCTCCGAGGACGATCTCATGTGCACGCATAATCTCATTGTCCATGGCTGGAAAATTATAGGAGAGTGAGAACAATTTTGAAGCCTCAGGCAGGAAATAGTAATAGATCTTAGTCTTTAAACTGGCACAATAAATATTGTCCAGCTTGCATTTTCCTTCGGAGTTTGTGTTATTTGTTATTTGTGGGAACCCCCTTTACCGTGACGGTCTCCGGCTACTTTTTACTCCGTTTGTTTCTGAGCTCAGGTAAGATGCTTAGTAGGCCAACCACACACTGGACGGATAATGATTTATTACAGAGACAATTTGCTCTGTCCCAAGCCTTGGAGATGGAATTCTAATCCTTTAAAATTCTTCAGTGTTTTCACAACCCACCCTTTTACCCCCCGCCCCCACTCCCACCCCTTTTTAGGACTGTAGCTTTTTCCAGCTGATTCTGAATCAAAGTGCTCACATTGGTCACCTGCAGATGACATCTGTCTAGTAGAAGTACTCGCTGTATTCATTAAGACCGGTCTTAGGCGTTTGCTCCATTGTATGAGCCTTGCTTTTTAAGATTGAATGTCACTTAAGGGAGAAAACACAACCACCAGGACAATTCCATCTATTTTTAGTTTCTGACTGGTTTGCTTATTTTATGTGTACGAGTGTTTTGCCTGCATGCACGGGTGCTGTGCACCACACACGTGCCTGGTGCCCAGGAAGTCAGAAGAGAGTGTTGGATAACCTAGAACTGGAGTTAAGGATGGTTGTGAACCAGCATATGGGTACTGGGACTTGAACCTCAGTCCTCTCTCTGCAAGAGCTACAAGTGCTCTTAACTGCTAAGCCATCTCTTCAGCTTCTAAATAACTGCATTTAGCAGGCATTCTAGAAGAATTTCACAGTAGGGTACTAAAAAAAAAATCCTGAAACATCTTTTTCTGCCTATATTATATATCTTTCCTGTGAAATAGATCAAAGAGAGCAGCAGTTCCTCCGGAGGTGTGCGGAGGGCAGGGCAGGGAGCTTTTGGATGAACACAATCTGAGAAGTGGTTGGTTATCTCTTCCTGCCTTTTCTAGCAAATGGCACAAGGTTTTAACAAGTGATGTGGATAGTAAGGACAAAAGACAGATCTGGGTTCCAGATAAAGAGGAGAGAAGGAGAAAGTCAGGTCTACCAACCCCAGTGATGAAATAGCTGTATCAGGTCAGGGCAGAAGTAAGGCTTCCATAGGTAAGTTATGAACTCTTTAACTGCTTATTCACGTAGATGTGTATTTTTTCTATACACAATACTACTACTTAGTATATGATATTATTACTTAATAGTTGTGGTAGTAAATTTTTGGCACATGGATAAGAGGTGACATTTGGCCTTTTTATGGCATCTGATTTTTACATCCTCCAAAGTGGCTGGAGTATCCCCTGGAAGATTCCCTATTGTTTCCACTCACAAACAAAGCATTGTGGTGACGGCCTTTTCAGTGGGTGTGTGATATGGCAGGAAAGCACTATGCGTCTTCGTCTTCGTCACTTCCCAGCTTCCTAAGCATCACAGCGCAAGTCTTTGCCAGATGTGAGTGGAAAGGAAGGGGCCATGAGGACATTCTCCGGCTGGCCTTGGACAATGCTGACAGCACGTATCAGCCACTCAGCACTTTCCCAAGTAGCCGCTGATGCCCGGCTACTCAACTTTAACCCAGGAAAAGGAGGTCATTTCAGGAAAGAGACTACACATCAAAGATGGTGCTGGCAGTCCTCGGGAGAGGTCATCGTCTGATATTTCCTTTAGCTTAGTGTCAGCACCCTCTTCGGGGAGTGAAACGCAGTGCTTTTCTGTCAAGGCAGAAACTGTGTGTAGATCCATCATTGCAAGCCGAGAGGAAGAAAAGCTTTTATCTCATGGCCTTGGAAGAAATCATGAGCATAAGCGTTTTCTACCACGTGTTAGGCACTGTGCTGGTTTCTTGCATAAACTGTCTAACTTAATCCTTACCATAATCAGAGCTACACCTCATTTTTTCTCTCCAGATAAGCTTCTTCCTCCAGTAGACACTGTGATTAAAGCGGCACTTATTTAAAATTACATCCTGTCTCTGACCTATGCTTTTTGATCATTGTTCCATATTACAAAATATTCTGTCTGACCTCCGCTTCATTAGACTCAAACATGGCGTGCTCCTTTTGTACGTCCCCTGATTTGCTGTCATATTCTACTATGGGTAATGAAAGTAGGAAATGACTGCCCCGGATTCTTCCCTTGTACACTTAGGGATACATCTGTGTTCATTTCCACAGCTTTGTCTCCAGGCCAGACCCCCTAGAGGATTGTGGGTTAGTGATCCCCAGCTACACCCACAGCCTAAAGCCTTGCCCCGTGGCTGTTACCTACAATAACAAAAGGTATTCTGAAGCTGTGATTAGGGCAAGGCTACGGACATGGGGAGACTACCCTGGATCATCACTGTGAGTCCAGAACAGCACAGTTTTAAGAGGGACACAGGAGATTGAGAGAAAAATCAGAGGAAGGCCCTGTGATGATGACAGAGCTCGGGTGAAGAACTTGAAATTGGAACCATGAGCCACAGAACACAGGCAGCGTGAGACAATGAAACCGAGGCAAGGAGACACGCTCGGATCCTTCAGAAACAATGAACATCTACTATGTCCCACTGATACCTTGACTTCTGCCCAGTGAAGCTGACCTAACACTTAAAACCTCTGGACTGTAAAAAAGATAGATGTATACCATTGTCTTAGTTTGGGATGGTATAAAGAGACGATCATAGATTTGGTATTTAGTTTTCTCAGTTCCTTAGCTCATGAAGGTCAAGACCAAATTGCTCGTAGATCTAGTGTCTCCTGATTTAAATAAAGATGCTATGTTCTCCTTGGTTCCCTACATGAAAGCAAAGAAAGAAGAGGCAGGCTCTCTTGTCTCTTCTTGTAAAAGCATTAAAGCCTCCATGAAGGCTTCACACTAATGGCCTAACTACCTCTAAAAGGGTTCCATTTCCAAATATCGTCACTCTGGGATTAAGGTTTCAACATGTAATTTTGGGGGCTCTGAGTTCACAGCAGTTGTTTTAAGTCACTAGGTTTGTGGCAATTTGTTATAGCAGTGGTGTGGGATGAACGGCATAATGTGTAGGTCTAGAAGACAGCTGGACAGAGCTATCTAATTGACGATAGCACCAAACACATGATGTTGCAATTGTGAGTTTTCAAGATAGCTTGTTCTTGGTCAGCCAGTCATCACCTGTGACTCACACTGTGGTACCTCTTCCTAGATGCACATAGGAATGAGACAGCCTTCCTCTGGCAACCAGCTACTCTCCATTCTTGGAGTGAGAAGGACCTTGCTGTTGAGAGAGGTCTTAGGAAGGAAACTCACCTTTGATTTACCTCCAGCTGTTTCAGCTCTGAACCTCATCTTCTCTTGCCCTTGCTTGTTCGTTAGGGTATGGTTACCATAGTAACAAGTAGTAATGAGTAACAAGGAACAACAAGGAACAAGAAGAGGGGCTTGCTAGTTCTTCCCTAGCCAGCATGGGAGAGTGAAAGTGATGGACCTTCTCTCTTGGGACATTTCTGTGGTCCAGACTCCGTGCATTTGATATTTAATTGCTGCTTGCAATCGGGAGTTGCAGAGAAGGTTCTTGTAGGTTCTAGATCTAATTGGAAAGAGCTATTTTAATGTAAGGAGAATGATAATCTCAAAACAGCACCTCAGAAAATAAACGAAAGCTATAGTGGACAAAGAGGAATTTTAACAGAGTATTGACTTTTAAGGAATATTTTAGTATTAACATCAACTCTAATCCTCAGCTAAGAAGTAGGTGTTATGTTAAAAATATTTATGATTGTCAGGAAATCTATATTAACATTCACATTTCAAAGAATAAAATGCATTATAATTCAGCCAGCAATGAAGCTAAATTTCACACCATTTATTTATTTGAACTCTCATGATTCAGATTTTATCCAGGATTATATTGACCTGTGGAGGAACTAATTAGAAGACCCCTTTCCCATCTCTCTTCCTCTTTCCTTTTTCAGCATCTGAGATTAAACCCAGGACCTTGTACATGCTGGTATGTATTCTGCTAGTAGGCTGTATCCATTTATGTATTTTTATTTTGAGATGAGGGTCACTAAATTCATCTAGGCTGATATTGAACTTGATCTGCAGCCCAGACAACCTATGCTGCAGTTGAGATTATAGGCCAGAACCACTAGGTCTCCTGGCTGAAGAAGGCCTTTTTAAACACTGTTCTGTCTGTTGTCTGTCTGTCTGTCTGTCTGTCTGTCTGTCTGTCTGAGATAGGGTTTTACTGCTGTGAACAAACACCATGGCCAAGGCAAGTCTTATAAAGGACAACATTTAAATGGGGCTCGATTACAGGCTCAGAGGTTCAGTTCATTATCATCAAGGCACGAACATGGCAGCAGGCAAGCAGGCATGGTGTAGGAGGAGCTGAGAGTTCTACATCTTCATCTGAAGGCTGCTAGCAGAATACTTGCTTCCAGGCAACTAGGAGTAGGGTCTTAAAGCCCACACCCAGAGTGACACACCTACTTGAACAAGACCACACCTCCTAATGGTGCCACTCCCTGGGCCAAGCATATACAAACTATCATTCTATTACTCTGTCTGTCTATCTATCTATCTATCTATCTATCTATCTATCTATCTATCTATCTCCACATATCTATTATCTACATATCTATTCATCTATCATCTTCTATCTATCTATCTATCTATCTATCTATCTATCTATCTATCTATCTATCTATCTACCTACCTACCCACCCATCTTTCAATCATCTATCTGTCTGGTGTGAATGGATAGACGTGGGTTGCCCATGCTATGGTGCTCGTGGAGGAGTGAGTTCTCTCCTCCCATTCTGTAGGTACTAGAGATAAAACTACAGTGTTCAGACTTGACAGTGGGTACCTTTACCCACTGGGCCATCTTAATGGCAAGAGGGCCTTTCTTTATATTTCTGCCTGTCAACACCATGGGCTGTGAATTTAATGTTTTATTGGCTCTGAGTAATCAAAAATACTTAAAAACATTTCCTTGTGATCTCTGTTAGAAACCTAAAAAAGAAAAATTTCTTATGTTTTATGTGTGGGGGTGATTTTCCTGCACGTACATCTGTGAATCATATTCATGCCTTGTGCTCAAGGAGGCCAGAAGGAAACTCCCTAGGACTAGAGTTAGATTGGGAGCTGCCATGTGGGTGCTGGGACTCGAACCAAGGTTCTTGTGCTCTTAACCACTGAGCCAACTCCCTAGTCCCATTTTCACTTTACTGAGACTCTTCTGAGCCTGTGTTGGACTTCTCTCTCCCTTTCCACCCTCAGAACTTTAAAGTGGTAAGGCTGAGTGGAAACTGGTTTGTTAATCTTCAGTGACATCTTAATTTGAAATTGCAGTCTTCGAGTACACACATTAATAGTGCTCTTTAAAATGCTCTGTGCCTTCACATACTCGATTACAAAGTTCCTGCTCAGGCCAAGTCCCGCTCTATGCCTGGAAGTGCTCCCCCTAACCTTGCTGGCATTTCTAAGAACAATGTTACAGCTCGAGGCAAGCAGAAATGATAAAAGTGTTTCTACTAATTGCAGCAAACGGCTCTGGAAGTATAAGCTGAGAGAGAAGGCTAAGTGAGTTTCTGGACAATTATTCCTCCTAAAAGCACAATTCACAACCACGCAGTACTAATGGTTTGGTCCCTGAGTGCTTGACTGAAAGTTTGGAGGCATGAAATTGCAGCCTTTCCAGAAATGTCAAATGGGGAACAGTAGACTATATAGTATGCACTACAGAGTGTTAGACAGTAAACTATGCAAAACTCTGCGATTTTCCTATTACTCTGAGCAAAAGTGAATGTTTCTGGACATACTGTTATAAACAAAAAGAAAACATTTAAAGCCCAAAACATTTGCTTTTTACTTACTTTTTGGTGCTAGGGTCTAACCCACTGTGCTCACTAGGATTAGGACTCACTCTAGCACTTTCCTGGACTTCGCCACTAAAAAGCCCTTGGCTCAAGGTCGAGAGATGGCTCAGAGATCAAGAGCACTGTCTGCTCTTGCAGAAGATCTGGGTTCCCTTCCCAGCACCCACATGGTGGCTCACAATCATCTGTAACTTCAGTTCCAGGAGACCCAAGCACCTATTCTGAGCTCTGGAGGGTTCTGTAGATATACAGTGCACATACATGCACTCAGGCACACATACATGAACATAAAACAAATATTAAAAATAATGTTAGTAAAAATCTTTATTGGGTAGGGGAGTGGAGGGGTGTGGGGGACTTTTGGGATAGCATTGGAAATGTAATTGAGGAAAATACGTAATTAAAAGAATGAAAAAAAATCTTTATTACTGAATGTACTTACTTAATTATTTGACATTTGAGACAGGGTCTCATTCTGTAGCTCTGGCTATCCTAAAATTCATTGTGTAGACCAGCCTGGCTACATAGTGAACTCACAGAAATCTGTCTGCTTCTGCCTCCTAAGTACTGTGATTAAAGGCATGTGATGCTATGCCTAGCCTATCATTGAATAATTTAAGACAGAAAGATGGTCACTTGTCTTGAAAAATCCCTCCACTTCTGAAGCTTACGTGGATCAGACAATGTTACTCACATCCAGGATCATTAGTGGGGGCATAAACCATGAATGAACTCTAGTATCAGGCTTACTAAGAAATCTAGCATACAGTGGGGTGGTGGTAGTTTCAGTTATTTGAGAAAACAAGCTGGGAGAACTCTTATAACTCAATAGTTCAAAGCCAGTCTGGATAACAGAGAAGGACCCAGACATAGGAAAAGAAAACGTAAAATAATCAATAGATAAATAAATGTCGTTTTTAAAAGTTGGGTTTTTTTGAGAGATGTTTAAATAATAATGTCCATATTGTATTGTTCAAATGATATTTTAAAAGTTATAGGGGAAAAATAAGTTATTTAGGAAATCAACCAGTTAGGTCTGGAGAGATGGCTCAGTTGTTAAGTGCTCACTGCTCTTACGGAGGACCTGAGTTTGGTGCCAAGCACCCACTTGGGGCCCGCTCCTGATTGCCTATACCTCCAGCTGCAGGGCATCTGATACACTCTTCTAGATTCCTGGGACACTGTTCTCACTCATCTATACACACACACACTCACACACTGGGACACTGTTCTCTATCCTCTATATACACAGACACACACACTGGGACACTGTTCTCAATCCTCTATACACACACACACACACACACACACACACACACACACTGGGACACTGTTCTCACTCATCTATATACACACAGACACACACACTGGGACACTGTTCTCACTCATCTATACACACACACACACACACACACACACATACACACTGGGACACTGTTCTCAATCCTCTATACACACACACACACACACACACACTGGGACACTGTTCTCACTCATCTATATACACACACACACACACACTGGGACACTGTTCTCAATCCTCTATACACACACACACACACACACACACACACACACACTGGGACACTGTTCTCAATGCTCTATACACACACACACACACTCACACACACACACACACACACACACTGGGACACTGTTCTCACTCATCTATACACACACACACACACACACACTGGGACACTATTCTCAATTCTCTATACACACACACACTGGGACACTGTTCTCACTCATCTATACACACACACACACACTGGGACACTGTTCTCAATCCTCTATACACACACACACATACACACTCACACACACACACACACACACACACTAGGACACTGTTCTCACTCATCTATACACACACACACATACACACACTGGGACACTTCTCAATCCTCTATACACACACACACACACACACACACACACACTGGGACACTGTTCTCAATCCTCTATACACACACACACACACACACACTCACACACACACACACACACACACACATAGGTATACTAAAATAAATCTTTCAAAAACTAAAACCAGCCGCTTGAAGTGAGTTTAGATTTTTTTCAGTGACTAAATCAATTTTACTTTGATAGTAATGATGTATAAAATAATTTAATAAGCACACATACCTTATAATATAGTAGGACTCTTGATTTGGAAGATTGAAATCCCGGTCTCTTTACTGAGTTGATTCAGTGCGGTCTGCTGAGATGGTTTCGTTGTTAATTGAGCCATCTTACAGCGAGACAGGCAGATTAAAGAACGTAATTTACTACTCTCTCCCTCAGCTCGTGGCTAATTTTAGGGATATACATACTATTTTTTTTTCAACAGTGTTAAGATGATCAAAGTTACAGCTGTTGCTCAAGCTCTCTCTGGGGATTGAGTGACTTAGAGTAATGTGCCTAAAATACCAGTTTCCCCACTTTGTTTGCTTCAGTTATGATCCTCAAGGCAGCCTCAACACTGATCTCTCAGAGAGAAAACGAGTTGATGGGTTTATATGCCTTTTTAGCCATGACTAACAACTACAGTTTTACTTTAAGATGATGAAAAGAAAAAGAAATATTGTTCATGTTTACCATTATGTTTTAAGAAAACTTGAAATTAAAACATCATATTCCTTCCCTGTGAAAACAAACTTCTGTGATTTCACCCTGAGGCTTTGACAGTTAACCACGAACAAGGGTTTGAAGAACGCTCGCTCTTCTCCCTGGTCCCTCCTGAGAACTTTGTAAGCTTTGCGTGTAAATGCAAACAAAAAAATGCTAAGCCTTTTGATGTTGAAGATTTGATGGCATCTCCAAATCTCCAGAGTAAATTCAAGGATTATGAGCTAGGACAGGCACACACAGGAAAGCACGAGAAACTAACAGTAAATATGCGCGACACCGGCTCCCAACAGAGCGCAGCAGAGTCTGAGTCACTAACAAAGAGTGTTAGTGGGAGAGGTGGGAGGAGAGAGGTGGCAGAAGCCATCCATTGGCTACATTCACATTCATGTTCATTTACATGCTAACGAAAGAACAGGGTTCACTCAAAGGCCTTTTTTTTCCTTCCTTATTCTTTTTCTTTCCTTTTTTTTTTTTTTTTTTTTTTTTTTTTTTTTTACGACAGGGTCTAAGCAGAGTGAAATTCAATTCTAGTCAGACCTGGGTCACCAGGGAGTTGATATCCCAAAGGCCTTTTTGTTCCCCTGGTGTTGAGATCTGAGTGAGTTAGTATTTAGCTGTTGGAGTCCAGGAAGCCTCTTACTAAGCAAGACAATGACCAAGGCTTGTGGAATCACCATAGCTCCACCCAGTCAGTGTCATTCTGAGAGGTGACCTCTGCATTTCCGCTACCCAGTGCGAGCTTGGTAGAAGTTGACCTGGTCATCCCAGGTCCAAGTGTCATTGATTGGCTGGTGATGGACAAGGCACAACGTGAATCTGTGTGATGCTTCATTCAACAAGTATCTTGGATTTATTACCTAAATCAATCTTGCTTTCCTCTTACTTGGCTTATTGTTTAACAACAGGAGCATGCGGGGACACATCCCCTTGTTTGCATCTGGTAGTGACTATCAGAAAGAGAAAGGTCTCCTAAAGCCTCACACAGGCATTGCACAACTGTTGAAGAAGGCGGCTGATCATAGAGTTACTAAGCTATCAGAAATGGACATGATGTATCTAAGGAAGAAGGCAGAACATGAGCAAACCTGATCCCCACCCCCCCTTTAAGAAATAAACTGGTGCTTTCTTCCCTTGCATGTTTCAAATGCTGAGGAAAAAAACAAAATAACCTTTAGCCTCAGAAGTTTCTTCTTTGGAACATTTCCCAATAAATACCAAGTACACAACCCTGAAAATATGAAACTTAAGGAATTAACTCAATAAAAATCGTGGTGACAAGAAGTGTGTTTCTGTCTCTATGGTACATATCTACTTTGGTTGCCTGTCGTCTATAGGTCCCAGTGTCCTAACTGAAGTGAAAACTTCCAGACTCGGTGGTGGGTATAAAAGTGACTAAAACCTCTCTAGCCCCACACTGTACTTCAAAATGTTCTTACTCTTTTCTTCCGCTATAAAACTAAGATGTTGTCCAAAATGCCCTTATAATATCTGCTATTAGCCTAGATCGAAGGATAAAGACTATTGAGGCCCACCTGTGAGAGGGACAAAGAGAGAGACACACAGAGAGAGAGAGAGAGAGAGAGAGATATGTCTTGAGTTTTTTTGGAGTTGTTATTGCTGAATCACATAGAAAAAGTTGAGTCACATATTTAACAAAAATAAAGCATTTCAAGTATTTTTTCTCTTCAGTACTTCATCCACAAAGCATGATTTGATTGTGTAGATTTACTGTGGTACACAGTAGTTTCATTGTGCTCTGAATACTTGCTGAGTCCTGGAAAGACAATACTCTATTAAGCTTCCATTTTAATGAAAGAAAGATGCAAGAGATAGGGGAAATGGGCAATTAAAATAACTATGCAATAATTCATGAGCAAGGTAAACCAGACAGAAGGCTGAGGCATTCTGCCATAGAAAGCGCGGTCTTGGGATCTGGCAAGATGGCGCAGCAGGTGAAGGTACGTGCTGCCACGTCTGATGACCTGAGACTTATCCTCGAGATCCACACAGTGGAAGGACAGAACCAAGTCCCACAAGTTGTCCTTTGATCTCTGCTAATGTGCTCAAGTACAAAGACACACAGACACAGTGAGAGGCATACGTACACACAAGGCAAGACCCTGAAATGCCTCAAGAAGTTGGCATTTGAATGAAGAATGAGATGCTGGCCGTGAGGAGAGCATTGTAGGTTAGGGCATAATAAATATGAAGAATCTGTCTCTCTCCAGCGTCCATCTTGACTAGTCTTCTAGAACATGACAGCATCATGAGATTCTGCTGTGAAGTCATTTCAGGAGTCAGACCCAATTTTATCATCAAACACCATGCAGGGTGGACTTTCTTAGAGCAGAATGCAAAACGGATCTTTCCATCCGATGAGAGTGCATAGAACAGGAATGTAGAAGACCCAACAGTAGCTAACACACCGGGAGTGAAGGATCAGTCCCTTCTCTGTTGACCTCTAATTGAAGACAGCCTCGCTGCTAGCTGTTTCCTACCTAGAAATGTTATGCCTTTACAAGAATATTTTGAGGTAGACCTCACAGACTAGAAATCCTACCATGGAAGAAATATTATGGCGTGTTCAAGTGTATCAGATACCCCTGTGCCAAGGTGTAGAAACGCCCTGCTGGGGTGGCTCCACACTGGTCTGGAAGGCGAGGCATTCTGTTAGATGTACATCAGCTAATCAAGTCACATACGCGCTTCCAACAGGCTTCTTGTTCATCCTGTGTCTCTGGCAAAACTGGACGGCTGCCTGGATGTCTGATCGCATTTCCAAATTCTAGGTTTCTCTTCTGCTCTCACTGATGTGGATCTGTGGTTCCCCCAGCCACCTGTGCAGGCAGGGTGAGCCACAGGAAAAGCGATTGAATTCCTTTCAATTTGGTTTCTCCTGAGGACCACCCCCACTCGTTTCTTTCCCTTAAGGCAAAAGGTGCAGTATAGGGGGAGGAGGGAGGGACGGGCAATTCGTGACTTGGTGCCTTTAAATTCCAAGTTCTGCATTTCCGTGACTTCTAACTCAACAAGAATGTTTAGAAAGCCAAACTCAAAGCTGTATTGGGAAGCCGGCCAACCCTCTGCCCACTGCACCTGGTCCCTTAAGAGATAATTTATGTGTGAGGCAATGGGAACACTGGAAGTGGTTTTCATTTTGTTTTGTTTTAAAGGTGAAAAATGCTTTTTATCTGTACAGGCGTAATCTGAAGGCAGCAGCAGGCGATTTATATGTATAATTCTGCAATTTGCTGTACTAGTTAAACTATTTTATCTGCCTTTGCAATGATAAAAAAAACACATTGCTATAGTGCTTCCATATAACAACAACGTGAAGCAGAAATAGAATACAGACAGATAAAATTGTGTAATGCCTTCACAATGGTGATTTGAGCAGCAATTGCTCCATTCCATTAAGAACAGGGAGAGTGCTTGCAGCCATCTCAGAGGAAGCCATAATCGGCTGCTTAGGGATGCAGGTAAGTAGACTTTATCTTTCTGAAAGTTCAGATTTATTTTGTAAGTGAATTCAAAGCCCAATTTTAAAATACAGTTAGTGTTTAGCTAAGCGCGCGCGCGCGCGCGCGCACACACACACACACACACACACACAATTCAGCAAAATGGATACAAGAGAATAAAACGGCAAGTTGCCTCAAGTTGATTATTACTTAAGAGTGTTCAAGCTACAAATCTGGAGTACTCAGAGAAGCCTGCTGGGCAGCAGGATTATTAATTAAGACAAGTTTAGATTGGTTGTCATACATCAGCATAAATCTTCAAATCTCTTAAAAATTTTATCATTCATTTATTTTATGTGTAGGAGTGTTTTGTCTGCATCTATGTCTTGGCACCACATTCATAGCCCGAGGAGGCCAGAAGTGGGTGTCAGATTTCCTAGGATTGGCATTACAGACGCTCGGTCGTAAGCTACCATGTGGGTGCTGGGAATTAAACCTAGGTCTTCAGGAGGAGTAGCCTGTGCTGTTAACTGCCAAGCCATCTCCCTAGCCCTACAATTCTTATAGACTCTAGGACATTCGAATTACATATTACACGTTCCTGTGACCTTGGAAGATAATAAGCACTAAAAGATCAGTCTGGGGAAGTACCATTACCATCGTAGTTTTCTCGCTATATTTATTTATAACCATAACAGCAATGTGCTCATTTTACATTTGTGTATATATGTTTTTAGCTGAAACTAAAAAGTGTTTACCCTTCTTTGGATAACCTACTTAATACGATAGCCCATTCTTAGGTTAACTATCTTACTATAGTATCTTTCAGCATATAAACACTCTGCCATTAGATCTTTAAGTGGTTTTAGGTGACAGAGTGGAACAGCTGGTACTTCACAGGCTCTTCTTGGCAGCCAGCAGAACAGAGCCTAACAGGGTAAAGGGATTCTGAGGACATTAGCAACAATCAGTTCTTAAACAGCCATTCGCTTTTACTTACCAGTTTAATTGATAAGTAAAATAAGATCTCTATCTCTTAAAGATTTAAGAAAATCTCAGACTAGATATGTTTATTGTAGGCTTAGATTTTTCAGAACCTACCTTATTAAGGGTTGTTAAATGCTTTAACCTCCCTTCTAGCCAACCACCCACCAGAGGTAGTGGAAAGGAAAGGTTTATAGGGCAAAGGGGGATGTGGACCTGTTTAGAATTAGTTCTTTGGGGGTGAGTCCAGTCTTCCTTGTCAGGATATCAGCAGTTCCGCTCCTCAGCAGTGGTAGCTAGAGCCACTTGCAAACACCATTCACGAATCAGTGACAGCAGTTCCATCCAGAAGAAACCTCGAGGCTCTGCCAATTGGGAGTCTGTGAGGCCAGAATATCACGAGACGCTTGTTGGTTCTCTCCACAAAGTCATGAAGACACAGGATGATCAGTGAGGAAGGTAAGACGAACCAATGCTACAGGGTTGTCAGCGAAGACCAGAGTTAGCAGAATCCAGTGAAGACCAGCAAAGAATGGCAAGGGGAACTAATGCCTCAGCACCATCCACTGTCTGTTGGCTTATACTTATGCCCTTTCTAAACACCAAGAGTCCTCTCAAGCCTCTGCGCTAGCAAAACACCACATGCCCTTTCCCCAGAAGCTTCTAGAACACACCATGTGTCTGTTCTCAGCAAAACATGCTCCCATAAGCCAGTTTCCAGAAAAACATCACATGACACAACTGAGTCTCCAAAGAAACCAGAAATTTCCACTTCAGTTAATAATCATTATTTGAAAAGACTTACCTGGTAAGGATGTCCAAACCAGAAATCGATGTGAGAACTTTTCTTCTTGGGAGTTGATAATAAATTTGGTTCATATTTGTGTCAAGGAAATCCATGGTTTTAAAAATTGTTCACGTACTTTCCTTAGGGAAACAGTAGGTCACTTTTCAACCCCACAGGGAAGCCACCTGTAACACTCCCGGTTGCTTCAATTCCATTTGGCTTCGTCACTAAATCTTCACTCAAAGCTGTCTCCTGACAGCTCACTTCAGGCACTTACCTGTTGGTTGTGGAAAATTTATGTGAGAACTTATCTTTCTTGTATGCTTACCATTATTCTCCTTTATTGCTGGAACACTTCTAGTTTCCAATTATCCCCAGATAATTATATTGTAATTGTATTTTGTTTATTATTCAGGACCACATTATTATAACTACATCATGCTATTCACAGTTGAGTGTACTGTATACTCTAATACCAATATTTGCTATGTTAATTTAAAAATACAATTTACTTATTGAATAATATTCTTGATTTCCACTTATTTAATTTTCTGTGTGTTGGCAACCAGTTAAACAGATCTCTGTTACCACACTTGAGGATTTTGGGGTGTCCACCTGTTTCTGTAGTAGTCGTTAGGATTGTTCTTGCATATGCTTCTGTTTTGTTCTAGTTTGGGTCAGTTGTCCTCTCTGCTGGCGACACTGTCCTCCAGGGCAAGGCAACCCTTTCCCATAGACATCCATGGCTTGTTTTAGTTTTTCAGGCCAAATGGTCACAGGTCTGTCTCCTCAGCTTTGATGTTTCAACAGTTAAGCAGTCACGGAGAATGTATAAATGCTGGACGTGACTGTGCTCTGACAGGGCTTTATTCATGGATAGTAAAGTTTGAATCTCTCATATTTTCATCTCAGTAAATACTCTCTCTCCCTTTGATTTTTAAAAGCCACTTTAAATTGTAAGAAACCCCAAACTACTCTTCTTCAGTCATGTGAAAAACAGGTGACAGACAGAAGTTGGCTCGGGGAATAGTTTGCTGCCTGTCTTTGCAAGGTGACTCTGCTTTCTGTTTTGATTTGAATCCGGACATCCCCCAAACCCAGCTATTTTGTGTTGTTGGGGTTTTTGAGAGGGTGGATAGTTTAGGCTGGCCTCAAACTCACCTTTTAGCTGTCATGGAGTTTTTACCTTCCAAATACCCAGTATTACAGGGGCTGGGAATCCAACCCAGGGCTTCATGTATTCTACTAATTCAGCGCACATTGCTGTTCAGGAATGTTTCACACACTACTTTGATACATCATATCCTTTCTCCCTCTCTCTCACTACCTCCTTTTGCCTCTCCCTTCTCCTCTCTCCCTTGCTTTTTCTGCTATAGTGCCCTTACTGGTCTCAAACTCCAGACAGATCTGCCTCAGCGTCCTCAGTGCTCCGGATTACAGGCATGTGCCAGCACCAAGCTTACATCTTAGATCTCTATCTTCTAATTGCCTCCTGGGGGCGGGGGGATAATCTTAAATAACTGAAGTTCACCATTTTGCTTTACAAACTCTGTGATTTTGGAGACATTTCTCCATCATTTGTAAACTTACATTGTTGCTACCAAGAAGTCTGATATCAACATGATTCTTGTCTTGTTTGTAACAGGGTGTTATGAACCCAGGGTAGTCTTGAGACTCTTTGAGGATGACCTTGAACGTGTGACCCTCCTCCTGCCTCCACTTCCCAAATGCTGGGATTTTAGTTGTGCTCTATGCTACGGGGTTTTGTGAGGTTCTTGGGACTTAAGCCAGGGCTTTGCACACTAGGGAAGCACTCTGATAACAGAGCTCCATTCCCTGCCTCCAGTGAGAGCCCTTCTCTTTCGTTTCTGCATTTATTTATGTGTGTGCTCTTGTGCTGTGGCACACTTGGGAGGCCAGAGGACAAGCTAAGGGTCTGTTTTCCCCTGCCCTTACGTGGCTTCCAAGGGATAAAACTCACGTTGTCAGATTTGGTGGCAAGCATCTCTGCCTGCTGAATACTCACAGTGACTCTTAAGCTTGTTTTTGTTTAGTTACATATTTATTTTGTGGTTCTGAGGATTGAACCCAAGGCCCCTTGGATACTTAACAAGCACTCTTACGCTGGGCTAATCCCCAGCCCTAAACTTGTATGTATTTAAATCTAAAATTTTTAATATTTCTCCTTTATTGTAAGATTGTGAAATTTCATAATTTAAAAGATTTTTTTTTGTTGTGTTTTTGTTGTTGTTGGTCTTGGATAGGGTCTCTCTGTGTAGCCCTGGCTGTTCTGGAACTCATTCGTAGATTAGGCTGGCCTTGAACTCATCGATCCCCCTGCCTCTGCCTCCTGAATGCTGAGATTAAAGGTGTGTGCCACCACTGTCCAGCTAAAAGGTTTATTTTTATTTTTATTGTTTTTAGTTATGTGTATGTGTTGTGTGCCAGTGTGGGCATGCATGTATCTTTCTCCTTTCATCTATTATTTTTTAAAATATGATTTTTATCTCATCTTTTTTGGAGATAACTTCAACCTATTACAAATTTAGTTAAATTTTTCCCCATGTATTTTAGGCACACACACAAAGATAAGGAGATCTAAAAGGCAATGGAAGTTCTGAAGTGTGTGGATGGAGTTTGTTGAACACACAGAGTCTGTAGATCTGTCATCATGGTGGCCTGGCTGTATTCCTCAAAAGGAATTGTATAACTCTGGCCTAGAATATTTAAGTTTTGTTGCTAGCATTTTGCGAATAAAAAGAGAGAGAGAGAGGGGGGGTATTTTTAAAGGGTAGTATAAAATTTTTCACATCATCTTCTTGTTTTTCTTAGTATGATAATATGGTACCTCTCTCTCAATTTTGCCTAGGTTCACAGGGTCCTGAATCCCTGTATTTATCTTCTGCTGGGGAGTAAACATCCTGTCATCTGGGAGGGACAGTCTATAGTATTCGCCAGAAGAAGCAAGAGCTTTGTGTTAGCTTTGTTGCTTTCAGAGTGTTTTAAAAATTATATACATATACATACATATATATATGTATATATATATAATTTTTACTATTTTAGGATTTATTTGTGCATATAATGTGCCTTAATAGAATCCATCCCTTGTTTCCTCTAACTCCCAACTACCTCCCCCTCTTCCTCCTTTTCCCTCCCAGCTTCATGTGCCTTGCTTAAGTCCACAGAGTTCATCTGGTGCTGACTTGATGTACATGGGTGTAGACCATCTGCTGTAGCATGAGGAACATCGTCATCTCCTGGGCTGCTCGGAAGGTTCTTCTGAAGTAAATGAGCTTGTTTCTTAGAACCCGTGGCCAGTTTAGGATTTAGCTCTGTTTGTCTGCTTTCCTGTTTTCAGTGTTCTGTGACATCATCCCTTCTCTTGCTGTTCTCTGTGACATTACTACTTCTCCTGCTGTTCTGTGACTTCACCCCTGCTCTCACTGTTCTGTGACTTCACCCCTGTTCTCACTCTTCTGTGACTTCACCCCTGCTCTCACTCTTCTGTGACTTCACCCCTGCTCTCACTGTTCTGTGATTTCACCCCTGCTCTCACTGTTCTGTGACTTCACCCCTGCTCTCACTGTTCTGTGACTTCACCCCTGCTCTCACTGCTCTGTGACTTCACCCCTGCTCTCACTGTTCTGTGATTTCACCCCTGCTCTCACTGTTCTGTGACTTCACCCCTGCTCTCACTCTTCTGTGACTTCACCCCTGCTCTCACTGTTCTGTGACTTCACCCCTGCTCTCACTGTTCTGTGACTTCACCCCTGCTCTCACTGTTCTGTGACTTCACCCCTGCTCTCACTGTTCTGTGACTTCACCCCTGCTCTCACTGTTCTGTGATTTCACCCCTGCTCTCACTGTTCTGTGACTTCACCCCTGCTCTCACTCTTCTGTGACTTCACCCCTGCTCTCACTGTTCTGTGACTTCACCCCTGCTCTCACTGTTCTGTGACTTCACCCCTGCTCTCACTGTTCTGGAACTTCACCCCTGCTCTCACTCTTCTGTGACTTCACCCCTGCTCTCACTGTTCTGTGACTTCACCCCTGCTCTCACTGTTCTGTGACTTCACCCCTGCTCTCACTGCTCTGTGACTTCACCCCTGCTCTCACTGTTCTGTGATTTCACCCCTGCTCTCACTGTTCTGTGACTTCACCCCTGCTCTCACTCTTCTGTGACTTCACCCCTGCTCTCACTCTTCTGTGACTTCACCCCTGCTCTCACTGCTCTGTGACTTCACCCCTGCTCTCACTGTTCTGTGACTTCACCTCTCCTCCTGCCATTCTGTTATTCTCTTTGTGAGTTCATGTTTTACAAACTGTTATATCACTAATGGGGTTGGGGGTAAGAATGAAGATGAAGTATTCAGTTTGTCATTTTAAACTGGACTAATTTTAAGGGAGGAGTTCTCTCATGAGAACATATTAATCTTTCATATATTTCAGTCAGAACTCACATGGTTTATAAAGTATGTCTTTGTGGGAGGCATAGGCTGTGAATAAATAGCTCTTTCCTTGAGGGAGTAATAGTAAGTTTGGCTTCATATGTTTTTGGCAGATGCCTGGAGTTATGTGTCCTAAGGTATTAAGTGTTTTGAATATGTAGGGTTAGTCTCTGTAGGCGCTGTTCTAAAGTACATTATGTGCTGTTACAGTATTCTGCCAATGGTTTTATACATATATATATGTATGTATGTATGTATGTATGTATGTATGTATGTATGTATGTTTTTCAAGACAGGGTTTCTCTGTGTAGCCCTGGCTGTCCTGGAACTCACTCTGTAGACCAGGCTGGCCTCGAACTCAGAAATCTGCCTGCCTCTGCCCCTCCCAAGTGCTGGGATTAAAGGCGTGTGCCACCACACCCAGCTTAATGGTCTTATATTTGTTAGTACTAGATCCATCTGGTTCTGGCAAAAACACTCAAGTAACAGTGGCTTTAATACTATATAACTGCATTTCTTCTTTATATAAATGAAGTTCACATCTCTGTATCTTCCACGTGGCCCAAGATGGCTCCTTCAGTTCCAACTAGGTTTTCACCTCAGCTGACAAGTGTATGCATGTGCACCTTTCTTTTTAAAGGCACTTTCTAGAAATTGCATGGATCACCATTACATACATTCTGCCGGGCAGAAAATCGTCAAGTGACTGTATCTTAGTTACAAAGGAGTTTGAAAATTGTAACTATTATAAAGAGCCCGACAATAGCTTGTTCTTTTATAAAGGCATGGGTCTTTATAAATAAATACATGTGGTCTTGGGAAGTAGAAGTAGAACACACGAAGGAATAAAGAGTTGGGAAACGGGAAAGAAAGTATAGTGTTTTCAGAAGAGTGCAAGCGAGTCTCCAGCTAAGAGAAGCAGGAAAACTGATGTTAGGAGAAAGTCCTGGACAGAGGGTCTGAAGATTGGGTACTCCTCTTGGTTCTACAAACTCCCTTGCACAAGGTCTCCTCTGTGAACCTTTTATTCAGTGTGCTGGGGACCACCAAGTAGTGGGTGCATGGAAGCTGGGGTGAGCTTCAGATCCATTCTTTGCTCTACAGGGTCAATCAACATCTTGTGAGCTAAGTTTCCAAACATGGGATAAGCTCTTCGTATTCTAAACACAGCGGCTGACTTTAGATTATCTTATAGTCGGGATAAGTAGAGCTCCATAATTACTCTTGGTCTTACTTTGATTATCAGTGAAATGAGATGTTAAGAATAGACTTACAGCTCCAGAATCCTACATTGGAGTGCCCTGGGGTGATATAATGAACTAGAAGGAAGGGTATTGTGGAATATTATGAAGTTGCAAAGGCAACAGAGTGTAACCTTATAGCTCCAGATGCCAGGTAACAACAGCTTGGACTTCTTTTTTTTTTTTTTTTTTTTTTTTTTTTTTTTTTTTTTTTTTTGAGACAGGGTCTCTCTTTGTAGATCTGGGTGTCCTAGAATTCTCTATGTAAACCTCCATGGCCTCAGACTCACAGAGATGCTCTCTGCCTACCAAGTGCTAGTATCAAAGATGCCACCATCCCTGGGTTTATACTATGTTTTTGATGTCATCTTTTTGTAAAGATAGATTTTGAGGGTATGTTTTTACTTAACAACAACAACAACAACCACAAAACAAAAACAAAAAGCAACACTACCTGAAAATTAGCAGAGAACAATAAAGAGGGTTGCAGAGCTCAGACGACTTTATGGTTTTCTATGAATTATTCAAACATGTAAATACATCTCAGTAGGCAATAATTATAGTTTTCTTTTTACTTTGTGTATTTGTTTAAAAACAGCTCTTAATACGCTGTGAATGCTTATTAGATGTCTAGACCCGCCCACTTGACCAGCGAGACTGAGTGCCTTGAATTCCAGAGTTTGGGAGGCAGAGGTGGGTGAGACTGTCACTGCTGCTTTGGTTTAGGGACGCTCTGAAAAGATATCACTAAAAGATTCATTGGCTGTGACCCAGGAAAATGTGGGTACCTTTGGATTAGATCATCTTTAAGATGTTATCAAACTGACTGATACATGACGACTTCTAAGTCCAGAAGCATTCTCTGAATATGGTTAAAGGCTGGCAACCCGGACCTGAATATTATAGGAAGGAGAAAACTAAGCTAAGGGTCATTTCTCAGACCTTGTTCATCTGACTCAAACTGCTCTCCACAGGACTGCAGACACAGTGTTCCCTGACAACTCTGAGATCACAGTTTGGGTCGTCTTAAGGGAGTATGTTTCCATTTTCAAATTTAAAGTCGGGTCAGTTAGGAATAGCTAATCCTCGCTGAGGGAGCGGCTTGCGGGGTCGTGAGATGAGTCCCAGCCAAGGGATTGAGGAGAGAGTTGTTCTTGGCAAGCAAAGTGAGACTTGGGATATGATTTCATAAAGAACAGCGTTAAGTACTGCAGTCAACTAACCCAGACTTTAGCATTTGTCAAATGTTCAAGAATGTGTGTGAGATTCAGATTTTTGGCTTCCTGTGGATACAAGGCCCAAATGAGTAACCAGTCATTTTCTGGGAAACTCGCTGCTAGGTCTTTCTTACAGTACCTTCCCCAAACTATCATCGTTAGGAGGCCAAAGTCCTCAGCTCAAACAAACAACCAAAACTCTGAGAAAGTCAAGAGCCGTAATGTTCAGATAAGCTGGCTGATTAAAAGGAGAAACTCTGTTGATATCAAGAAGCTCGGAATGATTAATGAGGAGATTAACCACAGGCTGTAGTCTGTGCAGCATTCCCCTGCTTTCTTAGTCACATGAGAATCCATCCTGAGTGTGAAAACTACCGCCTTGGGTCAGTCAAAGAATAGAGCAGACGATCAGGTTTCCTTTCTCCAGGTTGCTCAGGTGCCCATGGATTTGACATCATTAAGACACAAAGTGGGACAGGTGCTCACAGCACACTCACCTCCTGTTCATGTTGTTGTTGGAATTCCTCCTCCTTCTTCCGCGTCTTCTTCTTCCTCCTTCTCCTGCTGCTTTTCTTTCTCCTTCCTTCCTTCCTTCCTTCCTTCCTTCCTTCCTTCCTTCCTTCCTTCCTTCCTTCTTTCCTTTCTTCCTTCCTTCCTTCTTTCCTTCCATAGGTTCTCTCTACATATATCTGCTGGTCTGGAATTCACTATGTAGACCAGGCTAGCCTCAAATTCACAAAGATCCACCTGCCTCTGTCTCCCAAGTGCTGGGATTAAGGACGTGCACCTCCACAGCTGGCCTATAGCTGTTCTATCTTTCCTATGTTTGCTTTTCTCTTTTGTATCAGAGAAACCCAGTATTTTCTTATACTAAAGAAGGTGCCATAAAATTTATCTACAAATATCTTTTGGCAATATTCCCCATATTAGATCATTATGTTAAGTGAAATTAGTCAGGCCCAGACACTGTTTTTCATATACAGCATGTAGGTTTAAATTAATGTGTGTGGGTTTATGTTTATGAGGTGTGGATGGATGAGGATAGTGAGGAGCACATAAGAACAGAGTATAGCCGGGCGTGGTGGCCACGCCTTTAATCCCAGCACTCGGGAGGCAGAGGCAGGCGAATTTCTGAGTTTGAAGCCAGCCTGGTCTACAAAGTGAGTTCCAGGACAGCCAGGGCTACACAGAGAAACCCTGTCCCAAAAAAACAAAACAACAACAACAAAAACCCCCCAAAACCAAAGAACAGAGTATAGTCACATATGTATGAAAATGTCATCGTGAAATACATTTCTTCATATACTAACCAAAGAGCAATTTTAAAAGTAAGTGAAGGTCTGAAGCTGGTGGAGCACTTGCCTAACTGCTTCCTGGGTCTTGTCCTCGGCGATGCATATAAACGGGCATGGTGGCACCTGCTTCCCGTCCCAGCATGTGGGAGAAGGAGGCAGGAGGAGCAGATGTTCCAGGTCATCCTCAGATACACAGTGAGCTTAAGATGAGTCTGGGCCACATGGACACGTCTAAAATAATTAATTTATAAAATCACTCACTTTTAAAAGAAACAGTGTGGGCGGAGGGGATGGCTGAGGCAGAAAAGCAGCTACTGCATAAGCGCGAGGACCTGAGTTCAGGTTCTAGCGCCCACATAAAAGCTGGGTGCAGTGTGTAACCAGGTACCACAGAAACAAGGGGGTCCCTGGAGTTCCTTGGCCAGCAAGTATAGCTGAGTTGGTCTCCAGAGTCAGTGAGATCACCTGTCTCAAAAAAAGAGGTACAAAAGAAGAGGGTGATGGAGGATGCCTGATGGTGACCTCTGGCTTTTGTACATATCTATGCACCTGTGTGCTTTTGCACACATATGCACAGGTACACACACACACACACACACACACATACACACAAACATACATATATCTCTCATATACACACAAGTTTTGTTTTAGTAGAAGGAAAACTGGATTTATACGGGTTCTTTGTGTTCTCTGCTACAGCTATGGCCTTTATCATTTAACTTCCATGTACTCTGGTTCTCTCCTCTGCAATGCACTGAAAATGACATTGGCTTCATATAGTACCTATCTCATAGGCATGTCCATACTTTTTGTTTCTTAGTTCACAGAGACTCACATCTTTTATTCCTTGTGTATATGTGTTTCCCACCCTTTTTAAGTTTATTTTTCTAGAAATTTCCTGTTTAGATTTAGAATGGGCTCTAAAATGCTACTGGTTATTCAAGGACAGATCTAGCCATGACAGAGCCCGTGTGTGTGTGTGTGTGGGGGGGGAGCGGTGTTGATGCCTGACTGGCGTGACAGTCCTGTACACAAGCCACCTGATGTCTTACCATGTGTTGATATGCCTTTAATTCTAGGTTTTCAGACTGGCAGATGAAATTACTTCGTCAGCGATTTGAGGACCCCTTCATGCTGGGGCTGCCTCTGCTTCCCTTCCCCCACTCAGTACGTTTCCAACTGCCTGTCACTATTGACCTTAATAATAACCTCATATCCTCAACAGTTTAGCAACACATAAGAATTAATGTTTCCAGAAAAAAAAATGGTACATTCTAACTCCCCTACTCCAGTCCAAGATACATTGTTATGCACAATTATTGGGCTGCTGAAAGACAGTGCTGTAGAATAAGGGTAAAATCTACTCTAATCCTGGAGTTTTGCAAGAGAGGGAAGTAAGGCCTCGGTGTTCAGTGAAGCCATAAGCTTGCAGAAAGCGAAAGTTGTAATCAGCAGCCAAGCATGGGTTACACCACAGAACACACACATGCCTGCTGGAACTAGAGTGGTGTTTAAAAGCCAACACATTTGCTCCAAATACTGTGCACTGCTTTCTGCCAGGACCGGTACAAACTTGGGTTACACATCCCAGAGGACTCGCGTATGAAAGCTCGGGTGTCTTGGGATTAATCGAGCTCACGCCATTAGAGGAGCAATGCTCTGTTGTGCGTGTTTTCTCAGTGTTTTGCCTCCTTGGCTTGCTCACAGGGGCCTGCCTGTTTTTCCTCATTCTCTGCTGGGTCTTTAGACAGTGCTGTCTTTGACAGCAAGCTGGATAAATCATCAACTGCATGCTGATGAGCTGCTTTGCCTTCTTCTGTCTAAATCAGGACAGCCATGGAGACTGGAAGGGGACAGGGTGACGAGTATGTTAGCTCCCACCGTCCCTTGCTTCGCCTTTATCTGGGACATTTTCCATTTTCCACCTTTCCTCCACTGCGTCCTCAGTTTAGGACACTTTGTCTCCGGCCTCTTTTCTGCCAGGAGCATAACTGCTCCGTTGTCCTGATCATTTGTTTGTTTGCTTGCTTGTTTTTTTTACTGATCTTCTGTTCATTTCTCATAAGAAAGTAAGAGAGCTCCGAAAAAAACAAAAAAACAAGAAACAAAACCCCCAAAACCAGTGAGTCCACCCACTTCCATTCTCAGAGAAGCAACCTTCTCAAAGTCAGTTTTCATGTAAGGTGCTCCTCCTCCTCCTCCTCCTCCTCCCAAACAAACCTATGCCCAGATTTGTCTGGAGACTGCACATCCCCAGCCTTCCCGGGGATGCGCTCTGCAGATCTGGGAGGACACTGCACGCTCCCTTTGCCAGGTTTAAGATGATGACACCCCCGCCCCCAGATCCAAAGACTTTCAGTAGCATGCCCCCAACCAACCTTAGAAAGGGTTTCCTTTGCTATAGCTCTACAACTGAAGTTATAATTAAGCTTTATGTTATCACCCTGTAGCTAGTTATAATTTTAGATAACCTCAAACTTTACATCTTTTTTTAAAAAAATGATTTATTTTTATTTTATGTGCACAGCTGTTTTGCCTGCATGCATGTCTGTATGAGGGTGTCAGGTCCCCTGGAGCTGGAGTGACAGACAGTTGTGAGCTCCCTGTGGGTGCTGGGAATTAAACCCAGGTCCCCTGGAAGAGCTGACAGTGCTCTTAACCACTGAGCCATTTCTCCAGCCCCTTCACATCTATCTGGTTTGTTTGTTTGTTTGTTTTGTTTAGAAAGGGTTTCTCTGTATAATAGTCCCGCTGTCCTGAAACTAAAGAGCTCCATCTGCCTCTGACCGCCCCCAAGTCCTGCGATTGAAGGCATGAGCCATCCTGCCCTTTTTTCTTTACTATTTGTGCATAAAGACAGCCAGAGAATTGATAAGGACTTACTACAATTTTAACATTTTATGAGTATTTTTTAATGGAAGCTATCCTTCTTCAAATTTATCTTCACATTTACTTTTTTAAATAAGTACTTAAACCGGGCGTGGTGGCGTACGCCTTTGATCCCAGCACTTGGGAGGCAGAGGCAGGAGGATCTCTGAGTTTGAAGCCAGCCTGGTCTACAAAGTGAGTTCCAGGACAGCCAAGGTTACACAGAGAAACCCTGTCTCGAAAAAAACCAACCAACCAACCAACCAACCAAAAACAAAAACCAAAACAAAACAAAAAACAAACAAAAAAACAAATACAATATATATATATATATATATATATTTTTAAAGGTACTTAAAACCTGTATTACAGGAGTCCTGCATTCCCTTCTCATTTATTTTGTTTTATGTGTAATAGGAAGAAGTAGCCGAGCAATGGATACAAACACAGAATTTTACCTGCCAATATGAGTCTTGTGATTTGTCAATACTTCAGAACATTGCTCCTGGGGCCGGAGCATGTCACATTAGTATACAATGAAGCGTCCTTTCTCTCCTCAAATATGTTCTGTATCATGACTATGCCCCAGTCAAGGACCCAGTCATCAACTTTAAACCCACAAGGTCACCTGGTCATCTTGTGATTACAGCAGCAGCTTTGCGGCTGGTAATTGTCCTACAGCTGTGGCAGGTCAATGGAAAAATGTTCTTTAAACGCCATAAGCGTCTGATTGTGCAATACCGAAATGAGACTCATTGATTATTCCTACTGCTGGCCGGCCAAAGCCGGGGAAGTAATTAGGGCTTTTTGTGTGGATTATCCACTGAGAAAAGGTCAAATAACTACAAACGGTGCCAGGAGAGAGGAGCCACCAAGGACCACAGCATCCGTGATCAGTTAAGAAATGCTAAGGCAAGTCTTAATAATGACGTGCTTATGCCAGGCTCTGCAGAACGTGATCGTCTGTCAGAGAAAATCCAATGAAGCATGAGTGATGGCTACTTTCTTCCTAGGAAGCTGGCTTCAGGTCCCTGATGCCCATCAAACAGGTCTGTCAGGGAAACTGGACTGAGAAGAATTTAAAACGCAGGGCTTACCAGCCTCTCTTTCTTTAAGTCCAGAATGAAGGCTGGCAACCATTCTTTTTGTATCTTCCTGTCTGTGCCACGGGGTACTGTTTTTCACGTTTGAGATGAGTGAGTTTGAAGCCGTTCATTTGCAGACTCGGATTGGGAGTATGGAAAAAGAAGTCCCCTGAGCCACCACATATCTGTTCACAGAAACACAAGCCTAAGCAAAGAGTATAGGCTTCCTTCCACCTGCTCAGATCTATCCTCCATAGTTTCCAAGTCTAAGATAGTTCATCTAAATCCACCTCCGATCCCCAGCTCTGTGACACCTGAAACTCTACAGTGAAATTGTCTTCCATCCTCTTAAACGATTGGCTTATGTGAGCGGAGACATTCTTCGGAAGGTGGCAATTTGGCCATTCTGCATCCAAGTAGAAAACATTTCGTAGTTTGATTGAGATGGCGTTAGGGAATCTGTATATGGAAAGTAAGAAAAGTTGTTGGGGATACCCAAAGCAAGCATTCTTGGGGTACTTCCTACCTATGCCTGAGGTAGAAAATGCAGGGTAGTAATGAGAACACCAGCTTTATGTGTTCAAGTCCTGGTTCGTGACCCTGGGCTGCGTGGCAAATCAGCTGATCTTTCTCAGCCAAAGCAGAGGGTGAACTGACTGTGAGTGTTTTAGAAGCTGGTGAAGAGGTTGATCAGTAATGACCTAATGCAGAAAGGCAGAGTTTCTGAAGAGCATCTTGTCTTCCTAGATAATTCCTTCCAAGACTTCTGAGGAGCCGGAGAGACGGCTCAGTGCTAAAAAGTGTAAGGACCCGATCCCAGCCACCAATGTAAAGAAGCCAAGTATGGTCATGCTCACCTGGGAGGCAGAGGTAGATGATCCCCAGGGCATGCTGGCTAGCAAGTCTAGCTACAACAGTGAATTGCAAGTTCAGTGTTTGCACATGTATAAACAGAGACAGGCAGGCAAATAGAGACACATACATAGAGAGAATAAAATAAAAAGAAACAGGGATTGTCATCAATAATCTTCAGAGTATCTTGGGACACACTGTGAGCTACCTAGTGATCATACTATAGTGTGGGCTTCTCCCAACCAGAATAGAAATTCAGTCTATGGGCATAAGAGACTGGGTGAAACCCAGGCAATGAAACAGGCCCAGGACCTGAATAGAATCCTTCTTCCAAGAAGGGGTTCCAATATCATATCAGGAAGTTTCATCGGCAGTCTAATAGGGAAGTGGGGCTTGGAGGGTCAGAATGAATGACCCGAAGGCTTGACGTCGGTGTCCCAGCCTTACTTCACCATAGGCAGAGATGATTCTACAGTGGGGCTAAGTAGATAGTATGGGGTCATTGGTGCCTGCAACAGAGCAAGTCCTCGAGAAAAGGGAACATAACACTTCTCCAAGATTAGCGTTTCCTCCCTCAGAGTCTCAGCAGTGACTTTTATGAGGGCCATACGGCTAGTGAATAGTAGTGCTTTGAGTCTTCTGGAAGAGGGCTGGGTTTGCTGATAATTTACTATCCCAGCTTTTCCCCCTGCTAGTGGCTGGCATCCCTAAGGATGACTGACCAGAAACGCATCTCTACACAGCTCTCTAGTGAACCTGGAAAGAACCTTTATTATTTCAAGCAGCAAGGACTCCTCTCGATGGGTAGAATTGTCTGATTACACGGAACTGGAATCCAAGCAGGAGCCTAACAGTTTTGGGCAAATGTAAACTTGGAGAATTGTAGGGATTACCTAAGTGTGGGTAAATGTATGTGTATTCTTATGTGCACGTGGAGGTCAGAGGTTACCCTCAGGTACTGTTACTCGGTAGCCATCTCCCTCGGTCTTTGAGGCAGGGTCTTTGAGGTCTGTCCTTGGAACCTGAGGCTCACCAAGCGAGCAAGCCTGGCTAGCTGCTGAGTCACAGATCTGCCTGTCTGCCCCCCTCATGCTGGCATCACCTGCTCTCTTGAGCATGCCCAGCTTTTCAGATGGGTTCTGGGAATGAAACCCGGGTCCTCATGTTTGTACAGCAAGCAGTTTATTGACTTAGCCACCTCCCCAGCACCTACCCTCACCCCTGTCATTTGCATCCCTAGGTGTTCTGGAAAGAAACACTATGCAAGTCATAAGCCAACTACTGTCACAGGACTAGTAAGTGATGGATCTTAAATTCGAAGTCTGTGCTTTGAACAGATGAGCTAAGTACCCAACAGTTCCTAAAAGGAGGAGAGGCCCAGAGATGAGAGTGCTGATCTCAACCCCCAGCCAGGGGTGTGTTAATCCTTCAGGGAGTGTGTGGGGGCTTTCTGCAGACACCATCCTCCAGTTGAATGCTAACAGGGGAGTTTTCACATTCTGAGGAGTGTTTGTGGGGCACAAGGAGCCTTCTTCCAATAGGAGCTACAAAGGACAAAGCTTTCAAGAAAATGAGGACGACATGGGAGCCCATTCATTGCCATGCTCCTCCTTTGTCTGAGGGCTCTTAACCCATGGGGACAGCTCCTCTCCGCAGGAGTAAGCACCTGGAAACCTCACCTCATGTTGAAAGTTCTGTCTCTTACAGGTGGTGGGAAACGAAGCATGCTTGTTTGAACATCCATTTCTACCCTCGGTTTTACTCTCTGTATATTTTTTTGTTGAAACCGAAAAAGCTTTTATTCTGAGCAGTAAGTGACCTGGACAGAAGCTGGCTTTATCCTGCAGAAGTTTGGAAGCTGGAGCGGTTAGATGGACACAGCTGATTAATTTTTACTTCACACCCAATTCCCTGCTGTTTATTTTGACTTGCGTAACTTGCTTGTATCGGCTTGTGCTGACTCTCGCTGCCAGCGAAACGGTCCGCAGTATTTTGTTTTGTTTTGTGTTTTAATGGCAGCCTTCATACAAAAGTAATTCATGGTATGGAATGAGCCAAGTCAACACACTAAAAACTAAAAGGACCCTTGTTTACTCGTGACTGAACTGCAGGAAGACTCCAAGGCACTGTCCTTCCAGTGCCAAGCCGTGAGCCAGTCTAAAGGCTGAGCATGGCAGCTAAACTTCATTCAGTGATCACTTGTATAGAAAACTACATTGTAGAAGAATTTATTTCCTCTTTCTTTCTTTCTTTCTTCCTTCCTTCCTTTCTTTCTTTCTCCCTTTCTTCCTTCCTTTCTTTCTTTCTTTCTTTTTTCTTCCTTCCTTTCTCTCTCGCTCTCTCTCTCTTTCTTTCTTTTTTTCTTCCTTCCTTCCTTCCTTCCTTTCTCTCTCTCTCTCTCTCTTTCTCTCTTTTAACAGGATCTAAAAGCACAGGAGATCTTGCTGACTGAAACATGGCTTTCTTCACAGGATAATTGACTTGGGAATGGAAGAATAACCTGTCTGTTGGGGGAAATTATCTTGTTGAAATACCATTCTTCTCCCACCAAGGACTTGCTACCTGGGGCTGTTGGGCTGGGGTAGGGTGGGAACCGAACTATGCAGCCTATTTGAGTGTCTGAGGGTGTGTAGCAGCTCCCTTCTGTACAGTCGTAAATTAGACCCTTGTTTTAAAATTCATTTTCTTTAGAGAGGAAGTCCACGTGTATTTCCCACATATATTTAAAGAACTTTTGTTCTGTATGCAAAACATAGAGCATAACTCAGAATAAAAATTTCCCTTTGTACGCTTAAACATCAAGTATGCAAAGGCTGGATTCAATAGCTAACAGGACAAACAATGAGCATCCTTTCAAAGGCTAACCACTGGAGCTTGGCTCTCGAAAGAACTGAGTTTCCCTGCCAAGGTTCTGCACTGGCCTGCACACGCCATGCTAGTGCTGAGTTATCTTTGTCATAAGCACACGCAGCAAAACTTTGCAATGATAGAAATGAGCTTTAACTTAGGGACTTTCCCTTCCCAAGCTCCCCTGCAATAAATTAGCCTACAACCTAACCAATACTATGAGGAAAAGGCACATTTACAGGAAACTGGTCCTTAAAGAGTGAAATACGCTTATGTTCTATTCAGCTACTTAGTGGCTTGTGGCAGGGGCAGGGACATCTAAGACTTCAGACTATGTTTGATACAAGAGCAAAGATCCCCCTGAGCCGGCAGCAGTCTGGTGGTGGGTTAAAAACCCTCACCATCCTCTGAAAACATTTTGTTATTGGGTTGAGGCGATGGCCGTGTAGCTCTCATCCCCCCATACACAGAGAAAAGAGCTCATAAATCACTCTTTCAAAAATATGAGTAAAGGTGGTAAACAAAACCCTTTCAGTACCATGCAGCATACCTACCTGCCCCTACTTCATGCCCACCAGTCTCCGTGTGAGATTCCGAATGAGAGAAAGGAATGTGTTTCTCCCCCAAACTTACAGGTGCTAAGTGGCAAACTCCTAGGCTGCTTTTGAACCCTTATAGTTAGGATTTAGTCCTAAAGCTTTAGAAATTGTTTAATGGAAGTGACACCCCCCCTTAGCGAAATACAGTTTAGACATCAGACAGATCACCCCTCAGCTACTGCTAGAAAAAGTTTAAGATGTGTGGGCAGAGAATGCAGTTTGGCTGCCTTATCCAATAGAGCCTCTGTCGGGTTCCCTTTACCCCATCTCTCCCAGTTCCCACAATCTACCTTCCAGTGCTCAAGATGCTAAGTGTGCCGCGCTGCTCTCTACCTTGACCTGTCTCATGGTAAAATTCAGCAACCTCTCACGACTACCATTCGTACTATCATTATTATCAGAGTCGGAGCCTCACTGTGAAGCCCAGCTAGTCCTGCCTCAGGCCTCAGAGTGCTGGAATTACAGGCATGCAACTTCACACCGCCTCTGAACATCTACCTCTTTCTTTTTCTGAGAGAGTTTCAGGGTGGCCTGGAATTTAAAGCAACCCTTCAGCTTTGGCTTCTCTGGTGCACTGCGTATGGGTGTAATTCTACCCTGTGTATACCCTCTGTTCTTCAGGGTCGCTAGCCACTGTGTATTGGCTGGTCATCTAGGTGTTGATGTGATGTAATATGCTTTGCAGAGCTCCTCCCTGGTTCTATCCCTATGCTTAGAATCTTTTGAGCATGTATAGCAAATTACTTACCAGAACAATACGAGGAAGGGATTATAACTGTCAACTTTATCTTAGCCCCGGAGAAACTGAGATACAGATCGTCATGTAACCTTCCCAAGGATGCACAAACTGAGAAATAGCTAGGGTACGAGTCAAAAGATTTGATACAACGCCCATGCACTATGCTACTGATAGGATATATCTCCACAGTCGGTGAAGTGCGCCAATTTAAATCGATTAGATTAGGTTAAAGGCAGGTTTATTGTGAAGCTGAACTCAGGTGAGTTCACTGGCCCCAAGAACTGAGGCCAGGGGTGTCACCATAGGAAAGGGGTGGTGAAGGGGAGGGAGGGAGAAAGAAAAAAAAGGGCCAAGGGAGAGGGAGAGGGAGAGGGGAGGGTAGCCCAATGGGCTAGGAAGTTCAGGGTTGGGGACATGGTGTGCCAGGTAGGGAATGAAGGATGCTGGGAGAACCTGGAAGCCAGGTCTGCTTTGGTATGTCAAATATGTACCCCAGTCTCTTGTCCCGGGTCTGAAATCAAACAGCTACCAACTTATCTTCTCTAGTAGTAACATTTATAGAATCATCATAATGGACCAAATTATGCTAAATGATTTGACACAGTATTTCACTGCTGAAACTGCCCTATAGTATTGGTTACTTATAGTTGATTCTGCTAGGCTCTGCCCAGGGACCTAGCAACGGCTTAGGTCATCATCTGCCGCTATTACCTGCCAGTTGTGGCTATTCGTCACCCCAGCTCTCTCTCTTTCTCTCTCTCTCTCTCTCTCTGCTCCCACATGTTCCTGGACAGCATCCTTACCCCCCCTTCTGTCCTTCACCGTCTCCCCTTCTCTGCCCTCATTGCTCTGCTCCTGTCTGTCTGCCTCTACCCTGTCTCTCCCTCCCCTTCCCCCAAATAAATCTCCTTTATACCAGGTCTGTCACATGGTGTGATTTCTCAGGGGGTTGCCTTGGCATGAGGCCACCATGTAACCTTCCCCCATCCCACCCCGCCACATTATATTTCATAGCAGTGCTAATGTCTGTATTTTTTTTTAAATCAGTTTCCTTTTCTGTAAAATGTATTTCTGTAAAAATACCAATAATCTTGTACTGGTTCACTATTTCACCTTGCCTGTACTAGAACATGTGAGGATACTCTAATGGCTTACATCTCGTCTCTCATTTAGATGCTGAGAATTTGTGTTACTCATGTTTGTGTCTCCAGTGTGGAGTCAGTACCGCATAGGAATCCGTAAAATACTTGAAGAATGAATGAATACTCACCTTGTTCTGATGGTAAAGACGGCCGTGTGACGTACAAATGCAAATCTGGTTAATGGCAGCCACTGGAGTCTCCTTCCTGGTAAGGAGATGTTCCCTTTTCTGGACACGTTGAATATTTTCTACAGTGGCCTTCTATGTCCTTGTCCTTACCTATGCTACCCAGCCAGAGGAACCACCACCACACCACCACACCACCACCCCTTTTATTTTCTATTTCCAGGGAAAGAGAAGTCTCCTTTCTCATGAAGATCTGTGTCTCATTTAAAAGGTTTATCTAATCTACTTTTTTGATTAAGCTTTCCAATTGAAGGTGCCAAGAACACTCAGTCTTTATAACATAAGAATAGTGAATGAAACACGAAGACATTCATACAGAACTGGGAAGAGCCTTGGATGTCAGGCAAGTGGAGCAGAGCGAAGTCTGACTATTACTATTTTATGTACAGCTCTATGTCTGTGTACCAACTTCATACTTGGTTCCTGCAAAGGCCAGAGAAGGCCATCAAAATCCCCTGGGACTGGAGTTGCCATGTGGGTGCTGGGATTAAATTCCTGGTCCTCTGGAAAAGTAGTCAGTACTCATAACCACTGAGCCATCTCTCCAGCTCCACCCAGGGTACTTTTAGCTGCGTGGAAGGTCGATAGATCTACAGAACACCACTCCCTCTTGGAAGCGGCATCCTGGATTTTACTTTTTTTGACAGATAAAATTGAGTTATAGCTGTGAGAATCTGAGAGCAACAGTGGCATCATCCTTCAGGAAAGCCATCCTTTCAGCTGTACTGGCTGAGGTTCGTCAGTTAATTTACTCCACCAGTAAAGCAACTGTTAGACTTTTATAAACTTTCTGTTTTATAAACACTACGTCTACTTAGGCCTGAACTTTAAACAGTCGGAGAAAAAGGAATAAAAATTCAACAAGGTTTGCATCAAAATCCTGAGTCTCATCCTAACAAAACCCCAGAGCAGGGCAGCACGGCAAGTTTCAGGTGTTCAATCAATGCCCTTCAAATAAATGGATGAAAATCTAAAGTTGTGAATGAGATCAATGAAGCTGTGATCACTAACTGTCCCTGAAGATCTGTCTGTCGCGAGCCTCTGACTGCCGACTTTAAGTATGGATTTTTGTACTAGTATTAAGGAATAAGAAGGTGTGATTTTTCTTTTGAAGTCACTTAGTCCTTTGCCCCCTACAGGATTGTACATGTCACCTCAACAGCTTGTCGCCTACCCATAAATGTTTGGTGGAAGAGAGAGCTTCTGGTTCTTATATGTTCCTAAGTGCCAACATCGTACTAAAAACAACCCTGCTGGACCACCGCAATGTATAGATTTAAAGTGTTCTGTAATGCGTTACGACTTAACATATGTAGCTTTGCCTCCAACATCTGTATCCTGATTTGTAGTCTAATAAACCTCCCTGCTGCAGATGGCGGGTGCATGGTTGTTCCGAGGTGCAATGCATCAACGCAGCATTTCTAAACACAAAGCAATAATGTATTCAATTAAGGGAGGAAATAAAACATCAGGCTGTTTCTTATAATAAATCTTTTACTAAAGCTTCCACCGTCATATGTTTGCTGAGGAAATAATACATGCCATTCAGACTAAGGGTTATTGTAGCCTGCTGAGGGAAACATGAAATTCTGGAGGCTTCAGCAGTACTGGGAAACCCCTGAAACATGGGAAGTGTACAAATTAGAAAAGGGTGTACTATGTGACTAATGATACCTCCTGGGATACCTTTGCAACCCATATTTACTGTTATGATCGCTGGCTTCATTTAAGCTACAGGAGTTGAAAAGCAATCCCCCTGTACTGGAGGAACACCTCTGTGCTCATTAGATGTGGTTGTAACTTAAGCTCTAAAGGCTTTCTTCTTCACTGTCATTCTTCATACTTCTGGAAATGTGGTGCTTGAACTTCGAATAAAAGTGGTCCATAGCATGACCATGTAAGCTGCAGCTCCCGGAAGGCACGCTCACACCTCTACATCTGTAGCCGGCTCTGGGACTGAACAGAGACTTAATTCACCCCAGATGTTGCCCAAAAGAAAGTTCTGGAGTAAGGCTGCCAGTCTTAGGCGTTTCTAGCCACTATGGCCCAGGCAAGGGTATGGATCTTCAGCCCAGAGTCCCTAGCTTTTTGTTGGAGACTTTTCATCTAGTATGCCAAGAAAAAAAATATTGCTGGATCCCATAAAGTCAGTCCCCAAAACCCCCACCCTCGGTGGAAAACAGCGGCTACTTGACATCATTTGGATAGATGATTCTAGGTCTTTCTGTCATAAACATGTCAAAGAAAAATATTGTTCTGCTGTCTTCAGACTACATTATTCCCTTGTACTGTAAGAAAGCTTACATAACAATTTCTTTGGAAAAAAAAAAAAACCAAAACACTGTATATGTAATGGCTTGTGTTGCTGATCGCCAGAATAGCCTTTGATAGATTAACACAATCAGGCAGCATGTTTATTTCTAATGATACTGTGTTTTGTTTGCTTTTTTTTTTTTTTTTTTTGGTAGAGTCTCATGTAGCTCTGGATGGTCTTGAACTTTCTGCGTAGTTAAGCATAACCTTGAGTTTGTGATCCTTCGACCTTCACCTCCCAAGTGGTGGGGTCACAGGTGTGAGCCACCTGCTCAACTTTGATACTTTTACTCTGCAGTAATACTCTTCTTTACTTAGCTTCAGGTTTTATTAGCCAGTCCCCTGTTCTTCGGGGAAGGACGCTTGGTGTAATGTCAGTGTCCTTTATCATGTGAAATGCTTAATTTCAGGCTCTGCGAATGGGGAAAGCTCAGTCATCAAGCAGTGTAGACTTTAGTCTCATGTTAACCCATCTGTAGCCTCCCTTCTTTTGGTCTCTCAGGCTCAGACCTCTTTTGGGGACTGGCTAGAGTCATCTTCTTGATATGTGAGGTAAATCTAGTATGTGAGATGGCTAGTCTGCACAGTGGAGGCTTCTCTGACATTGCGGCTTCTCGGCTGTAGTCGCAGACGGGCCTCTGCAGGCCCACTGTGCCTTATGAACCATGGTGTTCTCTCTGGAGGGAGACCATTTCCTATTATGTCAGAGCAGATACAGAAAACAGCCTGTCTGGGCTCAGTTGGGATAACTATTCATAAAAATCGCAACTTAATAAGGATATCTTCAATATTTATTAAGGGAAAAATGTGAAAAGAGTCATATGAAAGATAGCTTTGACCTTTGCAAAACTACTGTTAAAGACATTGTTCACTGAATATTAAATAATTGATCAGAAATGCATCCATCCAACAGCCTTTTAAAACCTGTCTCCTGACAACCTGATGTGTTTCTTGGCTAAATGTTGGAATCTATGCCATGCATGGAATTATTGCTCCTGGTTTGGCTACAGAAAAAATAAAAAAGAACTAAGTTTTCTGATCTGTATTCCTTACCCCATTCCTCTGTGGAATGGTCTCTCTCTCTCTCTTTCTCTCTTTCTCTCTCTCTCTCTCTCTCTCTCTCTCTCTCTCTCTCTCTCTCTCTCTGTGTGTGTGTGTGTGTGTGTGTGTGTGTAGCATTTTTGGAGGAGGAGAGAGCCAAAATAAACTCTTCCTTCTGGAAGTGTGAGATAAAATCAACCCTACCCTCCACAAGCTGCTTTTGACCAGTGTTTGATCACAGCACCAGAAACCTAACTAAACAATATGAAATAGCAAGGGAAAGTATATGACAACAGAGCCGGGTGGTGGTGGCACACGCCTGTAATCCCTGCACTTGGGAGGCAGAGGCAGGTGTATCTCTGGGTTTGGGGCCAGCCTGATCTATAAAAGAGTTCCAGGACACCCAGGACTATATAGAGAAACCCTGTCTAAATACACACACACACACACAGAGAGAGAGAGAGAGAGAGAGAGAGAGAGAGAGAGAGAGAGAGAGAGAGAGAGAGAGAGAAGTTTTAAAAAAGCATAAGGAAATAGTTTCTATCCTATGTGTGGCCAACGAGTGGGATTTCCTAATTTCCTATGGGAAAATACAGACATAGCCAATGGATAAAGTAGAAAGTGCATTTGAAGGACAGTCACAATATTATAGTTATGAAGACTCATGCTAAACTAAACCAACAACAAAATATATTTATTTATTCTAGGGATATAGCTTAGATGTAGCATGCATGTGTGAGGCTCTGGGTTGGATCCATGCCTTGGAGAAAAAGATATCACAAAGATAAATACGTTGACACTTTTTGTTGTTAAGTACTCAGCCCATTATTAGAACTGACTTTGGGGCTGGTGAAATGGGTCAGTAGGTAAAGGCGCTTGTGCCCAAAGCTGACAGTTGGAATTTGATTCTCCGGACTTACATGATGGAAGGAGATAATCAACTCCTGTGAGTTGTTCTCTGATCTCCATACCAAGACCTTAAATATGGACCTTAAATAAATAAATAAATAAGTCTAGTACAATTTTAAGGTGACTTTATAGAGAGTTCCCTCCCACCTAGATTAGTGGTTCTCAACCCATGAGTTGGGACCCCTTTGGGATAGAAACACGTTTTCACAGAATTTGCATATCAGATATCCTGCACCACATATATTTAGACTATTATTCATAACAGTAGCAAAACTACACTCATGAAGTAGCAATGAAAATAATTTTATGGTTGCGGGTCGCCACAGCATGAGGGACCGTATTAAAGCATCGCCGCGGTAGAAGGTTGAGAAGCACTGCCCGAGAATTATTGCCAGTTACTATCACGTCTGTGTGAAAATGTCATCTGGTGTCTTTTCTCCTTTTATTTTTCTCTAAGAAGAAACAATTTGGACAGATCTGTCTGAGAGTGCCCTATAAGGTGTATCCTCTGAACACTGTAGGGGAGAAGACAGCCGTAGACAATTCCTGTGCTACATGACATTGATACATATTGACCTAGGGGCTGAAGTGCTCCACTCTGTGGTACATATTAATGTGGGATTTTAAAGACAACCCCACAGGACATGCCTTGCTAATTTGGGAACTAGATAAATCCAATGAAATGAAAATTTATTCAGAGAAAAGGCTTTGATGACAAAGAGTCTCAGGAGACCAAACACTAACACCAGACCCTTGGAGGGACAGATATAGTCCCTTAGAACAGAATGTCTTCCATCTTGATTTTTCCAAAATAATTTTTATATACACATTGTGAATTACATAAGACACCATCTCCACCGTTTTGGGAGTAGAAAGACAGAGTTGACAGATGTAGTTATTTGCTAGAAGCAACTATGTGAATTTATAAATATTTTACAAGTGCAGCTTTCAGACGAGCGACTTTTACTGCCATATTAATGCAACCTCGCAAATTTATAGCCTGGGCATGTGCGGGTTATGAATGTCCACTCTTCCAGGCTAATGCCAAGAACATGTTTTATGCTTCAAAATTCTTTTTCTCTCCTCTGATCGCAGACTTCTTGGCCGTCCAGATCTGTGTAATAATTCAGCAGCACACGAGGCACAAGGCCACAACAGTGTCCACTCGCGATAGCTAGACTCATAAATATACTCATTACAGCACACTCCATGTGACAGGGTGTGACACGCACAGCGTAAACAAATCTCCAAAGAAAGGGAGTTAGTAGTAGCAGAAGCAGCACTGGCATGGCTCTTTGTCGCTGGCCAGACCCCCATAATACGTGGACCAAAATTATAATCACATGCCACGATACAAAGGAAGCTGAAATAATGTTTAAGAAAATGACATCTCAGTGTATATTAGGTCAGAATACTCGTGAGCGATGCCATACTCATCAGAGGCTGTGCTACTGAAAGTGTTTTTAAATTATCCTTTAAAGAGGTTTATTACACTTATTTATCTTGTGTGCATGTGTGCTCCTGCACATGTGGGCCCATGTGGGGCGTAGCACATGTGTGGGGTTCAGAGGGCAACTTTTAGGAGCTGGTGCTCTTCTTCCACTATGTGGGTCCTGGGGATCACACCCAGGTCGGCATGCTTGGTGGTTAGCGTCCCTCCTGGTTGAGCCATCTTGCCAGCCTTACTGAAAAGATTTTAGTTACTATTCTCATCTTTCAGAAGAAAGTTCACGGAGGGTGTGGCACACTGCAACTCTTTCCTTGTACACTTGAAAGTTGCCTTTTGCAGTGATTATCCCCAAAGTCACTCTTCCTAGTGTTGCAGAGAAAGAGCAGGTTCCTGGGGCTTGAACAAACAAAGTCTCAGAGATCTCAGAGTGGGCAGCCTTCCTTTACATGCCAGACGGCTCTTCTCTTTTAACACGTTATGACCTGGGCAGAATCGCTGCCTGAGAGAAGTCAGAGCCCTTGTTCTTCTTTCTCTCTCCTAAGTAGCTCTTTTACACGGAACCATCATTTAGTTTCTCTAGTTTTTATTTTTATTTCCCTCTTTTGAAAAATATTTAAGTTGTACTATGTGGTGCAAATTCCTTTCCAATCATGATGATTCTTTTCCCTTGTGTATGTGTTCACCAACATATTTAGGTACACACGTTTAGATAGCATATTGTAATTTACAATATTAGTTGTTTTGTTTATTAGTGAGCATGATTTTCATTGCCTAAAAATTATCAGGGGATGTGGTGGTTAGTGATAATTGTTAACTTGGATAGATAGATAGATAGATAGATAGATAGATAGATAGATAGATAGATAGGTAGATAGATAGATAGATAAATAGATAGATAGAGTGGATAGGTAAGTGGATAGCTAGCTAGCTCTAGAATCACCTAGAAGACCAGCCCACAGACACAGCTGTGGGGATTATCTTGATTAGGTTAGTAGACGTGGGATCATGCCCTAGCTGGGGATTCTGGGCTGTTGAAAATGGGGAAAGTGGGGCCAGGAGATGACTTAGCCAAACAAGCCTGACAACCTGAGTTTGATTCTTGGAGTTACATAAAAAGCTGGGTGCAGAGGCTCGAATCTACATTTCTTGTGGTCCTCAGAAACATGGAAAGATGGGAGGCAGAGATAAGAGGACTACCCAGAAGGTCAATGGCCATCTAGGCTAGACTATGTAATGCAGAAGCAAAAACAGCAAAGAAGACACCACTTCATCAAGAGGGAAAGGAGGTACCCAAGGAGCTGAAGGGTCTGCAACCCTATAGATGGAACAACAATATGAACTAACCAGTACGCCCCAGAGCTTGTGTCTCTAGCTGCATATGTAGCAGAAGATGGCCTAGTCGGCCATCACTGGAAAGAGAGGCCCCTTGATCTTGCAAACTTTATATGCCCCAGTACAGGGAAACGCCAGGGCCAAGAAGTGGGAGTGCGTGGGTAGGGGAGCAGGGCGCGGGGTGGGTATAGGGAACTTTTGGGATAGCATTTGAAATGTAAATGAAGAAAATATCTAATAAAAAATTGAAAAAAAAGAGGGAAAGAAGGAACCATCTCCCCCCCCCCACATACACACACCATACACACATGAATGCACACACACACACACACCATACACACATGAGTGCACACACATATGTGCACACAAATAAGTTCTTAAAATTTGAGAAAGTGAGCTGAGATCATCATTCACCACGATGCGCTTCTTTTAAAGATTTAGTGTTTTTATTTATATATGTGCATCTGTGTGAGTGTATCTCACTTGGGTACAGGTGACCATGGAAGCCAAAAGAGGGCGTTGGATCCTCTGGGTCTTGAGTTATAGCCAGTTGTGAGCTGCCACAGAGGGGCAGGAATCACACTGGTCTTCTAGAAGAGCAGACTGTGCTCCTAACTGCTGACCCTCTTTTTGCTTCTTGACTAGGGTGCAATGTGACAAGCAGCCTCAAGCTCCTGGGCTGTGATTTCCCCACCAGAAACCAAAGCAAACCCTCCCTCCCTCCCTCCCTCCCTCCCTCCCTCCCTTCCTTCCCTCCCTTCCCCCTCCCTCCCTTCCTTCCCTCCTTCCTTCCTTCCTTCCTTCCTTCCTTCCTTCCTTCCTTCCTTCCTTCCTTTCTTGGGTGCTGTTGTCAGAGTGTTTTATCTCAGAGACAGGAAGTGAGGTAAGCCGGGGCAACTCCTGCACTGCTTTACTCCGACAGCCACCATTTCTGTCTTGCCGTTTGAAAGAATTCAGGGAGAGTCTAATCTTATTTAATGGGGGTTTATCTGTCCACACACAAAACTTGCTTTAGTGCGGCCAGGAAGGACCTTCAGAATTACTGAAGTTTAGTAAATAATTAAATAAATAAATAACCCTTGCTTATTCCAAGGCTTAATCCTACTGAGGCTCCCAAGGTGATTAATCACTCAGCAGGCACCAAAGAGAGCATACTGGCTGGTCTTACACATTTTAATGAAATGGACTACATGCTGAAAAATGGCATACATACGCACACACATCCCACACAGAAATTATATGAGAGAATACTTTTATTGGCTGTGAAGACAACTTATTCTTAAGGGAAAGATTCTGTCAAGAGTAAACCTTTCCTCATTCATTGGCTGCGAACCTCAAAGTCAGACATAGCCAAATGTTAGAGTTCGCCAGGAAAATGTCAGTTTTAAAGCTAATCAAGCCAATTGCCTCTTTCTTGTTATCTTAGACTATAACAGTTGTAAAGATCCCAGCTAGAATAGCCGCCCACAGTTCAGATACTTCTGTATCTCTTAGTAGTTTATTTTCTTCCTTTTCTCTTTATCCTGAATTTTTTTAATCATCCTGTTAGTGTAAGAATAGAAATGGAAAATAACTAGCTCTTCACATGCTAACACAGTCACGTATTCACACGATACATGGAACATTACAAAATTGCTAAAATGACATCCTTATTGCAGGCTCAATTTACTTAATTTTACGTCTTCCAACTATTAAGTCAAGGGTCACCCATTCTGCAAATTAATGGCTGATATAAACTTAAAATAAGAAAAAAAAAGCGTAAGGAAAGTGTTTCCATCCAATGTGTGGCCAACTAGTGGGATTCCCTATGGGAGAGTACAGACGTTGCCAATGGATGAAGTAGAAAGTGCTAGATGATTTTTATGGTCAATCACAGCACTATAGTTATGAGTGTGAAGACAATGGAAATGCAATCTCCTGCTTTGGGTCACTGCTGATCTTCCTAGGTGCTTTGAAAGGATTTTTATTTCCTTACGGTCCTCTGAGCGAGTCGCAGGACTTACTATTGATGACTACTTTGAACAGATTGATGCGTCGTGTCACTCGTTGGGCAGGGATTTATTTGGGACCCTTTTGAAAAGGGGGTTTCCAGAATCATCAGGCTCTCCATCTAATTGCATATCATTCAGTCCCAACATTCCTGGACTGAACATGGCTGGGACCACGCACACAAATGAAGAAGCTATACGCGGGATGTGCTGTAGTCCCAACACACAGGAAGCTGAAGCAGGAAGATTGCCAGTTCAAGGCCAGCCTGGTCTACTCAGTGAGACCTAGCAATTCTGACCGAGGCATGGATTTCAGGGATCAGCGTTGCAACCCGGCCTTCTGCTTTTACTGCTCGTGCAAAGGTTTGTTCTCAGTCGTGGTGTCCTCTGGGGGACAGAGAGACTAGCTCCAGGAGGATGCTGACGCCATCATGGCCTCTTGCTCTGTGTCAGAGCACCACTCAGTGAGCATTTCTTCAACCCAGGAAGGTATGGTAAGGCAGGAGCTGCAGAAGGAAGGGTTGGATGCCTTGGGACAAGGGATACTTAATGTGGTCAGGGGCAAGTCACTCCACCTCTGGGAGGCTCAGCTTCATCCTCCCAAAGTCCCCAGACTGCTTCTCCGGTCCCTCTCCTTGCCTAGATCACATTGCTTTTATTTTCATTAAAAAAAAACGAAAAAAAGAAAGAAAACCACACATGTCTGATAATATATTCACACACACACACACACGTAAGAATTTAATCCTCAATTCAGAGCCTAAGATGAGTTTATTGTTGTTCTTAGTGTTTGGGACACAGCAGTGAGAGTAAAACACTAACAGTCCTTGCTTTCAGGAAACTTTCCTCATTTTATGCTAGAGTTACAGGATAGTCCAGGCTCCCGTGATTCGGAACTCGGCCAGGTGTGGGCGCTGTTCCTTAGCTACAGCTTACCAGGCCTAGCTTCCTTAACTCTGCTTTGCATACCCCAGGCCCCACATATTGCAGTCATGTGATGATACAATGACTGCAACACACTGTCATTCAAAGGTGGCTTCGCAGGGGACAAAGTTATTAATTCTAAGGTTTAGTTGAGTACAATTACTAGTTTTCCTCTCCTCTGCCAGTGTGGCAGGTTTCTTAATGAGGTCAAGTTCCTAGTAGTAGTAGTAGTAGTCTTAATGAAAACTTAGTGCCCTCTGAAATTCTTCTAAGTGGGAAAGGGCTTTTTGATTCTTGGTGTTCTTTCTTCCACCCTTGGGGATACCCCCTTTTCAATCAAATACAAGTTCTTTGTAACTAGGTAGCTTGGAATATTGTGTGTGTACATATATGTTCCAATGTGGTACATATGCATATGTGCTCACTTACAGGTGCCCTTGAGGCCAGAGAGTGTTGGGGCTCATCCTCTCCCATGTATCCCCTTACTCCTTCAAGGAAGGGTCTCTCTGAACCCGTGCTTGTCTTTTCCAGCTAGGCTGGTAGCCAGTAAGGCCCACGAATCTTGCTGTTTCAGCTCTTCATATTATCAAGCTCAGGGGTCCCTCTTTCTCTGCCCTCCACATTGCTGCAGTTATAAGTGCAGGCACTTAGCTTATGATGTAGGTGTTGCGATACCCACTGAGCCATGTCTTCAGCCGTTGTAATTAGGTAGTGCTGCACCCTGCATTCCCTAACACTTGTACTTGAACCAAAGGAAGACTGTCTATAGAAATATAGATCTGAGGCATTGAGGTCCATGCCAATAATACAGGTCTCAAGTCCTGGCTCCTTATTAAAGGTCTATGAATTCTGCAAGAAAATTATACTTTTGTCTTTAGCTCAATTAATTCTGTCTCTGTTGCTCCCTTTATTGACTACAACAAAACAAACAAACAAACAAACAAACAAACAAATGCTCAACTACTTTTCCAAGATGTTGCTTGAAATTTCTTTAGCTGATTATATAAATTTTACTACTAAGTTTTTTTCTTTCAAATCTTCATAGCCAACAGCTGGGCACTGTGTCTCCACTACGTATGACCACGGGCCATTTTTCTGCTACTAAGTCAGTTTTGTTACCAACTTTGGGTGATAACTTTCCAGTTTACCTCCCAATCTCTGTTTACCATTTATTCTCAATTTGGGGGAGGGGGTTGAGACAGGGTTTCTCTGTATAGCCCTGACTGTCCTGGAACTCACTTTTTAGACCAGGCTGGCCTCAAACTCAGAAATCCACCTGCCTTTGCCTCCCGAGTGCTGGGATTAAAGGCATAGCCACCACGCCCGGCCTGACCAAGGCAATTTATACCAAAAAGCTTTTAATTGAGCTTTTACATTTTCAGAGGGTGAATCAATGACCTCATAGTAGGAGTGGCGTGGCAGCAGGCAGGCGTGGCACTGGAGCAGTAGCTGGGGGCTTACATCTGATCCCATGTAGGAAGCAGCGATAGATAGATAGATAGATAGATAGATAGATAGATAGATAGATAGATAGATAGATAGATAGATAAGTAGATAGATAAGTAGATAAGTAGATAAGTAGATAAATAGATTAGGTAGGTAGGTAGGTAGGTAGGTAGGTAGGTAGGTAGGTAGGTAGGTAGGCAGGCAGGTAGGTAGATGATAGACAGACTGGCCCTGGCACAGACTTTTTGAAACCTTGAAGTCCATCTCCAGTGAAACCTCCTAATTCTTACTAAATAGCCCACCGACTGGGAATGAGATATTCGACTATGTGAGCCTGTGGGGGCTATTCTCGTTCAAACACCACACTCCTGATAACACGCTCTGGATCAGCGAGGGCTTCCTGAATAACACACTGTCCACAAATTTGTGGGTTGTGGAAATACTTATTCTAATAGTTTTGGGGGAATCAGTGGCTTTTTTTTTCCTAAAAATATTCTTGACTCCACACACATGCAGTGAGTGTTTTCCAGTTGGTGGAGCAATAGCTGTGTGTCTGCCCTCACCTGTGGCCAAGCCCAGAGTGACTCACATGCTGCAAAGTCACATCATGGACAGAGTACTTCAGAATCTGCGGGACACCCTCTGCAATCTACCTCCATCTTTTTTCTCTCTCTCCCATTTGCCCCATCATCTTGAGACTATACTACTGAGGCCTTATTAGCCATGGGATTGGTTGTCTTATCTTTCATTATGCGACCTGATCGATTTACTAATACTACTATGCATTTGGCTCAATAGTCATTCAGTGTTTTACCAAACTTATCGTCTTTGGGTCTAATAGAAAAGTTTAATTCTTCCCAGTTTCTATTTGAGAATCATGTGCAAAAATAAAATGATTAGCAGTTACCCCCATGCTGAGTTGAAGCTGTCCCTCTTGGAGAGCAACTTAAAAAAAAAAAAAACCACCCTTTGCTTACTTACTGTTATGGCAGCAACATTTTCCACAAGACCTACATTGCCCATAAGGTAAATGTTTACTATAGTTATAAATTAAAAGACTAGATGAGCACAGAGAGCTGTCTCAGCGACTAAGAGTTCTTGCTGTTCGTCTAGAGGACCTGGGTTTAGTTCCCAGCGCCCTCATCAGGAGGCTCACAACCACCTGCAGCTCCAATGCCAGCCTTACGTCTCCGTGGGCCCCTGCACTCATGTCCAGGTCTGCTCACCCTATATACATATGCATAATTAAAAATAACAAAGTAAACATATTTAAGAAAATATTTGATTATGATACTGGTGGGTTACACAAAAATTAAAAAGAAAAAAAATGTTTTTCCTGCATTAGGATCAGTGGATCCAGAGAAGGTGAGAATTTAAGAGAGATCCATGCGGAGAGTGGGAAATGGAATTATATTTTATGGAAATCACCGTCTTAAAGCTTCTGCATTCTTATATCCATCAAAGGAGCCATTTATTTCTCTCATAAATCTGTAATGATGGCACAGTTGCACATAATGGTTTGTAATTTCTTTTGGTCAGCAAAGAGAAAAATGAAAGGGGCACACCACGGCCCCGGCCCAGTAATGTCCACATAATATGTCTTAACGGCCCCTGAGACAGCAAACCTACACGACCCTATTGCTGAAAGCCACAGCGCTACTGAGTGGATGAGTTTCTAGTCACAAATGGAATACAAATAATGAGGTGATTGCTTCTGCCCCTCATCACTGAAACGCCAGCCACAGTTGTCGCTCCCACGCCCGCCCCCCACCCCACCCCGAAATGAGAGAGCCTGACCTGTAATAGGACATCATCCAGACAGAGCTGTAATAGGACCATCATCTAGACAGAGCTGTAATAGGACCATCATCATTTCCCGTTCTAACCACACTTAAAAACTTACACTTATAAACCAAACGCTTAAGCCAAAGCTTCAATTTGTTTTTGCCAAACTCAAATTCCTATCTTGCTGCTGCAAGATTGTTTCTTCTCTTTGTCTGAAGAGTTTCTGTTCGAATAATAATTCTAAGCAAAAGTTTTTGTTTTGGCTCTAAACTAGATGCCCTTGAGTGTGAATTTTTGCTACATACTAATTTTATTTTATTTTTCTTCATTATTAACTTTCTGAAGGAAAAGTGGTGCTCTGAATCCCATGGTATTAAAGACAATAGAGTTTTTATCATAAGAACCAACTCTCTGTTTTAAATTAAGATATATTCTTATATTCATGTTGCCAAGAAGTACATATAAAAAAATAAAAAATGAGAACTGAATACTTGAAGTAATTACTTTGTGACTTGTTCACTGCAATAAATGTATGGAAAACACAGTGTCACCGAAGGGTGACATTGTTTGCTCATCGTCTAAGAAGGTGGGACGCAGTAAGAGGGTTGTTTGTAAATCTGTATAAAATCAACACAAGCACCATTACTTAAACATCTGACACCCTAGTCTAGAACATTCCATTGTTTCCTACTTACCTTTCTTGTCTCACTCCTATCTCTCACCAGATTGTTTTATACACTACTATCCAGGTGGTTTTCTGTAGCACTCACCCACAAATTTGGAAGTAGAAACCAGTTGTTTTCTTTCCAACAGAATTCACGGCTGTGAGTAGGGAATCACATTTCTTTTCTACCTTCATCTTCATCTAATCATCTAAGAAGTAAGGTTAGCCCTTACTTTGCTTGCTTTGTCTACTACCAGCTGAAGCCTTTCCATTGAAGACACTGAACACTTTATATGCCATCAGGACAAAGAGTTTCTCATTTTATGTAGACAGAAATCTGTCTGTTTTAAATTATTATTATTATTATTATTATTATTATTATTATTATTATTACATGGGTAATTTGCCTGCATGCATGTCAGTGTGCCACAGATATGTGTGGATCCCTCAGATTCCAGAAGAGAGTGTTGGAGCCCCCTGGAAATGGAGTTGTAGACAGTTCTGAGCCATCGTACAGGTGTTGTAATGGGCCCAGATTATCAGGAAGAGCAGCTAGTATTCCTTTTTTTTTTTAATTAGATATTTTCTTTATTTACATTTCAATGTTATCCCCTTTCCTGGTTTCCCCTCTGAAAACCCCTATCCCCTCCCCTCCCCGCTGCTCACCAACCCACCCACTCCTGCTTCCTGGACCTGGCATTCCCCTACACTGGGGTATAGAACCTTCATAGGACCAAGGGCCTCTCCTCCCATTGATGACAGACTAGGCCATCCCCTGCTACATATGCAGCTAGAGCCATGAGTCCCACCAGGTGTTTTCTTTGGCTGGTGGTTTGCAGCTAGTATTCCTAGCTAGTGAATTCTCTCTCTAGCTCAGATGCCAAGGTTTTATTTATTTATTTATTTATTTATTTATTTGAGACAGGTCTTATTTATTTATTTATTTATTTATTTATTTATTTATTTATTTGAGACAGGTCTTTCCCCTCCCCCTCTATTATGTAGCTCTGGCTGTCCTGGAACTCACTATGTAGACCAGGTTGACCTTGAACTCACAGAGATCTGCCTGCTTCTGCCTCCTGAGTGCTGGGATTAAAAGCATGGGCCACCTCCAGAGTAGATCTTAAGGTTTTAATGCGACGGAAGAGTCTAAATTATTTTATTGTGGGAGGCCTATGTGATAGTTAACATTTATTGTCTACTTGACAGGACCTAGAATCACCTAGGAGATGAGCCTATGGGTATGTCTGTGGGGAATTCTCTACAGGGACTACCCACCTTCACTGTGATGAGCATCATGGGTCTGAGGACTGGGTGGAAAGGAGAAAGCAAGCCCACTGCCTTCGTCTTCCTCTGCCTCCTGACTGCTGATACCATGGCCAGCTACCCCATGCTCCTGAGATGTGACATCCAGGGCCTGTTGGGCTGTACTCTGGAACCGAGAGCCCAAGTAAGCCCTTGCTTCTGTAAGTGGCTTTCGTCAGAATGCTATGCTACAGTAACAAACAGGGAACTGATACACCCGATACTGGGCCAGCCCTTCTCTGTAGTTTAGATTCAACAACCACTTATTAGGAATCCTCTATGTAGGCAGTACTTTGCATGAAATGCTAATGTGTGATCTTAAAGATAGTATTGTTGGGTATTATCACAGTCAGTTCTCAGACGAGGAAATTGAGCCAAGAGATTAGAAGACATCTGCCTTGCCTTATGACTGGTCAGAGAGGAGCCAGGATTTGAATGACAGTTCCCTGAATTCGCAGCTTGTGATCTTTTACCTTTATTGCACCTCCAGCATAAACTCATCAAAATTCTGTTTGGGTCCATTCCAGAACCTTCCTATGGTTTCCTTAGGTGATTGCTATACCAGGATAATTTTGGAAGGTAATAGCTCAATACAAATGTCTTAAAATGATCCCATCCTTTTTGAAAGCTAAGTTATTCTGTGAGTCTTAAAAGTTATTCTGTGAGTCTGGAGTTCTCATCAAAATTCCAACACAGTTCTTCGCAGAGCTTGAAAGGACAATTTATAGTTTTATATGGAAACACAAAACCCTGGGGTAGCAAAAATAATTCCAAATAATAAAAAAACTTTAGAAGGTGGCACAATTCCCAATTTCAAATTGTGATACAAAGTTATAGTAATAAAAACAGTATGGTATTGGCACATAAAAAATGGCATACTGATCAACTGAATTGAATTGAACACCCAGTCATAAATCCACCAGGCAGTATTTGCACCTGTACTGTAGAGTATTACAGGTGCAAAATCCTGAGTTTAGAGATGCCACCCCTCCCCACCCACCCCGAATCATTTAGAACGCATATAGCATACGTCTGCTCTAGGAGGCAATGTCTCTGTGTTCCTGGGCTAAAGCTAGCCTTCCCATTGATCTACAGCCAGATATTATTTGCATCTCCCATGGCTGTTTGTGACATGCATCTCTTTCTGAAACAAAGACATTCTTTGCATCTCCTGACAAGATGTGCAGTAATGAGTGACCCATAGAGAGCTGTGTCCCAATACTCAGTGTCTAGAACCTCACAAACTTTAGGACATGTTTTTAATTTGATCCACTGCATAGAAATAGAAGAGCAGATTGGCCCTTCCCTGAGAAGCCCTGCCCTGTGCTCTGGTCATTAGGTATTTGGTATCTCCATTAGATTTCCAACAGGATTTTTTCAACTTAGATCTAGTAACCACAACTTATCAGATTACAGGCACTGCTAAAACCAGTCTCATTTTTGCTTTTCCTACTTTATTACATAGAGGCTGCCTATAATAGAATAATATTCTGGGACTGAGGCCTGATCTAGCCACCAACTACACTGGCCTTCAGTTTTCCTGTCTGCTAAATACCCAACACTATAAAGTCATGGAGACATGCTACACAAATTCAGAAGAAAACACCACATTAAAATCCTGTGTCTTGCGTCTAGGTGATCTTGGGTGTTACTTCTCCACAGTCGCATGGAAGGGCATGGTCGACTAAAGTGAAGAAGTGAGTAGGTGAGATGGCTCAGCAGGCAGAGGGGTTTACCACCCATCCCGAGGACCTGAGTTCAATCCCTGGGACCCACATGTTGGAGGGAGAGAACGCACACAAAATGTCCACTGACACACACACACACACACACACACACACACTGCACACATAGTAAATGTAATAACTCTTAAAAACTAAGTAGGGACTTGGGTGCCTTGCAGAGGTGAAGGTTTTCCTAGTATGTGTACAGCCCTGGGTCCCACCCCAGCTTCACTGAAAAAAAAAAAAAAGTAAAACAAGAAAGAAGTCATAACAGATAGATTAACAAAGATAAAGGGCCTGGCCTGAGAAAGGCAAGGACCTCCCAAGAGGGAGGGAGGCCCCACAATGGTAGACTGAGAACCTAGAAAACAACAGTCCACATTGTCACAGCAAGGGGAGTCTCCAAGGAAAAATTATATTGGTAGATATGAGGGTTTTGTTTGTTTGTTTGTTTTGTGGGGTTTTTTTGTAGTACTTTGAGAGGAGTTTTAATAGAAAGAATTAATTGATGACAGGTATAGTAGTAAATTAAGCAATAAAATACACTCTACAAAATGATTACAGTACACTTCCTGATGACATATAAATAATAAATATAGACTTCTTATCACATACGCTTTGATTAGAGATTTAGCTTAACCATATGGTGTAATTATGTAGGGTGGATAGAGGAGGGGAAGGAATAGGTATGTGCTTGGAGAGCGTGCCAATAAAAAATAATTCTTAAAATTAAAAAATAAATCAAGAAATAATAGCATATGCCCATTATTTTAAAAATGGTTATAAGGACCAAAAGAAATAACTGAGAAAAAAAAAAGACAGTGGTTGCTCTTAAGGAGTCAGGAATAAGTGTTGGGGAAGGGTGGTCTTGGGGGCTGAATTCTGTCATATTTTATTTCTTAACCCACATACATGGATTACTTTAGTTAAAATTAACAGTAAGCCATGATGCATTAATTGGTTCATTGTCTGCAGACTGTTGAGTAGAGATTGGCTGAAAGTGGGAGGGAGCCCTTCGGGGTAAAGAGAGCGGGCGGGAGGGGCACTATTAGGAGAGAACGATTCATTTTTACGGTTCTTGCACGGTTGTTGTTTTTTTTTTTTTTTCCCAGTGCCAGCTTTGGCTACATCGTTGATTGTGCATCTTAGTCTACGTTTGGGTATTAATCACCCTGAGAAGCTGCCCTAACTCGTTTGGAGTGTATATGGGAAGTCACATCTCAGACGCTGTCATCTCAGCTCGAGATGAAGTTAACACATCTTCGCTGAGTAGTTAATTCAGTGTCACTGGGGACAGATTGCATTGTTTATGGACTTCACGTGGGGGCAGGAGTAAGAAGAACACAGCAAGAACACTGCTTTTCTCCCTACATTTCTGTAGACCTGCACAATTTCAATCACAATTCTCCTGGGTAGAGACGATGTCCAATTCAACAGCCTGAGCTGCAGTTAGCAATTGTTATTGCTCAATAAATATTATGGTAGTAATTCTTGGAAGGCTGGGATGCTTGTAGTTTAGACAAAGCTCTCACCAGCTGAGGAGCTGAGCTTAAAGTGCCATCATATTTCTAGCAAGTCAGAAGTGTTAAGCCCCCTGTTAGCCTGCTCATCATGTGGTATTTTCACAGCATTTCTCCTTAGGACAGAGCAGCTAATAAGGGCCTCTGAACTTAGTGATAGCCACATTTTGTTCTTTGTGGGTTATATGTAGGCTGTAATCTGTACCAATGAGTTGGGAAAGTGGCTGTTTAAAAAGGAAACTATAATTAGGGTTAGCAGGCTTCCACATCCTCTTTCCTATTTATTAGAATTTATTTAGGGAATCTGAGCGAGCAGCTCTTATATACAAAACACAGAAGTAGAGAGCATGGGTGACAGCCTTTCATAACTTCACCCATATGTCTCCGAGCTTATATCATTTGGATCAGAGGTATTCAACTTGTGCGCCTTGACCCTTTTGGGAATTGAATGACCTTTGCACAGAGTTTGCCTAAGACCACTGGAAAACACAGATATTTGCATTATGGTTCATAACAGTAGCAAAATTACAGTTATGAAGTAGCAAAAAAAAAATTATGGTTGGAGGTCACCACAACGTGAGGATCTGTATTAAAGGGTTGCAGCATCAGGAAGGTTGAGAACCGCTGGTTTAGATGGAGGCAGATGAGGACACCAGTAGTGTTGGGCAGAGCTTTCACAGAGTATGACCTCCGCATCCACAGGACCTGAACTTGGCTCCCCACGTCTTAGTTGCATGCTTAGAAACTGATGACTTAGTTTGTGGAGATGAAATAATTATGACGACAGTTGAATTAATGCTTGCCCAGCAAACTGTCTCACGCACAGTAAGAATTCTTTAATTTCATTTTCTTTTTTCTTCTTCATCTCCTTTTTCCTCGTTTAATTTCTTTAAAAAAATTAAAACGATTAATTTTTTATGTGTATGAGTGTTTTGCCTGCCTGCAAGCAAGTGCACCATATGCATGCAGTTCCTGGGGAAGCCAGAAGAGGGCACTGGATCCTAGATGATATACATGGTTTTGCGACACCATGTGGGTGCTGGGAACTAAACCTAGAGTAGCCAGTGCTCTTAACTGCTGAGTCATCTCCCCAGCCCATCTTTTCATTTGAGGCGGTGTCTCTCTATGTAGCCCAGGGTAGAATCAGCCTTGAGTTCTTCCTGCCTCAGCCTCCTGGGTTGCTGGGATTACAGGGCTGCACATAGCTTTAGGATCTAAATAATGCATTCTAATAAACACATTATTTCTAGGAGGTGCAGTGGGAGGAACCCCTCTAGATGCGATTGCAGGAGGTTAACTCTGGAAGCAGTGGATGAGCTGGTAGTTGCTGGAGTGAGGGGGAGCTTCTTCATCACTGGGAATGTGATGTCACCAAGGGCCTGGGTAGGGGCGGGGGTGGGGAGGTTTGGGTTGGGGTGTGGCCGTGTTGCCTTTGACAAATACAGAACCCAAGATGGCCTTATTTACAAGGAAAATAATGATTTAAGTTTTTTTTCTTTAAATTAGTGGTTATTTTAGTTCTCAAGATTATTAAAATTTTTCTTTTAAGAAAATATTTCTTAAATAAATGACTCTAAGAAAGCTAAAATCTTGAGGCATTCATATCACGAGTAATATGACTTTCAAATGGCTTCCTATGAGCTATGCCAGGAAGTCACATAATATGTAATGAATTATGTCATGTGCCTTTGGCATAAGGATGCATTAGGCATATTAACATGCTGGACACTCTCTCCAGTCCCCCTGCATCCCTTCACACCTTAACAGCACTGGGGCATATAGAGTGATGATTACTAATAATTTAGCAGGAAGAATAGATCTTCACATTCGTATTGATTTATCTTTGCACCCGTTTAAAAGACCTCCAATAAATATTTAAAGGGTATATATTCACTTACCAATAAGGCATGCATCAAGAGTCATTACAGAATATTCTCCCAGTGCTAAATTTGGTTGAAAAGTGAGCAAATTGAATTGCAAACAAGATGTCCCTTTGAGTGGCAATGCTTTTATTTCCCTTACTGACAGAGTCACACTGAGATGCATCCCCGAATTCAATGGTTATTGTATAAGCCTTAGGCAAATTAGCTAGGGAATATTAATTCACCTTACAACTCCTCAAAATCCATTATTACACTCCTGGTTAAGATGATTTCTGTTAATAATATTAGCTATGATCTTGAACTCTGAAGGTCACAGAAACAGGAGTTGGTCAGGAATTGAAATCAATGGAGCTGAGCGAGAGGCATGCATCCGCCTACACACGGAAGCAATCACCTCAGGCTGAGTATTAGATAACGGCGGAATATACTGCAAAGCCTTCTACCCCTCTCCTACCACCCAACGTCTATAAGGTCAATGAGAGAACACCAAAGGCTTTTACCTAGAAATCACCTAGTACCTTGCATTATGGAGGTTTTTTAGTGGATATTTTCAAAATTAGAACTATTTCAAGCTTGATCCCCCTCCCTCCCTTTTCCTTCCCCTCCCTCCCTATTGTTCTTTCTCCCCTGCTGGCTGGCATACAGACATTGTAGGAAAGCCATCTGAGGACACTAGAAAGGAGGTGGGATAAAATGTTAGGAGCTTGGGGTACATCAGAGTGAACCCATCGTATCATCCCCGTGGGGGCCTGTACCTGGACTGTAACACCAGAGAGAAATAATTGTAATCTTATTTGTCAGTATGTTGGATCTTGTGCAGTTGAACCTATATATTGACCAATATGGGTTAAAATATGTCATGGACTAGTAAAGTTGATTAAAATGAGTTTGAGAAAGAAAAAAAAAATCCTTAGGATTCCACCAAGCTAGCAACTATCTTCAAATTTACATATTATCTTCTGTGCCTTGCCCACATATATATGTATGTGTACACACACACACACACACACACACACACCATTGAACACTCTCTTCTAGACTTAATTGCATGTGTGGTATGTTCTTTTAAGAATTTTAACTTAATTTTATGTAATTTTAACCTAATTCTTAATTTCCTTCTTCTGGGTTTATCCAGCACACATAGACACAAATATGAATGTAGATTCCTACTCTCCCCGCCCCCTATCTCTTTTCACTTCTATTTTAAGAAGCACTGGTTTCTGTGTATATTTTCAAAATGCAGTCTTTCATTGTTACCTAAGCTGAATTCAAATTCCCAGACTCAAGCAATCATTCTGCCTTAGCTTCCCAAAATACAGGAACTATGGGAAGGTGCCACCAAGCTTAACTCAAGAATCATCATTTGAATAAATGGCTTTCAGCATATTTTCAACACATAAAACGTGACAGATGATCATTTCTGAGGCTAGGAGGGTGATTATATGTCTGTATGTAGTATGTGTGTGAAGGCGTTTGGGCTCACAGAAATAAAACTCAGATTCAAAATATCTTTACAAATACCTTGTCCATATAGCTAGGCTCTTTTTGACTAGATAGAACCTAAAATACCCCATTTATTCTAGCCTACGTGCTGCCCCGTGGCTGGTTACCTGTGCTCAGGTACCAGGCGTCTGTCTTGTTACATCTTTCTGGCAATCTCCACCTGATTCTATCCCAGACTCCTTTCTCCTCCTGTGTGTCCCACCTCTATTTCCTGCCTAAGCCCTACACCCTAGGATTTTTAATTGTCAGGTGATGCATCCACACAAAACACAAGATATTCTCTCTGCAGTTCCCCTTTTAGTCCAGCAGTTATGTCCAGTTTGATTTTGAGCATGTCGGAAAGAGGATTTCTGGTATTAGGACTGTTTACTTTCCAAGTTGGAGGGTTGTGGAGTGGGGAGAGATAATCAGGGAATATTGGATACTAAAGAATCCCTGCACATATATGTTTGTGTGTTTCATAGTAAATGGATAGAGAGCAATGAGAGCAAGTGTGCACACTTAGAAACTAGTTTCAAGGTCGGCCATTTCAGCTGATGTTGCATAATGTAGCCACTGGGAAGGTTAAAATATAAATACTGATTCCAAAGTCCATATTCCAAAGGCAGGCATGGTGGCTCATGACAGTAATCTCAACACTCAAGGGCTGAGGCTGAAGGTTCCAAGTCAGCCTGGATTATATGGTGTGTTCCAGTCTACCTGGTCTATAGTGTGAGACCTCTTCCAATCCATCCTCCCAAAAAACAACTAAAACAAACAAACCAACAACATGAGAGAATAGAAACGGTTTGTTAAGATCTTTGAACTTTTAGAAGCACTCCTTCTGGACCTAACACGCTGCCAGGATTGGAACCATCTTCTGGGAAGGCAGTCATGTAGGGCGTTGATTTACCCATTTGCTTATTTACTTACTTAACACTGGAGACGGAACCCAGCGTCTCATATGTGCTAAGCAAACCATTCTACCACCGAGCTTCATTTGCAGCAGTGGCTGGGAATTTACTAAAGATGGGCCTTCCTTAAAGGTCTCAGTTCAGGAAGAACACAAAAGAGGGATGTTACGTGGAATATACTTTGAATTCCTGGTGAGAAAACATTGGTCATCAAACACCTTACATCTATTGAGCATGTAAGATGACCTAAATCTTAAATAGCTCCTATATCCTAATAAAATAAAGGCAGAAGTGGGCAGAGCATATGTTGTTATGGTGGAAACAGATGCAAGAAGCTAAAAACACCTGTTCTATTTTAGGCTCCGTTCATTAATAGTTAACATCACACTGCTCATCACTGGCTTCATTCATCAATGAATTTACTATGAATTTGCTATCGGGATGGTAGGTTTGTTATATGGGATGGTGTATAGAGGTAAGGTCACAAGGGGCAGGTCTTTGAAGGCTGTGTCATGTCCCGACACCTTCTGGTTTCTCTTTCTGGCTGTCATGGGTAATAGAAATAGACAGCTTCTCTTCCACATGCATCCACTGTGATGCGCTGCCCAGGTCAGCCCCCATGTACTGTAACCTCTGCCTTGTTCTAGTTTTCTGGTGCTAGGGATTGAGCTGAGGGCTCCACACATGTTGTCCCAGGCAGGCTTTCTGCCCCTTCTTTCCTTCTGTCAGCCATGCTAGGTACTGAGGCAGTAACGAAAGGCTAAGGAGCAGTGTGAGTGTGCCACCTCCTAAACGGACTTGGTGTCTGCTTTCTGCATCCTTTTCTCACAAAGCTTCCAGATCACTCACCCTTAGTATAAATAGTGTCTTCTTAATCATATCCTCTCACTGCTTAAAACAATCACAAGTTCTTTAGCCTTGTCTGCTACTGCTTCTGGGACTTGCCCCAAGTCACCCTCTGCCTCGTTTCATGTTGTCCCTTCATTTACTCTGTGCTTTGGGTAAACTGACTTAGTCTTTATAGCATAGATGCACTCTGACCATTGCTCGTTAACACCCTGCTTACGCTTATCAGTGGGAAGAAATGGTTTCTACTTGAAGGCTCCACAGGATTTTAGCTGAAAATTTCTTATGGCCCATATATATAGTAATATATAATAACTACCTCATAGTGTGACATCTTTGTATCCTTCTCTGCTTAATGTTTGTTGAATGACTACTTAGAAGTCTAATAAGAAGAGCTGGTAGCAAAGGTGGCTTATGCTCATCTGGCAGCTTGGTAATATTTGTTCTAACTATTAGCATGTGCCAGACAAGCACACTTAATTAATTTCCTGTTCAGAGGAGGGTAAAGGGATTATCACTGAGAGAGCATAAACAACTTCTTGAGTTTCCTTTATATGTTTCAGTAACTGCTGTCAGGTGTCAGTGCCATACAGGACATAGTTAAAACCGAGGCCGAGTTGGGTACCAGGCCGTCAGCTTCTCCCCCACTAGGCCTTAAGACAAGGTCAGGCTTGCATCTGCTCACTTGTACCTTAGTGTTCTGTCTCTAGTCCCAGCTCTACCAAGCAAGCTACTTTCTCATTCAAATGCACCAAACTAAAGGCTGAGAAGGAAAGCCCAGGCCCTGCTGGCCTTTTACATATTCGTAGCACGTAGAGGCCCCGCCCATCCCATCTCAAATTTCACTTTCAAAGAATTTTTCAGACTGTTAATCTGGATGTTCTCCAAATAACAGGATTTACGGTAAGCCCTTTAGACACTGACCTAACACTTTCTCTTTCATCCACTGACAACCTTGCAGAAAACTATGAGCATCAGTTGAATAAATTCTTTTCTGGTCCTGTAGGTTTAGGCCTAAAGAATTAGATGTAATGGGAATTTGACAACCTCATTCTATAGCTGTTACAAGAACGGGGTGTAATTTAGTTCGGGAGGAGAACATCCATTTTTCTTGCTCAAAGTTGTCCCTGGACTATAAATCCCCGCCCCAAGCCAGCCTTGAAAAGGCCAAGTGTGAACAGAAGAGGTAACAGCGACAAGGAGGGAGCCTCTTTAAGATGGGAGTGAGAAAGGTGGCCATGGTTTGAAAGCCTCAGGGACATCCAGTGACACTTTGGGCTTTATGAAAGAGCAGGTGACTTTAGCCTCATAAGGCTGCGTGTCCTTTCTGGATCTCTACAGAGTGACTGACATGGTTAGGGTAGGCCATGACTGAGCCTTTCAGAACCAGAACTCTCCAGAAGAGGCTCATTCTTGTCTCCTAAGTAATAACATACAAACCGAGACACCGTAGCTCCTCGCATGTGCCAGAGCTTTTGAAAAGACTGAAGATAAAACATCTCTCCGAATCTCCACAGGGGTCACACTGTTTCCAGACTGCTACGCCTGTTGTTAGTGGAATTATTATTTTTATTAGTCTCCATAGCTGTTGTCTAGTAAGTTCCACTTGAGAAAGAATACCACAGTGATCATATAAATAACTTCTCTTCTATGTCAGAGAACCAATTAGGTGACCAGAATTGTAGCTAATATTTATACTCACTAATTTAATAATATTCCAATCTTTCCTAATATTTCTCTGTAGGCTTCACTCTGGACAAAACTAACTATCCTTAGTATCCACTTCAGCAGCAAATACACTACCAGCTGAATACACTGGCTTCAACTATGTATCAGTGGTTAGATTGCTATGCCACAAAGCACTAAGTTCCAATCCCGTTCTTAGCACACCATGGAGTTACTACTGAGCACCTTTGAACTTATTTCCTGTTTTCAGGCTTCTAAAACTGGGATAGTGAGATCCTGAACTCAAAGGAAGGCTTCAGAACAAATTAGAATAATAACCAATAAATATGCACAGTCTTTTGGCATGTTTCTAACAAGTTATTAGGCACCTTTGTTTGTACCCACGTTTAAGAATATTGGAATTTAAATTAGTACCTACATTTTAAAAGGCATTTTGGAAAGACTTACTATGACTCATAGAAATGTTAGGGAAAGGTACTTCTCACTTTATGCCAGGATTTTTTTGATATAAGATTATTTTATATTCATGTTTTAAATTAAATAAAAATAAAGATGACAGTGCGTAAGTATGTGTATACACTGCCATGGTGTGTGTGTGTGTGTGTGTGTGTGTGTGTGTGTGTGTTTAGGAGCATACCCTCTCCTTCCACCATGTGATAGCTTGGGATGGAACTTAGGTTGTCAGGCTTACCCACTGGGCCATCTCAACAGCCTACATAGTTCAAGTTTAATCCTCTTTCTGGAATGGCAACATCGGGCTGGTGGTGCAGCTCAGTAGAGAGAGCTTATATAGAATTTGTGAAGCCCGGCGCTATGGTAGAGACATATCAAAGGCTTTGGTGTTCTAAAAGCTTCCACAGAGAGACACATAGTCTGTGTGCTTCAGATAAGACATAACAGTTTAAATTAAAAAATCTCTAAGTCACTTTTGAAGCACTTTCAAAAAAATCTGAAGTGATTGTGATGTTGCACTCTGCCTTGTAACGCTGAAGGATGAAGAAGAGTCAGAGAAAAGCCTGCTTCAAAGTCTGCATCCAAAAGATGCCAAGTAACGGTTCTAAGACTTCTACAACAGTCAGAGCCAGAGCCAGAACACTGGGGCGGGGGTGGGGTGGGGGGAATAAGAACATGAAAAGCATCTAAAAATGGTTCAGGCTTTAAAATATGATACTAATAAAATATTTTAACTCTCTCCTTCAATTTTGTCCTCTGAAGATACTTTACACAACAGTACTCTGCTTTGAGTGTCCTGCAAGCCTGATCCATCCTTCACTAAAAATAAAAAAATACTGGTTTCATTTTTAAGTAAAAACTTTGGGGGCTGCAAAGTGGTTTAATGTTTCCAGAGCGCACCTGGTAGAAGGAAAGGACCTACTCTCCTAAAGTTGACCTTTGACCTTCACAAGCACACCATGACATGTAAAACTCCCAATAAGTAAATATATAAAATCTTTGAAATTTCTATTTTAACATTTTTATTTTACATGAACACTGTCTCTGGGGCTGCAGCAATGGCTCAGGGTGGCTTACAACCATTTGTATCTGTGGTTGCATGGGACTCAGCTCCAGGAATATACATGGTGCACATACACACATGCAAGCAAAATACTTACTGATATTATAAAATAATTTTTTTAAAAAAATAAAAAATTAATAACACTCATTAATAGAATTAATAACTATAACAAATGTTATTTAATCGCATTATTTTGCACGATAAGGTTAAATATAAGGAGATTTTATCAAGACTATGATGGCTTAGAGACCCACAGCTGGACAGTGAAAGAGGGACTTCGGAGTGCTCAGCCCTGAATGGATGTCCTCATCACACTCCTCCCCTCACCACACTCCTCCCCTCATCACACTCCTCCCCTCATCACACTCCTCCCCTCATCACACTCCTCCCCTCACCACACTCCTCCCCTCATCACACTCCTCCCCTCATCACACTCCTCCCCTCACCACACTCCTCCCCTCGTCACACTCCTCCCCTCGTCACACTCCTCTCCTTGTCACACTCCTCCCCTCGTCACACTCCTCCCCTCGTCACACTCCTCCCCTCGCCACACTCCTCCCCTCGTCACACTCCTCCCCTCGTCACACTCCTCCCCTCATCACACTCCTCCCCTCATCACACTCCTCCCCTCAAGGCTCAGGGAAAGGGGGGCAGAAAGACTATAAGAGTCAGCATGGTGGATGACTTTAAGGAAATAGCATTTTCCAAGCACAACAGACCTAATGCACCAGGAACACACAGACTGTGACAACATGCACTGGAGCTGCAGAGGTCAAGGCCAGGTCAAATACCACCAATGAGATGGGAAAGTGGCCTATCAGTCCCACCTCTGGCCAAGAAACTATTTGAAAATTGATAGCTGCTGAGAGAGGGGAAAATCAATTTTCTTCAATGGAGTGATAATGGGACTACCAGCCACACTCCTGGGCAGGCTCAGGAGGAGTGAGGAATGGGAAAGAACACGGTAAAATATACTGTGTGAAATTCTCAGAAGATAAATACAAATTACCAAATAAAAGACTGTGATAGCCTAACTCAAGCCTGGTTAAAATCAGATGAATTCACTTTTGAAAAGAAAGATTCCCTTTATTTTTGATCACGCACATGTGCCCACAGAGGCCAGAGGCATCAGATCCTCATGGATTTAGGGGGATAGCCAGCTTTAAGTTGCCTGATGTGGGTACTGGGCACCCAACTCTGGTCCTTTGCAAGAGCTGTACATGCAGTTAGTCGCTGAACACGTCTCCAGACCGGGATTCAGATGCTCACACAATATTCTGTCTTAGCTGACAGAGCGGGTTCCACACTAAGCCCTTCTAAGATAACACAGTATCAGTGGCAGATGTTAAGGATGCTGCTTCCACAGATGGTCCTCTAGCATCGGAGAAAACAGTTAGGGTCTTCTGGCTGCGGCTTGCCTTTCTCCCTTAAAGCAGGCCATGGAAGAGTTCTCTAATCGTCCTCTAAAGTCAGTCTTTAGAGGTGGGCTGGAGAGATGGCTCAGTGGTTAAGAGCACTGGCTGTTTTTCCAGAGGACTAGGATCAATTCCCAGCACCCATTGTGGTGGCTCACAAGTGTATGTAACTCAAGTTCCAGAGGCTCCAGCGCCCTCTTTAGGCCTCTGTGGGCATTGATGTACTCATGTAGTATACAGACAGGCAGGCAAAAACACAAACACACATAAAACGAATAATTAAAAATTCCTTTTTAATTTAAAATGTTTTGAGTTGCTCACCTTAGAGATATCTTTCCTATATCTGAAAAGACTGTATGAAGACACAGGAAAAAAATATGAACAAATGGGTTTTGCTACATTGCTGGCCTCAAGTTTATGAGTATATTGTACCCCTGTGGTTTTCTAGTCAAACTTCTGCATGGCAGTCCACAAAAGCACAAAGATTTCCAAATTTCTGATGATCTCTTGTGTAACACAAAACTGACATTAAATAAATGTATATGTTTTAGTCTTGGAATCCTTACCCTTCAGGCTTAAGATTGGTAAGGAAAATGCTGCTTTTTCTCTCCTACACTTGGTATTTGGCTTCCTGAGTCCTGGAAATCCGTTTCTGAGTCTTTCGGCAGACACGGAAAGAATGCAAATTAGGTTTCCCTTTATCTGGAGCTTGAGCAGATTGCCACTATTCCAAGTTCAAAAGCCACTCGTGGAGTTGGATTTTATCAAACCCAAACACAGAAACAAAGGAACAGACTCTCTGTAAGACACAAAAATATTTCATTAGGAGCACAAGGGTTAGCAGGTGGCAAACAGGTGCCCGAGACAGCCTGTTGGGTTTCTGTTTAGACATGTTCTCTAGGATGTTAGAGCTGAGTGCTGGCATGAGCTCTGTTCGTAGTCTGCTGGGGCTCAGCAGAAGAAACCCGCTTTGCGGCTGTGGCGGATGGCTTTGCGGCTGTGGCGGATGGCTTTGCGGCTGTGGGGGATGGCTAGCCATCCCTAATAGCTGTTTCTTCCTCTCCTCTATGACCCAAGTCTGAGTTGAACTGCCCTGAATAAACACTTCTCAGGCTCTCGTGAGTTAGCTGGCCATGGACCCGAGCTTTGGCTTTTGAATGTAAGTGAAGTGTCCTATGGGAAGCCTGAGAACCTTGTGTAAGTTCCCAATCGCTGGAGAATGTTTGCGGTCCCTCTTCCTTGGCATTCTTCCACCTTCTCACTCAGAATATGGATCGCCTTGGAGAGTGAGACTGAAAGCTGGTATTATGAAAGAACCAAAGAGCCAGAGAATGTCTGGGAAGGCCTATACCAGTACTGACTGCATACTTAAGACTCTTAAAAAAAAAAACAAACAAAAACAAAAACAAAAAAAAACAAGCAAGAAGTTGGGCATGGTGGGACACTTCTGAGATCCCACCACCCAGAAAGCTGAGGCAGGAGGACTGAAAGTTCAAGACCAGCCTAGGAATGTAATGAGGTCCTGTTTCAGTCAACACATCTCCCACCCCTAAATCATTAATCCTGCCTAAGTCACTGTATTACAGGTACATCTTACTCTAACAATTCTAATAACTCTAAGATTCACTGATTTTGAGGGCTTGCAGTTGAAAGGCTATCTCTGGACAACATTCTACTATTGTAGAGAATCCAAGGACACACACTGGGTAGCTTGCAGTCACCTCTGGCATCTGTACTCACATATACAGATGCACTGTTCTTTCCCATAAACACACACACACACACACACACACACACACACACACACACACACGGGGTGGGGAAGAGGGAGGGAGAGAAAGAGCACAAAATAAACAAAAATAGGCATTATAAAGGCAGGCAAGATGATTCATCAGAAATGCTTGCCGTGTAATCTTGACAGCCTGCATTCAATTCTAGAACTCAAAGAAAGAAGAGAGAAGCTGACAGTTGTCTTTATGACAGTGTCTCATAGCATGCACACACACACACACACACACACACACACACACACACACACCACACTGGAATTCCTAACATATCACACACACTACACACACGTATATATAATATAAATGCATATACACACTAATACATAAAAATAAAATTTAGAAAATAGATCCTGCCGTGGAAATGAAAAGCAAGGCCTAAGTTCCTATCCCAGTTGCATCCTTTAATGAAAAAGGTCAATATGTAAATTATAGTAGATACAAATATACACCTGTGCTCCCAAGAGCACAGGAGAAGCCATTCTACCTACTTAAGGACATTGAGTACTAGCCAAAAGCTAGCATAAGAGCAAGCATTCCTGCTACCGCACTAGTTGATTTTTATTAAACATTAAAAAAAAAAAGCAAATTTCTATTCCCCATCCACCTACTCAGTTAGATGACCTCAGCCTTATCAGCAGAAATCAGAAGCCCTCCAATGGGAAGTCCTTTTGTTCTCCACAGTATCGAATTTCCAGAGCTATGCTGTCTATCCTCTTCTGGCTCCCTTTTCTGCATGGCAAGGCTGTGTCTCTCCCACCCGAGTGCAGCTTCTCGTCCTGTGCTTTGGATCCAGCCTCACAGCCTCAGGAAGTCCCTCTGGGTCATCCGTGCGCCTTATCAGTGCTTGCCTGGGTGATGCTTTCTGAGGCTTATTTAATCAGGAGGAAACCAGATCTGTATTCCTTCATGCCAATTTCCTCATTTCTAGAGAATAACTCAGTGTGTCAAAATATGCCACAGGATTTTTATAAATTCCCTATACTCAGGGTATATGGGTGCACACCTAGATATTTGCATAGTTTTTAGGACTTTGTCTCCTATATTCTGTAGCTTTCAAGTTGTATATATAAGACTTTATGAGAACATTGTTGAGTAGTTACAATCACATACACACAAAAAGTTATTTCTAACAGCATTATTTGAAACAATGTGTTTATATCAAGAGTTGGCCAAGATTTCTTATGCTAGATGTTAGGTTAGCTCTGTATATGGAATGCATTGACATGGAAGTCAATAATACTATTTAAATAAAAGAGGGGGACATTGAAGAGAAACTGTAAGTGCTTTATGATTATTGTGATGTGTTTGTCTATCTGTCTGTCTGTCTGTCTGTCTATGTATGTATTTATGCATGCCATGTTAGGACCTGAACCCAGGGCCTAGTGGTGGACAAGCACCCTACCACTAAGCTACACCCCCAGCTCCGCATACTGAGTGCTGTCTGATTATGTACTTCAGTAAAAAGAAATTGAATTTGTTTACCCCACATAAGAGAAGATTTTAAAGTACCGAGAGAGAAAAGATAGGCTTCTGATCCCAGCTCATCGGAAGATGTATTTTAGGAGCAGACTTTCAATTACATGTCTTCAAATAACAATTTAGCCCAGACAGTGAGAAGCGCTGCTTCATCTGAATTCTGTAATGGTTTCCTGATTTGTTGTTGCTTAAAGCGATTACATAAAGGCAGTAAATTCTCAAAACAATGGAAAATGCGGTACTGAGAAATTCCAGGGGTGAGTCCCTGCAGACAAAGTTTCAGGGACAGAAATAATGCACAGTGCCTATGTGTGTGCATGATGGGGCACAGGGGTCACTGTGACTCAACTGACAACTTTCATTTAACCTGATGCACAACCAGCTCTACTGGCCTTGTTTTAGGAGCATCATCATGAGACAGGTACTGTCTTCAGAGGTTCTTGAAAATTAACCACCAAAAAGAATATGCATTGAAAACCCAGGCAGAGATGGCCATGAATCCACAAACAGCCCTACAAAGATAATTTAGTAGGAAAATAAAGGATAAAACTTGAAGTTTTTATAATTATCTATTGACTTTAGTTCATACAATTGTATCTCAGGTTACCTTTGATGGACATTTTCTTTATTTTTAGGTTAAAAGTTATAAAACATAATAGCAAATACTGAGACTGCATTGAATTAATGTAAATATTTCAAAACCCACTTGCTTTCACACTAATCTTTTCATGGAATGGTGACAATCTGTGGGCCCATCCTGGCTATAGCTGACACCTTACACTGATGTCACCTTCCAGCACAAACCAAGGACATGAGAATTGGAAGACTTTTATCATCATGTCGTATGTATCATTAGCACTTTCTCCTTAGAGTTAAGAAGTGACATAAAAATGGGAACTTTTCTGTCAACTACCCCATGCCTGCCTTCTATTTATAACTCTGTCTTTCTTTTTTAAATTAATGGAGGAAGGGTACTGGGGCTCAAACCCAGGGCCTCCCGAATGCAAGGCAAGCCCTCTCTCACTGAGTTACACCTTCATCATCACATACTCAAATATTTGACTGAAAATTTCTGCGACTGAAACTTTAAAATCATGGACAATAATTTCCAAGTGAGAAAAATAGAAACGATTACTACAAAAAGCAAGCACACACACATGTACACACACCCAGACATACATATACACCCTCATATCCATCCATCCACACATATACTCCAGAACAGCAGAAGACATTTCTGTTATCTGCCACAGAGAATTATTTCAAATATTAGCTAAGATTTGTCCTTTTATGACAGCTGAATGCTTTGCTACTTTCTGAGAAAGAAATATTCCCTTGAACATGTTCCACATGCTTAGGATTTATTTTTCTCCACTAAGCAAATAGAGTTTATTGGAAGTTAGGAAAATGAGAAATATCTTTATCTACTGTGTAGCAGTGAAGTACAGTGAGAGGAAGCATGCCATTTGGGAATGATATGGGAAGTCTGTTTTCATGTTCCAGCAAGTTAAGAGTCAAAAACAATACACTTGCCAACTCTGCCTAAAAATATAAGACTAATTTTTTCATCTCTGTGCAAAAATTACCTGTTTAGAAGGTAAAATTAAACGCTTGTATGTGTGAAGTGAGTTGGCAGAGAAGTTAGGCTTTAGAGTCCCTGTTCTTACTGATGGCATCTGGCTGAGGAAGCTTGGAGCTTGGGCCAAGGCAGAGAACCTAAGCAGGAAGGACCTTGGTTTTCAGTCTACACTGCAGCCTTTAGATTGCTGAGCAGATGAACAGAAGAGGGTGGTGAAGCACGGAGGTCAGCAAGGGGAACTTACAACTCCCAGTTTCCTTCTTGCTGCCACGGACATACCTGCCCTAGGTCCCCCCCCCCCCCCCCCCCCCCCCCCGCTGTGAATGCAGACTAGTCACCAGCGCTGACTCTGTCTATGGAAGTCAGGACAATTAAAACAGTCCTCCACTAAGTAGAAAATAGAGGGGAGAACGGAGATTCCAATTATTTATGTAAAAGTGACTTGCGATCACGTTGCTGGGAATGAAATTTGTTTGTGTTCTGAAAGGAGATGACACAGAAATGATGGATGGGATACGGGGGAAAAGTTCAAATATTAAAGGGAGGTGCCCAGGTATGGTGGTGCGTGCCTAAAATAAAATACCAGTATTGGCAAATTCAAGATAGGCCTGAATTATATAATTAGACCTTATCCTAAAATAAACAAAGTTAAATGGGCGTGAGAGGAAAATATGAAGGAATTTTTGAGTAAAGTAACATTCAATGCAAATTATGGGCAAATACCCAAGGCTGTGCTTAATGGCTGAGATCAACACATCTCTGTGTTTCTGTTTTCTCTGTAGTGGCGTGCTGTAGGAAAAAAGGGAATTTGTTTGAGACTTTTAAATAATATTTGATGTTATTCTTATTGGCCTTAGAGTAGTAATTTGTAAGGCTCTACTGTTTAATATTGACAACTTTGAAAGTCACTGAAAAAAATTAAATGGCAATTTAATGTTAACAGCTGCTTATGGTTATCAAATCCATCAAGACCCTTCATGAATATATTAACACAAACCCACTAAATTACTGTTGCTGTAGACAGCTTGGTATTTTAAAAATGCCTGGTGAGAATAAGGACACTGTGATAACAGAAAGGGCCCTGGTCTCAGCTCACTGTTTTGTATTGACAAAGGCAAAGAAACACAGACCTGGTTTACTTCTTTCGTGTTGCACAATCTCTGCTAAGTTAGCTATAAAGAGATCTCTAGGAAATGTATTGGAAAATATTGCTTGACCTAAATTCGTGTTTTTACTTGCCACGAATAAAGAAGCGAGAATAAAAGCCATGTAACAAAAGTAACTTCTCAGCAAAGGTTAGAGAAAATTCAGCCAATAGTTCACACTGCCATGTTTATCTGAAACCCAGTCCTGAGCTTAGTTAACAAGGTGGCCATGTTCTTCGGTACCTTTTCACTAAATGTTGACAGGAGATTGTGCACTCTATGACATATGTCCACAGACACCTTGCTTGCTTCACATGGGGAGTCTTGGAGCCATCCTCTGGAAGAATCATATAACCTAAACTACAAAATATTGTCTCAGTTATCTTTCATCTAAAGCTACTTTCTTTGAAGGAGGCACACTGGGAATTGAACCTAGGACCCCACATTTACTAGGCAAGCACTCTAACACTGCGCTGCAGTCCAGTCTTCAGTTTTTACTCTTTATTTTAGATAATAGCACTACGTCCCCAGGCTGGTGTTAAACTTTTAGTCAATGTAGGCCATGAACTTACCATTCTTCTTTCTCATCTCTTAAGTACCTGAAAAAGTGGGCTTAGAGCTACCAGGCCTAGCTTGCAGCATAGAAAAATATAGGTGCCCCAAGACATGGCTTCACAGGCCAAAGTTTCTCACTTAAACTCTTAATGAATTGCTAGAATGTCAGGGAGTGATGATGATCAGAGCCAGCTTGAGAAAGGAGGGCTGGAGAAATTTAAATAACACAAGCAGCTCTGCACCTTACCCTTTACTGAACGATGATGACTCTCCCTAACTCTGCTATGAACACAATAAAATAGAATTTTCAAGGTCAGCCATCATGTCTCTCGAGCAGAAAGCAGAGACTTGGGTTTAAAGAGTTAAAGAGGAGGAAATGTTTTCTGTGTACTCGTTCATGTTCAAACTGACCATATGGGGCAGAGCAGGAGTAAAACGGTTCACACAGAGGAGGACTGCTCATTAAGCTTTAGATCATATGGAAAAAGTATTTTCTCTGCATGTTCTTAGTGAGCCTTGGGGACTGAGACTGATGAGTGACAGAAGGTGACAAGGGTTTCGCTTCCTCTCTTCTCAGGAGCTCCAGGTGGAAGAGAACCCCTGTGCATAAGACTGAGTGAATTCATTTTCCGTATCCAGCGATAAAATGTACTTAAAAAAACAACAAAACAATTTGAACCCATTTGAGAGGGTACAGTCTATCATGGTGGTGAAGGCCTGACAGCTATAGCTGCTTGAGGCAGCTGGTTACATTGTGTTGTCAGGAAGCAGAGAGCTTGGGGCAAGGATTCAGGATCGGCTATCCCTTTCCAGTGCCTCCTCTAGGGTCCTATATCTGCCAACTAGATCCCATGTCCAAAAGGTTCCATGCTTTAGAAAACAGTACTGCCAGTTGGGGGACTGCCATGGACTGGACTCAGTCGGTCCTTCCACCCGCTGGGAACCAGGATTTCAGCAATCGGGTGGACAAGAAGTCAGCGGGATGACAAACAGACACGGACACCAGAGAGAGGGTTGTATCTGAATGTAATTTCTCAAAGCAAGCATCAAATTTTTAATACAGAAGAAAATAAGGAAGTTAGGTGACACATCAGTCAAGGTACACTGAAGTTACCGGATGCTTAACAACTCTTACACAAAACAGAGGAATGCATACATAAAGCCTAGCAGGAACTAGGCAATAAAACAACTGAGACAAAGTCAGCTCTATCTAAGGTCAGCTATAGTCTTAGAATCCAGGTGTGAGGTCTTTATACTCCCAGGGCAAGGGCTTTCATGCCCAAGCCATGGTTCTAATTAGGGAGTTCCGCTTTAGCTAACCTTCTCATGAATAATGCAATATTCTAGTTCCTCCTCAAATCACAGCCCAATCTATTTTCTAAACTATTGTAAATTCCTGTATATGAGAGTGACTCAGCTTTTATTCTAAGTGATTGTGTAGGGGACTTTCAATATTAAGTAATGTAGTCTGCCATTCATAACTATAATAAGAATTCTCAACTTACTTTGTTAAGCTTGCCCTGAGATTTCTAACTCTATGTAGTAGATAGTAGTGCCTGATTTCTTTCACTATCTCTCTTACAATACTAGAGGCAATTCTGAATGTCACTGAATAGGTAACATTCTTACTGAATTCCAAGCCCAGGGTTGGCTCAAGGACTGCCTAGGGCATTGGAGAAGGCCAGGAAGCAAAGTTTGATTTTGCTTAGGTATTTGGCAAGTCATTGCTTGGAGGCACCTATAATAAAACAATACTGAAAGAAAGCACATAGATCCATTCACTGACTAACGCAAGGACAATTTGGAGCATTCGTGCTATGGGATGCCAAGGCTCCAGGAGACTAAGTTTCCGTGAAACTTTTTGCCTCAGAACTGTGTCCAAGCTTTTGGGCCAGCCACACAGTTTTTACTGGAGTGGGTGTGGCAGAGGCCCAAATGTTCAAACACACAACTCTGTAGGGATCTATTTAATATTCAATTCCTAACAGGGGTAAGACAGTCAGCTTCCAGGAAGACTAAATGTAATCAAGACCAAACATTTCCTTACTGAAAGTAGGTTTAATTGAGACTTGGTTTCAGAGACAGTTAGAAGTAGAATAAAAGGTTAGAATTAAATGGTTAAACAAATTGGCCTTACAGCTAGGCTGGTGGTAGGGCTCAGTTGAAACTTAGCATGCTGAGGCCTTGTGTAGGCTGCTGGCGAGGTATGTGTGCATTGAGTCTGGAAAGGAAGAGAGGGCTTATGATTAGGTAGGAACCAACTATCTGACAGATCCAGAACTAGAGGGAGGGTTCTCTCATCTTATTTCTAACTGGCAGAATCCTAAAGATAGAATGTCTTGGAGCTCAAATCCAATCCATGGAAAACTGTTTATTATTCTTATATTAAAATGAATTGGTCTGGACAGAAAAGGATCTGAGTACATATGTGTGTGCAAATCAGAGGGACAGCATATTGAGTGGATGCGTGTGCTGCCTTGCTATCTTAATAAACTATATAACCCGAGTGATACCTATGGCATAGGCTGGAAATGTGGTAGCACACTTGCTTGGTAAGCATAGGCTGTGACCTAGATCTCTGGCACAAACAACTAAGACAGAGAAAGTAGAACCTAAAAGCTCAATCATGAGCTAGCTCTATCAGAATCTTCTGGTTCTCACTGGGTTCAATGCCACATCTTTTAGGACGGATAAATTCACATGAGTTCCAATGGCAATGCAATTTTTCATGTTTACTGCTATATAATGATAAGTTCACATCATACCTAGAAACTTCAAATGGAAATACAGTTAGGAAACAAAACTTCATTTCTAAATACCCTTTACACGCTACTACTAGATGACTTGAAAGACAGGTTTAAAAATTTACAAGTTTTAAAAGACAGTTTTAATGGGTTAAACGTAGAACTAAATATCACCTCAGTTACTTCTTTTGTCTAATATATCCATCTTATAAGAGCACAGATCTGTCTTGGTTGCTTCATCTCTTGGTACTTGCTCTGGAAAAGAAAGCTGTTACATTGATCTGTCCTGGCACTCATCTATCCTGAAGAAAAACCTATGTTGTTAAGAACTGAAGCCTTTTCCCAGTGGCCAAAGAGGAACAACGGGAGCCTACCAGAAGTTCATGGGTGAGTTATCTTCAGTCAGATCCTCTTAGCTACGGTCAAATCTGTGAATGACTGCCATATAGCCTCCTGAGAGATGTTGAGCCAAGATCATGCCAATCTGCTTGTGGATTCTTGACCATCATAAGTGTGTAACAAAAGCTGTTAACTCTTATTATGGAAAAATTAAACAACAGATTTTATGCCTAAGGATAATCTTTCTTCATAAGACTACAAAAGCTAGCCAAAAGTGAAAATTGGGGGGGGGGGGAGGGAAAGGTAAATTGTGTTTGGCCATTGTCTTCTTTCCTTCTAGGCACACCTACATTCTTTTAAATATAGGCCTGCGGGCATGTCCTTGTTCAGCACTCTACATTTATCTTGAAAGTAATAAAAAGGGGATTAGTTTTAGGTATATATATACCAAAAACTAAACATTATATATACATATATCTTTGAAATAGAGGATCTATTTTTTTAATTGGATATTTTATGTATTTACATTTCAAATGCTATCCCCTTTTCTGGTTTCCCTTCCAGAACCCCCAACCCCTCCCCCTGCCCCTGCTTCTATAAGGGTGTTCCCCTACACAGTGAGTGCTGAGATTAAAGGCATGTGCCACTATCCCAGCTTTTTTATTTTATTTTTTCCTCTCCAGCTTTCTTTAGACCAATTTTCTTTATACTTTAGTCTGCCTTAGAATCACAGAGAGAAGCTACTAAGGTGTAGAGCCTAAAGTCCTACCAAAGGAATTCTGATTAAATGGAAAACAGTATTTAATTTAATACTCCTGCTTTCCCACCCTGGCATTCCCCTACACTGGGGCATCCAGCCTTCACAAGACCAAGAACCTCTCCTCCCATTGATGCCAGACAATGCCATCCTCTGCTACATATGCAGCTGGAGCCATGGGACCCTCCATGGGTACTCTTTGGTTGGTGGTTTACTCCCTGGGAGCTCTGCGGGGGGGGGGGGTGTCTGGTTGGTTGATATTGCTGTTCTTCCTATGGGGTTGCAAACCCCTTCAGCTCCCTCACTTCTTTCTCTAACTCCTCCACTGGGGTCCCTGTTGGGGTCCAACGGTTGGTTGTGAGCATCTGCCTCTGTATTTGTCAGGTTCTGGCAAAGCCTCTCAGGAGACAGCTATAACAGACTCCTGTCAGCAACCACTTCTTGGCATCCTCAATAGTGTCTGGGTTTGGTATCTGTATATGGGATGGATCCCCAGGTGGGGCAGTCTCTGATGGCCTTTCCTTCAGTCTCTGCTTCATACTTTGTCTCATATTTCCTTTAGACAGGAGCCATTCTGGGTTAAAAATTTGGAGATAAGTGGGTGCCCCCTCCCCCAGTAGGGGGCCTTGCCTAACCTCTGAATATGGTTTCTACAGGTTCTCTCTTCCCTTTGTTGGGCATTTCAGCTAATCTCATCCCTGTTGGGTCCTGGGAGCCTCTTGCTTTCCTGGCATCTGGGACTTGCTGGTGGCTACCCCCAGTTCCCCATCCCCCATTGCTTCACACCTCTGTTTAAATTCCTGACCCTCTGTATATCATCCCTGACTCCTTCCATACTTGATCCTGCCCACCCCCCCTTTTCTGCCCGTCCCTCCTCTCTTCCTCCCAAGTCCCTCTTACCCTCTACCACCTGTATTTTGTTTCCCCTTCTAAGAAGGACTGAAGCATCCGAATTTTGGTCTTTCTTCTTGAGCTTCATATGGTCTGTGAATTGTATCTTGGGTATTCCAAGCTTTGGGGATAATATCTACTTAACAGTGAGTGCATACCATGTGTGTTCTTTTGTGACTGGTTATCTCACTCAGGATGATATTTTCTAGTTCTATCCATTTGCCTAAGAATTTCATGAAGTCATTGTTTTTAACAGCTGAGTAGTACTCCATTGTGTAAATGTACCACATTTTCTGTATCCATTCCTCTGTTGAAGGACATCTAGGTTGTTTCCAGCTTCTGACTATTATAAATATGGCTGATATGAACATAGTGGAGCGTGTGTCCTTGCTATATGTTATGTGATCTATTTTTGAGAAAAAAAATCAAGAGCTATTCCTAGAGTCTAGTATTTTTCTGTGGGATGGTATGAAGGCCTCAGTCTCTTTTGGGTTGAGATTTTAAAGTTTCATGTATTATTATTATCATTATCATCATCATCATCCTAATGCAACTAAAGTATGAAAAGTACTATTTGATTTCTCTACTAATTTTTGCTATGAAAACAAGAGAAACAGGAACAATTTCTTTCAGCCTCTCTTTATTTCTCTTTCCATCTTACAATCAATCCAGTAACTTTAATAATAAACAGTAGAAATCATGGCATATACAAAACATTGCCTAAGCGAATACATCATGAGCCTGTGTCTCAGAATGGTTTGCTAGAGGAAGTGTGTTTCATTAAAAAAGTCCATTTTCTGGTATTGCCTTTTTGATTTGGACTCCTAGATGCTCTACATTTAAGGCAATCTTAATATTTTTTTGTCTCTTGCTAACAAGAGTGATCTGTCATAATGAGCAGAGCAGACACTGCCCATTTGATCTACTCGAGAGAGCTGTCTATTTGATACAGAGCAAATCACCTCAATTCCTTTGTGGAATGAATGGAGTACAAATAAAAAAGACAGAAGAATAAAAATAAATGTAGTCAGTTCTTTCTGAAGGCAACAAAGTATTGAAACATTTAGAGCCTCTTAATAAAACATGTGAGAAGACAGAACATTCTGTAGGACAAGACTAAAGGAAGGGATAATCCTTCCTAACACAGACTGCCTATGCAATAGTTTCTTATTTAGAAAAGTGGATTAGCTTGTAGTTTATTAACAGTTCTTAATTCTTTCAAGTCGGAAGAATGAAATTCATTTTTAACTCCACAAGAGAGAATTCTAATTTTCAGCACTCTTTTTTTTTTCTAATAACTTATCACATTGCTCATCTGGGTAGGGACTTTGGATTCCATTTTGATTAAACAGACACTTTGGAGATGTCTTTTTTGTTATCATTATGCATGTTTTACTTATTAAGCTTTTGTTTTTGCTGTTTTGTAAGATATAGGTACCTATAGATTTCAATTTTCCTTTTTAAAATCAATGTTTTATATCATCTCTTTGAGAATGACATAAATGTCATAGTACAATCTGAAAAACACAGGTATGTACTCACTTGGTACTGCTAACTGTACATGCTAAGCACATGCTCTGATGCTCTGTGCTGTCCCCCAGCCCTGACACTTTTTGATGAAATATTAATAGAACTATTTTATTCTAGTTGAAGATGACACTTATTACAAATTTTACTTTGTTAAGAGTTAGGAAACAGTAGTAATATAGTTCTCAAAACCAAAATTAAATTAAATGCTGTTTTCCATTTAATCCGAATTTCTTTGGTAGGACTTTAGGCTCCACATTTTAGTAGCTTCTCTCTGTGATTCTAAGGCCGACTAAAGTATAAAGAACATTGGTCTAAAGAAAGCTGGAGGGGAAAAAAAAGCTGGGATAGTGGCACATGCCTTTAATCTCAGCACTCATTGAGGTAAAAGCAGGTGGTGCTCTGTGAGTTCAAGGACAGCCTGGTCTAGTGAGTTCTAAGACAGAGAGACCCTGTCTTGAAAACAAAACAATAAATAGATAAATGGAGAAGAAGAGGAAGAGGAAGAGGGGGAGAGGGAGAAGAACAAGAAGAAGAAGGAGGAGGAGAAAGCTGCAGGGTACATGTGTTGGCATTTAGTCTAGGCTCCGCCTCACAGTTAGCTGGCAACAGTCAGGTGTGCCTGACTCACTATAAAAGGGGCTGCTTGCCCCCCTTCTCTCTCCCTCTCTCTCTTGCTCCCTTCTCTTCTATTGCTCCTGCTCCTTACCCTCTCTCTCCATGCCCCTCCCTGTGCTCTCCACATGCTTATTGCCTGCCTCTCCTCCCCTCCCCTCCCCTCCCCTCTCCTCTCCTCTCCTCTCCTCTCCTCTCCTCTCCTCTCCTTTCCTCTCCTGTCTTCTCCCCTCCTCTCCCCCTCTCTCTGCTTTTCTCTGTCTCCACTCAATTCCCCTCCCCATGCCCAAAATATTCTATACTATACTTTCCTGTGCTGGTATCTCAGCATGTCTCACAGAGACACCCCCTTCCCCCACACCATACTGTGCCTCCTACAAACATACTCCTGATTGGAGCTTTGACACAACATTCTGAGCACAACTTAGGAGAAATAAGAACAAACAAACCACTGTTTGTTTCTACCAATGTAGGTAGGTGATATTCAGATGTCATTTTGAAAATGATGTGCCTGGCAAAGGAAAGTGGAAGGTGCAACTTGATGTGTATCATTAGCCACCTTTCCAAGCATATTTTTAACTAAATACACACTTTACATTCAAAATGTTTTCCCTTGTCAGTTCCTCTCTGAAGACTCGTATCATCCTCTTTTGTATTTAAGTAGCTCTGGTAGCGTCATCTACATGACAAATATGTCTACACAGTAGGTTTTAATGGATTGTAAAGGTTGATGGCACTTGAATGTAATTATCATTTCTACACACACACACACACACACACACCACCCATTTTAAAGACTAAAGGACCCAGAACTTTTTGGATTTTAAGTGTAAACGTGTAATATTGAAAGACTCAACCTTTGCTGACTAGATTGAAGTAAATTTTATATTTTCCCTGTTCTAACCACTATTTGCAATTAAAAAATACTTAGAGCGGGCAACGGTACAGGTGGCTTTCTGGCACATTTCAGGTGCCTGACCCTAAAAGGATATTATCTAGAACTAATTCCGTCAGAGCGAGAGAAATCAACCACACCAAGAATAAGTAGGAAAGTAATGTCAGCGCCAATCAGAACGCTCCGCCGTTTTAGGACTAAGACTCTCAGGAAGGATTGGCGGAAAATGGGACTCCGTTACCTTCATCTAGTGGGACAAAGAAAGCCATGCTAGTTGGGGGGTAATGGTAGAAACTTCTTGGTGGGTTACCAGACGGGGGTTTAAACCTTGGTGGAAAAGACCAGTATTTAGATGACCCCTTAAAGGGAAAGTGCGTAAGCCTTGCGGAGGCTTTATTTTCCGGAATCCTGGAGAAAGAGAGGTGTGGCTGACATACCAGTAACGAAAATGGCGCGGACGAGCTTCAAGGGCCGGTCAGGTGACACAGCTCCAATTCGCTCCCTTCCTTCGGAGGCCTCGCCTCCTGCTCGCTTCCGCGTATGGGCGTGGCCTTCCCGGCTGTGTGTGGGCGTGGTCTACCCGGAGGCGCTTTCTTCGGACAGTCAGAAAGCAAGGTCTACGCAAGCGCAGTCAGGTTTTAAGGCCGGTCTCCCCGCCCCTTCACCCATAGCCCCGCCCAATTCTCCCGGGCGGGGAGGGGGCAGGGCCCGGCGTCCAGCGACCGCTGGCTGGAGAGCTAGTGACTTCCTTGTTGGCAGTCTCGGACGGGCCGTGTCCGGAGTCGTAGCCTCTCGGTGCTTACTCGGACCGCTATTGCGAGTCTAGGTCCAAGCCATTATCATGCCCAACCCCAGCTGTACCTCTTCTCCCGGCCCTCTCCCTGAGGAAATTAGGAACCTGTTGGCAGGTAAAGAGCGGGAAGGGGGCGGTGACGCTAGGGGCGGGGGCGCGGGGACGGCGAGCCGACAGGGACAGAAGCGCTTAGCCCTCACCCTATGCGGACGGTGGGGGGCGGGCCGTATAGGGGGACTGGGATGTCGGGACTAGAAGGGAGTGGGCGTGTATGCTGAAATGTGCTGATCCTCCCTGGACAGCCGGACAGTTATGCGTTTCATGAAGACCGGAATGTGAGGGCGGGAGATGGACAGCAAATGTTGATGAATGCATGTTTGAGAACTGCGAAAGCAGAAGTCCAAGCACTAGGTCCTGCCTGGGTGGCCTGGCCAGTAAGGATGCAGGTGCATCTGCAGGGCCGCAGGTGTTGGGAGTTAGGAGGCCAAAAGGCACTATTTCCAACCCCACCCCCATTTTCTTGAACAGTCAGGCCAAACATGTTTATAGTTTTGAAGGGTGCCCGATTTTCAAATAGCCACTATTTCTAAAGCCTCAGTAACTATTAAAAGTGAAAAAGGAAGGCTGTGTTAAAACTCCTACTTCCTGTATCATGTGATCAAGGAACTTCATCTTTGCAACCTCATCTTCCCCTTTTTGGTTTTACATTCCCATTTATAGGAACTTACTTGTAGGAGTTGAAATGCGGTTCCTCAGTTCCTCAGTTAGGTCAGTAATGTCTGGAGGTGTGTAGTTCCACTAAGCATCAAGAAAAGCTCGATAGTTCTGCACAAAATAAAAAATACATCTTTTTAGAGTATCACAAGTCTCACCTATCCTGATGGTCTTAGATACCACCATATACTTTGTCTTGTAGATGCTAACATCTGGAAATGGAATAATTTTAGTTTGGTTGTCTCTAAAACATTCCTTTCAATATAGATCATGGATTAAAAAGTTTCGCTTAGATGCCTGTGCTGTTAACTGTGTGTTTTAATCGTTAAAAACAATGTCCTCTAAAAGGTACATTTGAACTAGTAAGTTACAGTTGCAACAGTATGAGACCAAGCATCATAGAATACCTTGTTAAGCTGTTGGGTTGTTTGCATTATGTGTGGATGGAGACTTGTGTTTGTATGAACATGATGCAGGGTGAGGGTGTGCTATGTCACTCTGAGAAATGCTTCTCATCATTCATGGATAGCACTAAGAGAAATGATGAAAGAACTGTCGATGCTGATTTAAGGAAATGTTTTAGTTTCTTATATGAGAGCTTAGAGGAGTACCAGTTTGGTCTCATTACAGTTAACATTTTATGGGGTGGCGGGAGGGGCAATGCAGGAATTGCATGTTTAGAAAAATATCTTAATAATTAGATCAGAAAAATGTTTTGTTCCAGAAATGTCATCGTTTTTAGGTTGTCCATATTTGTAATTAAAAAAAATAACAACCCGGTTTTGCTTCTAAAGCTTGGACCCACAGTCACTCTTCCAACATCCTATGTTGTATGACTACAACAGCCGTCACCCACTGACCCTCACAGATTACAGACTGTTTTCGCTCTCTCCTGTATCCTGTAAAGAGAGCAGGATTATACATTTACCTGCTAATCCTAACTTCCTGTGTAGTTCTGCCATCTTTTAAATTAGAGGTTGGACTAGCATAATGTTTGAAATTAGTTTTTTCTAAAATACATGAGGGATTAGAAACAAATATCAAAATAATAACTTTGCAGATTACAAGTTAGCTTTACATTTTATTCTTAGGAGATGTTTTTAGCTCGTGGGTGTGATCTATGGTAAAGGAATAGAGGAAAGTGAGCTAGTCTTCATGGCTTAAAACAACGTTAAACAAGCTTTCAAAGAAAGTTGTTAAGATTTTTTGTGTAATTAACATCCTTAGAGGCTCTCAGTAGTCACTTGTCCCTTGAATCTTCTGGGGAGGCAGGATGACGGCAAGTCCATCACTCAGGTGTTCTTGGGAGAAAGTGCATGGTACAATTTAGAAGTATAAAGTTATAACAAAGTGATTGCATTGACTTGGATTTTAGAGGTATTGCTGTCATAGCTCTATGGTATATAGATATAAAGATAGTGCGTTCTTTTTTAAATTGAAGAAGAGATATGGATCCTGGTAGCTGTAAGCAGTCAAGGCTCTTAAAATGCATGGCACAGTGTGAATTAGTTAGAAACCAACCTTTACAGGAGTTTCAAGTCCTTTGCTTTTACAAGAAAGAAAATAATCTCACTTTATGTTTCCTATGCTCGTCATGTAAATCATCAGATGCCACACAAGTGTTTGCTGAGATAGGTGCTCAAATTTATGGTTTTTTGTAATCATGATTTTTCTTTGTCATTGTTTGGCTTTTTGATTACAGTAGCTTTTCACTACCATTTCAATATTTGTCCTCTTTTCATGCCTTTCCTTTAAAAAAGTAACTGAATGGAAATGCAAAAATAAAGTTACTACTCCCAACTCTTAGTTAGTAATATCCTTGAAAGAATGACAGTATAATAGTTTGAACAGTTATATTTTTTATGGAATCAATGTACTAAAAATTAAATGCCTTTATTTTTTTAAAAAATAAATGTTAAATTATTCCTTTTTAGTACAGTTTATATAAAATTTTGTTGAATCAACCTTTGACACCCCCCACTCTCAAACAATGAAAGAACAGGTTTATCCTGGATAATTCAAACCAAAGGATAGCCCCAAGCCTTGGCCATTTAATCTTACCTTATACCCAAATATTTTGACTAGAACTAATAGCAAGCATGGCCTTGATTTATGTGGGCGCTCCTCTGGCAGGCAGAAGGTGAACAGCCCTGGGAGTGCTGCCTGCTGCCTGCAGCGCTTGCTGGTCTAATCACCCTGGAAGGACGGGGCTGCTAGGAGTTCGCAATCAGATATTTGCACTCATTTTCATCCATTCATATCATATCAACAGATTTTAAGCGGGAAGTGTTACCTTTTTAATAAATTAGAAAATGAAACCACTGTTAGAAGAAAATAACCGTTGGGGCACTGAAAAATTAAAACCAAATTGAACAAGCCATAAGAAAGTGACTATATGGTTTTAGCAAGGTGACCTTGAGATTTGTTCAGATGGCAGTTTTGGTTAGAAATATTGCCTTTTCCCCCTACTGGGGATTTCCAGGACATTTTTTTTTTTTTCCTTTCACCTCCTTCACACAGTGTAATAGATCACACTGTTTGGGGCATTTGATAAAGAATGCAATTCAGTTGAAACCAAGGTAGGGTTTTTCAATGCCAAGTGCACTATGGCTTGTTTCTCACCTTTCCAATTCCTGTTTATAATTTGGTCACCACTTTAGCTTTATTTTCCTTGTAAGAATTATTTATGGTATATCTGGTGTTCATAGCTTCCTCCTGGAGCCCTGGCTGAGTATGCAAAGGGAAGAGTGCCACCTACTGAGTCACCAGTAGCCACCTTCTTCTAAGTACCTGGATTATCACAGAGCCAGGACAAGCCTCCCTATTTTGGCAGCAGCAACTAATGAGGATCAAGTCGATAAGAGAACATTGGGTCTGGAAGTGAGATCAACCTACGGCACCTCTAAGAGCCTTCCTTCTACAAATACGGATATGCATTTGCAAATCAAGGGTCCAGATGTTATAGAGATTTTGTCTGGGTCAAATAGTATCTGTAAATGAAGAAGTAGCATTAGGAAAATTACTTATCTATTTACTTAAGGGTAAAACACCTTCTTTTCTTGTTGGGGGCTATGTTAGCATGGCTTTCCAGTGAAAGTATTTTTCCTTGGATTACTAAGTAAGGCTCTTGAAAGTATGTGCATTTTAAATTGTTAATGTAATCTTAATCAGCATTAGTTTCTTTCAAAACATCTAACTGTACTAAAAAATGAACTTTCCGACTATGTTTATCTCTGCTGATTCTCGCCTTGAAGTGCTTGTAGAGAGAAGGTAAGGACACAAGAGGAGGGAAAGGCTCTGGTGGTTTGAAACACAGTTCAGTTGTTGCCCATAAATTGAATATTAAGTGTCATATATGGGTGATAAAAGTGGCACAGGCTAGGTTTTATATCCTCATTATTTATTTAGTTTGTCCTTTTCAATTAAAGCCAAGTCTATCTTTTTCATCCTACTGAGCTTACGTTTCTCTTCCAATCACACTCTGAACACATTACATTAGGTGCTACCCAGTGGTGGGTGGGAATAGTGTAAATCTCAGACGCTGTGTTACTCACTGTGGTTTCTTTGAAGTGTGTGGTGAAAAGATTTTGATTAGATAAACCTAAAGAGGGTGAAAGATGGCCAGGCTTCTCTTTCAACAGCCCAGCCTTTTATCATAATAAACCATTTAGCTTGTATCGCCAGTTTTGAGAATTTTGTAGCAGACTGGATTATAAAACTCAGATTTGCTTCACCCCTTGCACTCGGTGATCTGTGCTTCTTCATGTCTCTTGTCATGTTTAAAAGTCCACAGTTCAGCAGTAACATGCGAAAGTGCAAGGTAATTCAGGGGAAGGCATTGGCTAGAACAATCAATAAATTTTCAATTAGCCAGTTTCCAACTTTGGGTGTTTTGCTCCATTGATCTGCATGTGCCCGGCTGAATTGATTTTTATATTTTCCTCAGTAGCTGTTTGGTCAGACCATTCATTCCCTGTTTTAACAGAAAGTGTGATTCTGTTCTGATGGCAGCTGAAAGTGTAGGCTTTAAGTTAACACATTAAGTTGGGGTGACTGACAGCTCATTGAACAAAGTAAAATCTGGTTCCCACCATAAAGTAGGGAGACATGTGGGGTTAAATAGTAAAGCCATCTGGGGGACCAGGGTTGGTCTTTACAGTTATTTTATTGATGTGAGACTCAGCAAACGGTGGCTCCCCCCAGCCAGTTCTTGCTTTCTCCTTTAGGCAGATTCAGGTCAGCACAGAGGTGTGTGTGTGTGTTAGGTAGAGAGAAGAGGGAGGTTGCCTTGTTCTCACCTCCAGGCTGCAGGTCTTCTAGGCTGTTCCAGAGTAGGGGTTTGTGAGGACAGGTGCTGAATTCTGACTGCCTCGTGGAGGAGTTTATCATTGGAAGACTTTTGTTCCTGTACCTTTTTACTGTTGGATTACCATGGAAGATGGTTTTAAAAAAAAGTGTGTGTGAGTGTGTGTGTGTGTGAGTGTGTGTGTGTGTGAGTGTGATACTTGTCCTCACTCAGTCTAAAGGAAGGCAGGGTGGCAGTTTTTCTAGGGGTTCACGTGTATAAAGAAAAAGAAAACAGAAAGGAGACTCAGTGGGCAGGGTGTTTAAGTGCTCACTTCTCAGGGGTCAGTTGTCTGCTGAGTGATTCTCTGATGTAGCTGCACAAGGATTGCTGGGCTCTCAGAACACGTCATCTTTTCATTGTGTTTTCAGACCTTAACATTTATGGACAAAGCAGTTGTAAATCTGATCTGTCAGCTGCCTTGCCCCAGACTTTTACAGCTGTTCCCACTGGATGGCTTACTCTTGACAAAGTTAAGGTGTAACAGGAGCAAAAACTTACCACCCCGTTTACTGTGACCGAGATAACTTTTTCCTGTGGCTACCTTGCAGTTGATGCCCATGGGAGTGGAGGTGATGCTTCCGTTAGATGCAGGCTGTGTGACCTGCGGCCTTTGATGGTGCCCCATCGGTCTTTTGCGTTGGTGGCACCCTCTTTTCCAGGCCTTATTGGCATAAGCCCAGTAGCCGCCTCCCACCCCTCAATCCCGCTCTTTCGTGGCTGGCGCCCGTGGGTAAAATAAAACCTCTCTTTCGGAGAAAAAGGGAGTCTCAGTCCCTGGGCTTAGGGGCCAGCCTGCGCAGGCTGACCTTTTCCTGTAGTCAAATTACCAGTTCCCCGGAATTACAGAAAGGAGTCAGGGAAATCTACATATGAACAGGAGGACACGACCTCTAAAGGAAGGTAAAAAAGGGCCATGGCGGCTTGCTAGCTCACCGCGGCAGGCTATTTCACCATTTGCAGGGCTATTTAGAGCACAATAAAAAGCTTCAAATCTCTTTTCCAACCAGCCAGAGGAGCGCTTGATTTACCCAAGAGTTTTATTGCTGCCTTTTGAAATATTACTCTGGCTTTGAGGTACAAAGCCACAGATCCAGCCCCATTTGTCTAGCGTGGCTGTCCCAAACTCAGCTGCTCTGTGCCCAGCTCTCTGTTCCCAGCTACGTGGACAAGAGCCGGAGGTTTAAGGCAGGCTGGATTTGGGCTGGTTTCTGGGGGGCAAGGCTGGGGCACCCCAGGACAGCCTGGTCCGTGATCCCTGTTCCAGGGCTGGCAAAAGCGCCAGGGAGAAAAGTCGGCAAGCTGCGCAGTACCGCTATTGCTGCCAGCGCAGGCTGGCGTACTTCATCCGTTAGATCTGACTCACTGTATATTTTAAGACTTCAAAAGCTTAAATACCAACCAAGTCTATTGGCAACCAACAATCCAGATTATTGCAGCTTTTCCCAGCTAAAATTCTCGTTAAACACCACCCCCAGCAAAGCAGTTTGTTCCCTGTATCCTTCTGGAGAATTATCGAGAAAGCCAATGTTTGGAAAACTCGTCCTAACAGTAAAGCATTTTCTAGGAAAAAGCTTGGGAATAAATATATTAAACGTGTCGCTTTAAAAGTATAGACCTTTTCCATACCTAGGCCTCCCCTTGAGAAATTCGGGTTTTTCCTGCACTTTTTCAAAAAAACGTTTTCTCAAAATAGAGGGATGGGGTCCCATTTTCCAGACACATTGGGTAGGCTTTTAGGAAACAGCAAGTTGAACATGCAGCGTCTTTGTGGTGGTTTTCTGAGTTTTTATAAAACTGAAATGACCTTTTAAAGAAATAACTCGTGGGCAGTAATTTGTTCTGTTATTGCTTACGGAGATAGAAAATAGATCCTGTTTGTTTAAACTGGGATTGCATAATGAAAATGTAAAATAGGCAATTAAATACTCGTGGAAGAGGGAATTAAAGACAAACATTGAATGAAAATAACATTAAGCCGACTGTTCACCAGTCTATGTGTCTGTGAGTCTTGCAAGTATAGGGTGGGTTGGGGAGGGCTCGCTGCAGTAGCCTGCTACTTCTTGTCCACTTTTAAAAAGTTACTGTATGGATGGATACTAGGGAAGCCAATGATCTCTTTCAGCTACAGTCGGCTTGTCCAGAGGTGGCCTGCTCCTACTCCTGTGGGTAGAAGCTGCTGCTTCAAGTTTTACTCTTTTGAACCCACATGAGAATTTGTCCCAGGTCTGCTGACCTCTGCCTCTGCCTCTGCCTCTTTCCTCCATATTTTAGGGGCCACAGAAGGAAAGAGGAGCCAGGACATTTTGCTTTCATTTCGTTTGATACTTACTTTTAACATATACTTGCTGTTAAGAGATTGTTTCATGTTTTAATCTTATTTTTTCCTTGTATTATTGGCTTAGCAAAAAAATATGCGTTTATTGTGAGTCTGTAACAGCTTCATCCATGTTCCTCATTGGAGCAAAATACTTTCTATAATCAGGAATTTAAAATTGATTAGATTCTAGGTTATATAGTAGGTTTTAAATGGTTAAATATGAATACAATTGAGATTATTGCACTTTTTAGTACTTATGTGTAATATTACATTTTGATCTTTTTATCACTGTAAGTTAGGAGACAAAGTCGTTAGGGAAAAAGAAAGTAAGTCACACATCTTTCTGGTGTGGGCTGTGGGTGATTTGTCTAACATTTTAATGTAATTCTCTAAGAGATATTTTAAAGTGAGCCATGAAATTCTGAAAATAAAATATGTGTCAGTAAGCTATCCAATATTTTATGAACAATAATAATGGATGTCTAGGAGTCAAAGCAGCAAAGACTTCGTGGAACTTTATAGGAGAGGAGTCAGCCAACACAATATTTAGGAGTTTACTGAAATTTCAGAAGAGGCTGTGGGAAATGTTATACAAAGCTATATTTGGACTCTGTATTTTTTCATAGTAGAAGAACCCATTTTTCTCACTTCTCTATTCAACTATGGTATTCCAGGTAGCTAAGAGCAGGGTGGGAAGCAAAGGACAACTGGGTGTCTTCTCACTTGAGGGTAGCCAGCATGGGTGGGGCAGGTAGCAAGGAGGAGGATAGTTTTTGAGAATCTTGATTAGGAAAAAAAGGGGATTAATTTTTTCTTCTAAGCATTAGATATTATGTGTTCCTGAAAATAGATGATACTGGGGAAAGCAAAGTGCTATCAGAGGCTTTTAGCTTATCTTTATAAAATGCTGTGACTGGTTCTTAGGGCAACTTAAAAAATAATTATAAAGCGACAGTAGCACGCGCATAAAAGCTTTCCGCTTGCTTTGCAGAAGAGAATTTGTGTTATGGGTCATGGTAGTTTATTAAAACTTGTGTGTTTCTTCCTAGTTTAATGATGTCAAACATCCGAATAGCATGTGCTGTGCTAAGCATGCGTACAATATACAGATTTTATTTAGCTAAGTGGTGAACTGATTTGTCCAACTTAGTTTTTTAACTGTACTTCAACTGCTATGCTTTGGACTGATAAATAACTACCATAGATTGCACAGATATTAACACTTAAGTGTAGAAACAATCACTGACCTATTTGTCTTCACACAGAAAGGTTCTTTTCTATAATTTGTATACTGTTTTTATATTTCATGGTTTAGATGTTGAAACATTTGTGGCAGACACACTGAAAGGAGAAAATTTATCCAAGAAAGCCAAGGAAAAGAGAGAATCTCTCATTAAGAAGATAAAAGATGTAAAGTCTGTGTAAGTCATTTGCCTTTTATTACTACTTGGAAATAACTCTGTAATTAATGTTTATTATGGAGTTAAGTTTTGTGTTCTGGTTTATTAATGTTAAGTACTTTTAAAGGACAGAATATATTTCCACTATAATATTTTCAAATGTAGATAATCCTTTTTGTTGATTATTATATATTTTTTTCTAAGTATGCTAGCAAAATGCTAAGCATTTATTTTGAACATCTGAGGACATATTTGGAAATTTTAATATCTATGTGGAAAATACCCCAGACTTTGAAAAAGAAAATCCTTTAAATGTTTAGTGCATTGATTAAGTAAACAAATAAATTAATAAAGATAATAAAGATATGTTCTATTATTAGGTCTTGATAAAAATTCTTTTTTTACATACTTAATTGTATGTATTATGACTCTGTAAGCCTTTAGGAATTGTCATTTCAGGACAGAAAATGTTTTTTTTTCTAGATGTATGTTTGTAATACAGAGTTTGGATTTGAAATATTGTTACTAATTAGACCTTGCCTTGATTTTTCTTTATTTTTGCAGCTATCTTCAGGAATTTCAAGACAAAGGTAAATTTCAAATCTTAAATAATTTTCTTTGGTGGAGATTTTGAAAAGGGTAGTCTCACCGTTCTGAAATTTTATAGTTGGAATCAAAATTTTAAGTTCCATGGTATGTGTTTAGACCTTCAAGATGAGAGTGCTAGCTCCCCCTGCTGAGAGGAATATTGAGAAACGGATCTAGAATTCTCTGTGTAGAATCCTAGTCTTAGGTCCTGTTTGTTAGCGGTAGGAATCGAAGTACAGGCATGCCCTTACAGCTCCGCCAGGGCTCAGCTGACCCCAGCGAGCTGTCACCTCTTGCCCTCTCACACAACAGGGATTGTCTTACGGGGTGCAGGTGCTTTGGGATTTTGTGGCATTGGAGATGGAACACAGGATTGTCACGTGCTAAGCAAGACACTCCCATGAGCTATAGGTCATGATTTTAAAGGATGGGTAAAAACTGGTACGAATTTTATTTGACAGGATAAATAAATGCCAATCTTTATTTTGGTTCTTTTGTTTGGAATAAATGTGTATTTTAGACGTTGTTAGAGATGGGCATTTGGTTTCATTGTTTTTGAGGTATGCGGTAGTGCTGGCGAGCTGACAGATTTCCTTTAGACTTGAGACACTTGCTCAGCACTGGAGCTTCCAGGTTCTTCACAGTTTGAGTCCTTTGAGAGGACCTGCACACTGTCCTTCTCTCTAAGGTGCTAATTCACTCTCATGGCCTTCAGCTTGTGAAGGTTAGTATGACGATAACAACGTGAGGTCCCCTAATCTGTGGAACTAGTTTCTAAGTCTGGACAAGAAAATAGTGTGGCACCTTCTAACTGGGTCCTAACATTAATCCCCCGTCTGAGCTGTCAGCAGTGAGAGGCCAGCCACAGCTTTTAGGACACCAAGTTCTTAGCCCCACACAGCCTCAGTTTCAAGGCAGTTAACAGTTTCTTTCACAGTCCCTTGTCAGGATCGGTGTGATCCAAGTGAGCTAAGAGAAGCTTTGCCATACTAAAATGCAGACAAGAGCAGGCAAAGTCTCCTCCTTCCTAGTCCTTGCAGTTGTGTGCCTCAGGGAGTCTTAAACTTGGCCTTAATCCTATTGCATTTACCTAGGTGAATGCACAAATGGGCTTATACATTTTGATGATGATTTTTTAAAAATATAATACATTATTTGTGAGGAAATAATAGATACCAGGTCTTACCTCTTCTTAAAAGGCGTATATTGTTGCACTGAGTATTTGCTGAACTCTCATTGTGGCTTAATTATTTGGACATTAAACAATTTTAAGCTAAGAAGGCATGGTAATGGGAAGCCATTGTATAATTGCAAGCTTTCCCTTTGGGATTCTGTTTTAGAACTTGTTCAGGTGTGTGGATATTAAAATTACATTACTGAGATACATTCTTTGTCTCCAAAGAGTATGGAAGTTTATACAGTATTTGATAGAAATTGAAAAATGAGCTTAGAATAAGAGTTCAAATAATGTGGAATTCAGAGATTTCCCCATAATCATTTGCCTCTGAATAAGTCATTTGCAGCTCAATACTGCTGAATTGAGTTAACTAATCACTGAGAGCGCCTGCACAAAGTAAGCCTGTGGATAAATTAGATGTATACCTTGGAGAAATATGAGAAGCTGAGTAATTTTATGCCATCACACCCTCACAATATATTTAGTTTTGTTCTAAAAAGACTATTTTCTAGCCTATTAGGACTAGTAAAGGACACAGATTTAATGGTTGCAAAGTGGTTACCCAGCATGCATCTTTTTTCAAAAGATCTCTACTCTGTGAGCATAGATTCCCCATTGAGTTTTGTCAAGTTGTAACTTTAGAATAATCATCAGTTGTTTATCTAAATGCCTTCATTTTTAGTAAAAAAAGGATTTGAATTTAGACAGAAAACAGTGAGCTTGGTATAGTCCCTGTTATTCATTAGAAACACTGCCTCTTCATAAGGTCCCCGTGACTCTGGAACTCTTGAGCAAGATGGGTAACTAATGCTACTATCATAGTTGCAATATATCCTGACACTGTCGGGTGCTCTCCTGAACCCTAACCCTGTAGGCTCCAGGTCTTTGTGTACTGGAATTATGTTATATGATAAAAAAAATTTTTTTTGAGACAGCATCCCTTTTTGTATTCTAGGCCAGCCTCTAGCTCAGGATTTTTCTGCCTCTGCCTCCCAAGAGCTGGGATCATGGATGTACACCATCCTACCCATAATACATAATTATTTTATAATTGTTCTCTGTCACAGTTCTCTTAAAGTGACTTAAAATAGTTATTTTTGCAGTTACCACATTACTATTTTTGTAAAGACTATTATTAATCATTAGCTAGAGTTTTCTAATACATATTAGGCTTACCACAAAGAGTTAAATTTTTACCTTGTATTAGTGTTAGTACTGATTTAGGTATTGCTTCCTTTATAGATTTATCAGAAGAAGGTAACGTAACACATAGTAGATATTCAGTAAGTCCTTCTCAGTGTATTTCTCTATTGTGACTTTATTGTTCAAGAGGATTGAAGTTAGTCTTGATTCAGAAGTTCAGTTTTGAAAGAAGTTTTTAGAAATGTCTAAGTCATTTAAAAAGTAGGTATTAAATGGTACACCATTTCAAGAGAATAAGTTTCAAATTTGTAGTTATTGGAATCTAGATTTTTTTTTATCCCCCTGCCTTTGGCTCTTCCTGTGCTGGGCCAGCATAGACATGTACTCTGGCCGAGCCCTTGCGCTGGGCCAGCATCTAGTTTTTAAATGGGATTGCTTTAGATGCAGCAGCTTTGGTCCCTTTCCCTCTAACTGTGAAAAACAATTAATAGATTTTTGTCCTTACAACTCTATCAGTATTGTTAAATATGCACAGATTTATTTAGAAAGCAATTTCCTTTGACCTTCTCGTTTGTATTATCTAAGCTTATTAGTGGGCCACTTTGTAAAAATAGCAAGACTGTTAGGTAAGAGGGGATATATTTTAGTTTGTCCTAGTGGAGTCTTCAGACTAATGGAAGAGTCAGTCTTTGGGTTTAATTTCCTAACATAGTATATTCTCAATTGAAACTTAACTCCATAATGAAATCTGAGCAAATTAAACTCAAGGAGTTCCATTTCGCCCCTCCTGTCTCCCTCCCTCCCTCCCTCCCCATGCTTGTACAAGGGTGTTAAAGCATGTTTGAGATAATGGGGCCGGTAATGGTAGGAGCCTGTTTCCAAGGTAGTCCCGGAGAAATGATGCCCTTATTTTGAATCTCTGCCTCAGTTTGGTGTGAGTTATGTTTATTGTTTGTTGGCTCTAAGTTGGCCTTCTAAGAATGAGAGGAAAATCTTACTTGTGTCATTCAGTGTTTTAGGAACTAAGCTTCCTTTAAGAAATTACAGAGTAAATGCATGAATTTATATGTTTATTATGTATTAGTACTGGAGAAATCAGATTGGTCAAATGAACAGATTTAGAAATTAATTTGTTCTCACTTGGAGTTATCTCTCCAAATTTTGTCCTCGATGCTCTGTGTGAAGGAACAATTATTCTCTAAATAATATGTTAGTTATAATTTTCTTTAAGTTAACAGTTATACAAATTTATGAAGTACAAGTAACATTTCAATATGTATACAAATTAGACTGTAAATTATAGGTATATTTGGCTGATTATCTGATTATGTTTAAAATCGGACTTTATTTAACAAAATAAGCAACAAATTGGGCAGAATGCCTGCAGTGGTGGTGGAGCTCATGCCTGCGCTGTCACTGTTGGCTGCATCTCTAGGCATTTAGGAAAATGGTAATTGATTATAAGCCCTGTGAAAAGGGGTGGCTAGCAGTATTATAAATTTCAAAATAGTTACCAGGGACCTGTGCTGCTGTGGTGCGATGAAGCCTGGAAGGTGCCACTAAAACGCTGGGAAGGGGAGCCTTGGATCATTGTCTTTTAGATGGTTAACTTTGTATCGTTAATTAAACTTTTGAAAGTTGTGGGATAAATCAAATGCTTTTCTAGGGAAACAAGAAACAGTATTAATGAGCAACAACCCCATAATTATCCTTGTGAGTACATAACAGGGACACATTCATGTCTTTTCTTTGCGCAATAACTTTTACAAAGAAGTATTTTTAAACTGATCATTAATTTTATGACCACAGAAATGAGATGCAAAATTTATGCTGTTGTCATTGGCACAGGCTCAAGGCACCATGGACATTATGTGTGATTGTAATAGAATGACTGCCAACTAATGACTCTGCAGACATTACATTTGAGCATGCTTTTCTTTTAGATGTCTGATTAGTCTGTAATGCTTTCAATTATGTCTGTAAATTGTATTGGATACTTTTACCTGATGCCCATTGTTGATTCGGAGTTCAGTATTTTATTACATAAACACACATTGAACGTTTTTCTTTTAATTCATAGAATCCTTTGTAGGTATAGCTATAGATACTTAGCCCTGGGGAGGAAAGATGCTGTGTGCTACTCAACAGCGACCCCTGTGTTCAGTTAAAGATCCTCAGAGGAGAACAGCTTATCCTCTTTATTGGTTGAGGAAATGGTTGGAAAACAAACTCAGAGGAGGGTAAAGGGATGGATCATCAGTGCAGTAAAGCCATGCTGAAAAGTAGTGTTTTTCAATATAATGCACTTTTAAAAAGATAGGTTTCCCGCACAGATGCTGTGTAGATTCCCGTACATTTAGAGCAGTTCTTGGGATCAGAGAGGGGTGGCAGGAGGTGGTGTGCGGGCCGGTAGTAAACAGTCCTGTAGCAGTATGTAATTTAGCTTGTCTTTGGTAAATACAAATATCACACCAATTTTAAAAATCCATCCTTTCAATCAATTTCAGTTTTTATAATAGGTAAATTGAAGACAATTTAATTTTAATAGTAACATAAAAGTATATATTAAAAAAAACAAAACTAGAGAAGTCTTCAACATGTCAGTGACAGATTTTTATAGGATATATTTTCTTATATTAAATGTTTTTGATGTTACAGTGTTTATAATCTTTGTTATATATATCATATACATTGAATATAGATTGGTATATGAGTCCATGTGTGTAAGATCACATACATTAAAATAGACAATAGCCTTATCAAAAGTTTAACTATTGATTTTCAAAACTCTAAAAAAAGTTTTAATTCATCTGTTCATTCCCATGTAGCGTGTGAGGATTAAGCCTGACTGTCCAGATTCCATTCTGTTCATTAGCTTTAGTGGTTTTGTAGTTATAGTAGCTAACATACTGAATGCTAAGTCCTGGAAATGTACATAAAGTGTCCTGATACCTTAAAACTTTAGCAAGGTTTATTGTCTAGTGTGTAATATGAAGAGTCCTTAGAGAATCAATATTATAACAATTCTTACTTCATTAAAAATAGGTCACAGCGGGCGTGGTGGCGCACGCCTTTAATCCCAGCACTAGGGAGGCAGAGGCAGGCTGATTTCTGAGTTCAAGGCCAGCCTGGTCTACAAAGTGAGTTCGAGGATAGCCAGGGCTACACAGAAAAACCCTGTCTCGAAAACAAACAAACAAACAAACAAACAAACAGAAATAGGCCAGGCAACTAAAAGTAACTGAGAATTTTGTGATCTTTATTTTACATTCCATGTACAATCAATCATGTTCAGAATATTTCAAAAGTATTTTTCGAGGCTCCTTTTAAAATCAAAACTTTATGTATAAGAGAGACATTCTAATGTCCTGGAAAGTACTTTGAATGTCTTGAGAAAGATGAGTTCTAAAGAGGTGGCAGCATCTATATGCAGTCCTTGGAATTTTGATTGCAAACATATTACCATATTTAGTGCATCAGTGACAGAATTGCCAAGGATGATGAGATAGGTGTCTGTCTTCATGAGGATGTCACCATCTTTACAGTTTTGAGGGTAAGGGTGATGGTTGTACACGAAATAGCAAAATCATAAAGAAATAGAAATTAACATTTAATTTTAAATTATGTAGGCAATATTATCTTGAAAGAGGCAGCCTCTATTAATAATGTTTAGAAAAATAAGAAGAAGCCATCAGATGGATGCCAAAGGATGTACATGTCCCTTTACCAAACATCCTTCAACTGATAGCAGATAATTTAAACTGTTACCAGTTAGTATACTATTAAGCATATGTTTTTCTACACTGTTGAATTCATAAGAAAAATAAATGTATAACTGAGCTTAGCAAATAGCTAATTCATTTAAAAAATATTTTAGTCAAGTACATGGGAAAATACCCCAAAGCTCTTATCATGGGGATTAAATATGTAAAGCAAACACATTAAAAAAAAAAAAAAAAAGCCCTAACAAAGCATCCGAGGATTTGAGAATCAAGTAGGAAACAGGCTCTCACATGAAACCAGTGATTGAAACCACTGTGTGAAAACGGGAAAGGTTTGTAGGTTATTGTGTTTGAATTTAGAGGGATTATATGACTCTTAAAGCATTTTATGCTTAATGAATTCCTGCTTTTGAAAATGTAACTCCTTTTATCAAACATAATCCTATGACTTTTAATGGAAACTGTATTCCTGGGCTTTTCCTAGTCAGCCCCTCATTACAGGTTTCAGACGACTGCATAAGTAAGGGGAGTACCTGAATTATTTTCTCAGTTGCTCTTTCCACTTTTCAGTTCTTGTTATTCTCATTATCTTATTGGTCTTGCTTAGTTTTTTTTTTTTTTAACTTCTAGAAACCTTGGTCTTGGGACTAAATTCTTTTGGGTCATAAGTAAGCAGTTGTCTGATGACCTTTAAAAGTATTTACTAAGTCATTTATATTACAACTCATATAGAATAATGTCAGACGTGGTTTTACTTAGTTAAATAGGTTTGTGTGTGTGTGTGTGTGTGTGTGTGTGTGTGTGTGTGTGTTCTGTTGCAGTGGTGGAATTTAATGGTCAAACTGACCTCGTATGGCAGGCTATCCCTATTTCCAGTGGGCAGATCATAGGAGGCTTTTTTCTGCTTCCTTTACAGGTGATGCTGAGGACGGCGATGAATATGACGATCCCTTTGCTGGGCCTGCAGACACGATTTCCTTAGCCTCAGAGCGCTACGATAAAGATGATGATGGCCCCTCTGATGGTATGTGACATCCTCTCCTAGAATATACCTCTTGGAAATGTCATACAGATCTGCCGCATGTCGAGGGAGTGGGCTTAACAGGAAGCAGAAAGTGTGGAATTGGGGGACCTCAGCTTTAACAGAACCTTTTCTGAAGCTCGCTCTCTCTCTCTCTCTCTCTCTCTCTGTGGTCCTAGGGCGGCTTCTTGAATGTGTAGATGCTGCCTTGGTAAAGAGAACCCTTTTGACTAGAATCTTTCGGCAAGTGCTGGTACTATTACAGGAAGGGTTTTAGTAACAGTTTGTTGGTTCATTTAACATGATCATAGTCTTGCTTAATATTTGATTGTGTTCCTTAATGTTTTTTTGTATTATTTAGTGTATGAGTAATGAACAAGAGATTTGGTATATTTTTTCTTAAAACTTAATACAAAATGAGTTCATAAAATATTAAATTAATTATTTCTACATTACCTTCTCATATTGAGACAGTTTTTTTCCTAATCAAATGCCTTTTTACTATACATTTTCATTTTTCTGATCACCCTTTAACCCTGCCCCATATTATGCATTAGTAGTACGGTGTCTTATATTAATTGAATTAGTAGTAGAGTTGATTGTTTATATTTTAGTGATTTTTAAAACTTATGGTCTGTTACCAGATTTATGAATCTTATTTTTAGGATGCAGCAAGTGCCTCCTTTTTGATAGCTAGTCAAGTGACTCGGCACTCCAGAAAGCTCATAAGAGTGATCTATAGGTATAAATTAAGAATGCATACCAGTGCATTAGCCATGCATATTAATTTGTGCCACTCAAAGTTTCACTGAGACATAGAAATGAAGGATGCCTTTTGTCACCATATGATAATCAGACTGTGCAGTTCTGTCTCTAAGTACAGTTGCTGAATGAAAATGTGCTTCCTGCATCAGAGCGCTCCACATTCCATGTTATCCAGATCATTCCCTTTGGAAACATAAATTGCTTTTATGAGGTATAAAATTATGTCTATTGCAGAACAGGGATAAGTCGAGTACATGCATAAGTGATAAACATTCTAACCACTGACTCAGAACAAAACAGTCTTTTTTTACATCCAGAACTTTGTCCAATGTGTAACAGTGATAATTGCATCCATTTTGTGTTAACTTTTACATTTAATACATTTTAAAGGGAGGGATGTTATCTGTCTTCTGTCTTATACAAAGATGCATGCTTCTTTTCACCAGTGCTTGCCATCTATAGCCAAGTACCACCCTCTCTGCCCTCATAGCTACCATTTTATAATTGAAGAAATCGTATTTTCAGGCAAAATAATAAATTATTAATTAAGATGTACTGTTTTAAGCCTCACTTCAATGATTTGGTTTGCTTTTCTGTAAAACGTATGTACGTGTGTGTGTGTATGTATCTATACAAATGCACAGAGACAGAACATTTATATTCAAAAGAATAAATATACATTTACTATATCATCAAGTCGGTTTATCAAGTTCTCAAAAATAGCACAAATATTTTGATATGTAGAGGCCATTATATTATTGAATATGAAAAAAACCTACAATTTAAAAAATAATCTAACAGTTAAATATATATGATCCAGAAATAGTCTAAAGTAAATTGTTATTAAATTATAGAATATTTTTATGATTATCATTTTCTCTCTTAAGAATAAATGATTTTGGTGCCTGGTGAGATGGCTGCTAAGCCTGAAGACCCGAGTCCCATCCCCAGGACTTGTGGTAGAAAGAGAAAACCAATTCCCACAAGTTGGTCTCTGACCTTCTCATGAGTACTCTGGTACATATGTTTACCACTCCCATAATAAATACATATAAACAAGTTAAAAATTTTCCATGTGTTTTCAAAGTCAAAATAAATGCATTAATAGGAAAAAAACGTTAAAAGGTAATTGATGGCATGGTTATGTGTAGCACTAGTTTTGTTAAATATCTGTGCTTATTTATTAGTGCATAAACATTTCTTGAGCAGATTAGATGTTCTACTTTTATTATGATTCATTGTGATATATTAGTAATAGGATTTTAGCAACTTTACATATTCTTGGAACATGATAGGTTCATTTTCATACAGTCACTGGACAGTCACTGCAACCTAACATCTCATTTGCTCTTTGCAGCAAAGATTTTTGTCTGTGTTCTCTGTGATTTGTGGAATATAATTTCCTTTCCTGTTATCAGTCTAATGATGTGTTAATTACAAAAATGTATTTAACAATAACTGTAGCCGCTTAGCCTTTGTCAAGTCAGGTTGTTGTTTTGTCCTTTTGACTTTTACCTTGTGGCAGGCACTAGCAGTATCTGAATGTTGATGGATTATAAACTCGAAGCATGATAATGTATTTTTCATAGAGTTAATGTAATTTTCAAGGTATTGTAAAGGTCAAAGCTGCACATCTCTATGAATTCTAAGTCTGTCTTTCCCTTTAATATTTCTTTTTCTCTGTTCCTCTGGTTCAAAAGTTCACCCAGTTCCCAAATGGCCACCTAATTTTCCAGTTATTCCCTCAAGCCATATGTGTTTTGGTTTCTTTATGGTTTATTAGGTACTGTAGGAAAGTAGCATAAGTTATATCTTCTAATGAAATTCAAGCACACTTCAGTGATGCTTCGACTTGATTGCTGGTAGCAATTAAATCACAGGCAAGGAGGATAATGCATAATCTCACAAAGGCCAGACACCCTATCGACACTGAATGGGGATGAAAACAGAAACAAAAACAACATCTTCAGACCCTGCCAGACATGTTGTTTCCAGCCTGCCTGGTTTCTGTCTTCTATTCTGTCTTTTGTTGTTGTTGTTGCTGTTGGCCAGCTGCCTGATGGATAGCAAAATCATAACTTGCTGCGTGCTAACAGGCAGAGTTCACGTGTAGGTTATTGAGAGCTGATAAAGGGTTAGATGGAGTTTTGATTTTCACATTGGACCCTGGTACACCAGATTAATGGAATTTCAATGAGAGACTAGAGAAGTCACCGCTTTGTCAGAGAAACAGATGGAGATCCTATAGTCACGTCTGCTCATTAATACTAGTTGCGTGAAAGGTGCTCTCTCCTCTATACAAATGAGTTGATATAATTGATTTTTGAGTGGTACATTGAAAAAAAAAGCACTGTATTGATGACTGGACTTGTAACATAAATAGTGACAGATTTTTGTATAGTTTGTAACATAAAAATGTACTTCGTGTTTTTTTTTTTCCTCTCTCTTTGGCAACACTTTATTCTTTTAGAAAAGAAATATATCTGAGACCAGTAGCTAAAAAAGGACATGCCACACTGAAAAAGAACAGCAGGCTAGGTTTTACTTATAAATGATTGCAGTCAGAGCTGCAGTTTGTTATGGTAACTTTCAAAAGAAAGCAGATTCTTTCTATTAGCTTCATAGCTTTCTTTTTCTGGAAAGTCAAGGACACAAGTTAATGATTGTTTTGGTATCATTGTAGTTCACTCTTAAAATTTTTATGCTAATCGTGTGGCTGGAGATACTTTGGTGTGCCAATATATAATGGGTAATTCAGTATCAGATAAAATTAGAGATAATTAGGCTGAAAGCTTCAAAGATAACCCTTATTGAACACACAGTGCAATGTTTGTGCACTGGTGTAAGCCCTGTACAGTTGTTGCTGGTCACTAGTCACAACTGATTGTAGTAGTTACTAGTACATTGACTTGAGTTTCCACTTTCTACATTGAGGTCATTTTTCCTTTATTTTCATTGTTTGTGAAAGGAGACCTCTAACCATACGACATTGCAATGGATCTCCGAGGTGAGGTGAAAGAATTCACTGGACTGGAAGACATGTATTGGCTCTTCTTGTCAATGACAGGTCGAAGGATCCCTGTGGACATTTGTTACAAATCTGAGTCAGGGCTAGACCATAATCACTTCGTGGATACGAATCTGGAACCTCTAGGGTGAGAGTGTAGGAGAGCTAATGTGAGACAGAAGTAAAGAGAAGTCATTATGTGCTTCCTCCTAATTAGAAGTCCCAGTAAAATATGGGACAAGCAGGGCACTGGCAAAGGCGTGTACTCATATGCACTGAGATTTGTCTGTAAGCTATTCCTTAAAGCTTGGAGAATAAGAAAAAGGCTAAACTATTTGGATCATAATTTTTGATATCAATGAACATTTTTCTTCTTTTTTAAATATACCTTCCCTTAAAAACTCCAGTATATAAAAATTTGGATTTATGAAACATGAACACTACTTCTTCCAAAAGACTACTTAAAAAAGGATGGTCTGGGCCAGGAGGATGGCTTAGTGGGTTAAGGTACTCACTGCTAAACCTAATTGTCTGAATTCAGTTCTAGCCCACATGGTGGAAGAAGACAACTGATTGCTCCAAGTTGTTCTCTGATCTCTTCACAAGTCCCATGACACATGTGAATGTGTGTGCATGTATGTACACACACATGCACACCCACCCACACAAACACACACATACACGGAGAAATGTAATTAAAAGAATTTAAAATATGCTATCCAGGATGCCTATAAGTAATGAGCTTTCACAGGCCATCTAACACGTCTTAGGTATTAGCCCACCCACATGCACATAAACTGAATGACACTCTTGAAGAAGACTTTTTTTTCCACATATAAAATCAGTTATAGTGCTAATTTTTTCTTATACAAAGTAAAGCAGTAGTTGTTTTACTTCTTTCAGGGTGTCTCTAGACTGTGAAATAATGTTTGTAACCAGAAAAGAATTCTTTCAAGACAGCTATTCAAATGCTTTTCTGCCATAGTAGCCTATGCTTTTGATACCTAAAGCTTTTTTATTCTAAGAATTTATCGATCAATTGGGGATTGAACCTAGGACTTTGAGTGTGGGGTTAGCATCTTTCATCTCCTAAGAATTTAACTTTCAATTTTAACATATCCTGTGTATGTAATGTACATTTATATGTTTAAATATTTTATTTTAGTATTCTAAATTACTAGCTTGTATTTTTTTATCCAATGATTATTTTAGTTATTTCTATGTATAGAACATTTTTAAGTATTAGTATTGGGTACATACTTTTATAAGACATTGTTAAATAGAGGACATGATTTTGTTTAAAGATTATATTATTTGTGTAGGGGTGGGATGCATGCCATGCATGGTGTGGAAGCCAGGGGACGACTTCTGGGAGTTCTCTCTCTCCTATCATGTGGGTCCTACGGATTAACTCTGGTTATTGGCATTGGAGGCAAATATCTCTACTCATTGAGCTTTCTCCTCTGCCCTAGATTAGGGATAGAACACACATAGACATGTAATATTTTTATGGTACAAAGTATGAGTGGATAAAAACAAAGGGCAATAAGAACTATCTCTTCAAAGTTTCAAGATGACATAGTGATTTAGCACGTGCCAAACAGGCACGAGGACAGGAGTTTGGATACCCACAATCCATTTAAATGCTAGGTAGATGGGTGGCCTGCCTGTAAGTCCAGCCTTGAAAGGAAGGCAGGGATGGGATCTCCAGAGCTAGCTGACAACAAGACTGGTCCTATCAGCATCGAGCTTTGGGTTTGCTTTAGAAATTCTGCCTTACTGGATAAGATAGAAGAGTGAAGGAAGGTGACTCCTGACATTAGTATTATACATACTTAGGCACTCTATCAAGATGAAAAAAAGAAAAAGTAATTTTTCTAAGGTTTTATGCTATTTAATGGGAACACATATCAAAGTAAAACAAAGTAGGTGAATGATTATAGCAAAATAGGCTAAGTAAGAAAAGATTGCAAAGTTAGAAAGCTCAGACTTAACAAAAATTTCCATTTTTAATTCAACAAATAAGCGGTTATTTGCACTATACATAAAGAAGGGAACATGATGTTTGGATAAGGCAATGAAGTATTCAAAGATGAATAAGATGATGTTCTTTTTTTTTAATTAGATATTTTCTTTATTTACATTTCAAATGTTATCCCCTTTCCTTCCCCACCCCCCGAAAATCCCCTACCTCCTCCCACCTCCCCCTGCTCACCAACCCACCCACTCCCGCTTCCTGTCCCTGGCATTCCCCTACACTGGGGCATAGAACCTTCACAGGACCAAGGGCCTTTCCTCCCATTGATGACCGACTAGGCCATCCTCTGCTACATATGCAGCTAGAGCCACAAGTCCCACCATGTGTACTGTTTGGTTGGTGGTTTAGTCCCAGGGAGCTCTGGGGATACTGGATGGTTCCTCCTATGGGGTTGGAAATTTCTTCAGTTCCCTGGGTTCTTTCTCTAGCTTCTTTATTGGGGACCCTGTGCTCAGTCCAATGGATGACTGTGATCATCCACTTCTGTATTTGTCAGGCACTGGCAGAGCCTCTCCGGAGACAGCTATATTAGACTCCTGTCAGCAAGCTCTTGTTGGCATCCACAATAGTGTCTGGGTTTGGTGGTTGTATATGGGATGGATCCCCAGGTGGGTCAGTCTCTGGATGACCATTCCTTCAGTCTCTGCTCCACACTTTGTCTCTGTAACTCCTTCCATGGGTATTTTGTTCCCCTTTCTAAGAAGAATCAAAGTCTGATGAAATTTGTCATTGCCTTAGCTCTAGTCACTTCAAATAAACACAGGCATTCTGGAAGAACTTAGATTCTGTAAGCACTAGCAAAGAACTATAACTATCTCTTCTAAAGTAACTGTAGTGTTATTGTGGATATGACAATATGTACAATAGTTATTGTAAGTATTCAGAAAGGGAAGAGTATTGCAAACTGGTATTAGTAGGTGCATTATAGGAGAACCTAGAGTTTGGTAGAATTTAGTAAGGCTAGATAGATACAGTTGTAATGAGTAGAGGAAGACATTTTCAGATAAACCAAGGGGATGTAGGACAAGAAGGAATCATGCAGAAAGTGAGTGTGTTAAGAACTAGTGAAAGATTGACAGGACAGAGAAAGCTTGGAGCAGAACAGGAGGTGAGGGTTGAGCAGGGAGGCTAAGGAACACTTGGTGCTGGCTTCACATCTTTTGGTTTTGAAGCAGAGTCACTATTAGTCTTGCGTGGCCTGGAACTCTCTATGTGATCAGACTGACCTCAAACTCACAGAGATCTGCTTGCCTCTGCCTCTCGAGCCACAATGCATGGTTGGCTTCCGGTATTGATCCACCTACTAACTTAGTTTGGTGAAAGATGTTACCATTATGTATTGGTTTGCACTTAAAAAGAAATCTGTTATTTCAAATTCTGAGTCAGGGGAAGAGTTGGTTCTATAAACCAAGTAACATTTACATTTTTGCCAAGAGAATATGATAAAGAATGGTATTGTAGACATATTACTAGTTATAACTGCTTTATTGAAATGTATTTAATGTAGCCACAAGATCTGGCCACTTAAAGTTCATAACCCAGCATTCTTTCATTCAGTTACAGAGTTGAGTAAATATTTTCCCAGTAATTTTGGAATCTCTTCATCACCACAGAAGGAAACGCTGTGCCATGAGTGGTCACTGCCCATTCTCCCCCAAGCCTGTCTTCTCCTTCCCTGACTTGGGCCTAGTTAGAATGAATGAATGTGCTCTCTGTCTGTGCAGTTTTCTAATGTGAAGAATTCTGATGAGTGTTGTGTAACACGTGGCTTCCTTTCCTTAACATTTCAGGGTTCATCTCTGTTGTGGCATGTGTCAGTTATTCACTCTGTTTTTTTGACCCTGAAATACATCACTGTGTGTGTACGACTGCTGTTCATTCACCAGCTAGTGGATGTCTAAATCATTTTCTCTTCTCTGCTATTATGAATAGCACTTCTATGAATAGCTGAATGATCTTCTGTATGAATGTGTGCTTGTATTTCTTTGAGGATATAAAGTGACTCATATATGTAAATTTATGGTTTTTTTAAAATTGCCAGACTTTTTCCAAATGACTCTGCAACTTCATGTGTATCCTGGTAGTGTATGAGACTCTACTTTTTCAGCAGACTGCTCTACCCTTATTAATATATTTTTTGTTTGTTCGTTTTTTTGAGACAGGATTTCTCTACATCATTCTGGCTATCCTGGAACTCACTTGGTAGACTAGGCTGGCCTCAGATTCACAGTGACCCAACTCTATCTGCCTTCAGAGCTCTAGGATTAAAGGAGTGGGATACTACACCTGCCCAATATCTTTTTTGATCTAGAGATCTTAATGGAAAGAAAGTACTATGTCATTGTAGTTTGGTTTGCTTTTTTTTTTCTCTAGTGACTGCTGATGTAAATCAGCTTTCATGTGTTTGTTGACCATTTATGTGTCTTTGCTGAAGGCTGTCTTTGGCTGTCCTGGAACTCACTCTGTAGACCAGGCTGGCTTCGAACTCACAGGGATTCACTTGTTTCTGCCTCCCAAGTGCTGGGATTAAAGGCATGCACCACTACTGCCTGGCTAAAAATTTGAAGTTTTTATGAAGTTTAATTTATTTTTCCTCAGTATATGTGATTTTATTGTCACATCTAAGAAATATAATAGGTTTTTAGTGTGTTATTTTCTCATTTTTTTTTAACTTAAGGCTAAAGTGATTTATCAAAACACTGGTTTCTCCTACCGTAGGAGACTGTGGGATTATAAACCAAGCGGAAGGGACACAGTGTAGTCTGCCTTCAGTCCAGTTATAGCCCTGTGCATGTTTAACAGTTGGGCATATAGCAAGGGGTAATTTTCTTGCTGTCTTTTCAGTTCAGGGAAGTCTCAAATTTCATACCTTTTTAACATCATTTAATAAACAACTCCTGTTTTCCCATGTGGTTTACATCACTGTTCTCACTTCTAGCATTATCATGCTTTTGACATGTCAAAGCAACAGTGTTTGCTGCATTGCGTGTAAAAATACAAGGCTCTTCTGGGTTTACATGGACACATTATTTCTGAGAACAGGTAGTCTAGATTATTTGGCAAACTTTCTGACTTTCCTGGGCAAGGCTCTGCCGGTGCTTCATTACAGAAGCGTGCTGGGGTTATAATTTTGAAAAGTTGTTGCTGCCTTTAGGTTTTATAAAAGAGAGTGAGTCTGACTTTTTGCATTGACCTCTTCACCCTTGTAAGGCTATGGAGGTGTCATCAGTTACCAAGCTGAGCAGTCTTGTCAGGTACGGGAGCCAGTGTACAGAAACAGCTTGTCACGCGTCTGAGCACCACTGTTCAGTGTGCTCTAAAGACTGGGCCTGATGTGGTCTGCTGCTGATCTGCATGTGACAGTCTCGCTCTAAAAACCCAGAGAAAGCACATAGACGCATTAGCAGCAATTTGACATTCTTGTTTTATCCAAGTTCATAATCACCCTTTCCCTTAGTAACCAATGTTTTACAAAGCTATTAGTTAGTGATGTGTTAGGGAAGGAGGTTGGGAAATGAAGCTCAGAGAGAATCGTCACAAGAACACTGACTATTACCTCACTATAGAGAATCGTCACAAGAACACCGACTATTACCTCACTATAGAGAATCGTCACAAGAACACCGACTATTACCTCACTATAGAGAATCGTCACAAGAACACCAACTATTACCTCACTATAGAGAATCGTCACAAGAACACCGACTATTACCTCACTATAGAGAATCGTCACAAGAACACCGACTATTACCTCACTATAGAGAATCGTCACAAGAACACCGACTATTACCTCACTATAGAGAATCGTCACAAGAACACTGACTATTACCTCACTATAGAGAATCGTCACAAGAACACCGGATATTACCTCACTATAGAGAATCGTCACAAGAACACCGACTATTACCTCACTATAGAGAATCGTCACAAGAACACCGGATATTACCTCACTATAGAGAATTGTCTCAAGAACACTGAATATTACCTTACTATTTTCTTTTTTGAGTCCTGTATCTTTTCCTTTGTATTCTTTCATAGTCATAATTTAATGCCAATTTAAATATGAAGTTGGGTCTGCTGTGGAGAAACTTTAGGGATTGTAATTTCACATTTATTGTGAAATTACATATCACATATATATTCAGTTTCCAAATTTATAATTAGATATTTAATTATATTTTTATATGAAAGCCAAGGGATGGGGACTCTCAAAGCTTTTCATTTGTAACGTCTAGAGAAAAAGATGATGTAATTTGGTTGTTATCTAGTTCTTTTTCATGCCTAAAACAAAGCATAAAGCATAAACCAAAGCATCATGCTTAACAATGGTCAGAAAAGTAATGTCCTCTCAGTGCGGTGATCTTGCTTCAGCTGGTATGACTGTCTCTAGAAGCAGCTCCTTACTTTCTAATGCCATTTGTGAGTGGTTCTCTTTTGAACCTGTTCATCACTTTCTTAACACTAACAGAGGTTAATAAAAACAATATTTTAATATCAAGAGTAGTAATGTTTTACCATGGGGAAACGAAATTCACATACATTTCTTTTGTTGAATAGGACTTGTTTTGGTATTGCTACCCTGGGACCTATCTCCTGGAATATATGTATGTTGCAAGCCTCTAGTATGCTTCAAATAGTTCTTTTCGAAAAGAAAATACGCCTTAGAGGAGATAAGGAGTTTATCTTTTAAAATCTAGATGGTAAGAAAAGGTAACACTATTGCATATTTTAGGCAGAGTGCTAAGTGGACTAAAAGTTTAAGTCAGTAGATTCTACTGTTAGGGGAGGCTGCAGAGGATGAGTTGATTAATAAGATACGCCATGGTCTTTGAAGACTTTACAGGTTAGTAGATTAACTGTAATTCAAGGCAAGTTGGAATAGTTACTACTACAAGAAACATAGAAGGAAGAAAATAATAATTCTGATTGGAGTGAAAGCAGACTTACAGATGGCATCTGAGCCAGGTCTGGGAGGAGGAGATGGTGGTGTATGGGTTGTGGAGATAGTAAACAGCCTAGAAAAGGGGTAAACTGGTTAGGACTATGAGAGCTCAAATCATTTAGGCAAACACACAAGTGATTGTGCTTCATTTTATCCACGAGAGAGGATACAGCTGGCATCTCGCTTCATGCCTACTTGGGTCCATGTAGGAACTCCCTCCACCGTGGTGAGCATTCTCACGCACATCCTGCTTTCCTAGAGGTAACTTCCTCTAAGAGACTCTTCCTGTAGGGTGCCGAAGCACAGATTATCTGTACCAGCCACCAACAGCTCTTAGATATTTTCTGCCAGTCCCATGGAAAGAGAAACCTCTCAGCTGCTCCTGTTGAAGTCTGTGCTTTGGCTTCTGTGTGTATTTTGAGTCAGTCTCCATGGTGTATATGTATGTGTGGAATCGCTCTAATTACCCAGGACCTGGTCAGTGTTCTAAATCAACTCAGCTAGAACTTCATGGGGACGGCAGGAGTTGCCATTGTCCTAAGGAAAACGGAGGTACTCTTCAGGAAAGACACAGCAGTTCAGGGTAGGCAGAACCAAAAATCTGTTCTAATGTAGATGTCTGAAAGTATAGCTAAATGCAGAGTTTGTAAAGGCTGTGCGGAAAGAAGAGAACACATGGCTGGGGTCGATGGTATGCAGCTCTTTCATACTTAACAGTGGGTGTGTCAAGGTCTTTAGAGAATATTGTTCCTAAAGCAATGGCTTAAAATAGTGATGCATGAAAAAATTTAAAGTTATTTATATAGGGAGTTGCTGGAGGCAAAAAATTAAAAGTAAGGGTAATGGTCTAGACTAGCTAGTTTTGCTTCTGTATGTGTATGTATGTATGTCTTGCCCTGCTGCAGATTCAGACAAAGGCCTCAAAAGCATGGAACAAGTGCTCTGCCAAGCTCCTCCCTGGCCCTGACCTTTTAAATGAAACCTTCAAACCTTTGTGAGGGTCAGCTTTCAGCTTAGTAATATTTGTTTGCTTTTGGTTTAGCTTTTCATTTTGTATCACAGTACTAGTCTATAATATCGGTGTTCAGAGGCTGAAGCAGGAGGGTTGCTCAAAGTTCAAGGCCAGTCAGGGCTATATGATCTAGGCCCTGTTTCAACAAAACAGAACAGGAACTGAACTGAACTGCTGTTTGGCTATATTGCTCTTCCTAGCGTTCTGTGGTGGGAAACATTAAATAGGTAAACAGATCACTCTTAGCTTTTGGCACTGACACAAAATGCAGAACTGTAGAGATTAGAGATAAATTAAAATAGAATTTTAGACTATTTGAATTTAATTTGTCCTCAGTAGGTCTGCTTTTTCTTCTTTCCCCCTCCTCTTCTTTTCTTCCTCCTCCTCCTTTTCCTCCTCTTCTTCCTCCTCTTCTCCTTCTTTGGCTTAGATCTATTTTATATGTGAGTGTTTTACCTGCTGTGTTCACCACATGAGTGCACAATGTCCACTGAGCTTAGAAGAAGGCATCCGATCCCCTGGAACTGGAGCTTTTGATAGTTGTGGGCTGCCATGTGGGTTCTGGGACCTGACCAGCCTCTCCGTGAGAACACCAAGTGAAGACCCTTGGCTGCTGAGCTGTCTCCAGCCCCAGGACTGCTTTTTACCTTATTTTTCCCAGTTTATATTGTCTTCTAAAATCAATGGAGGCATAGAAAGATCCAGAGACACATACATACATTATGCTAATGTGAAAGTGAATTAGGAGATGCTAGGCAGAGAGGGTCAGGACAGCTTATGGGAGGCCAGGCTCAGCCTCTGGGTCTCCCCTGCACACCTCAGGGCCCCAGCTCTGCTAGGACAGGAGCTACTTGTGTGGCCTTGAGGTTCGTGTGAGTAAATGCAAAACCAGAAAACTGATATAGTATATTATTTTTAGTGTTCCTGATATAAAAATGAATCAATAATTCAAGAGAGATATAGCTCTTAGTAGGACTAGGATCTGATGAAATTACTTGTAAGGAGGCTTAAGAAATGGTGCCATGTGTAAGGCAGTCATGAATGCTTTATAGTAGGTACAATTCTAAGGTCAGTAACACCTGGGGTTCTGTCTTAATAGGTCCATTAGCTCAAATATGAAGCAGATTGGGCAGGACAAGTCATTGTATGGGAGGCAAAATATCATGGGTTGGCTTCTTTAGGCCGGGAGACAAATCTGGTCAGTTACTATTTATATATAGATGCTTTAAAAAATGGAGCATAGTTATGACATTTTTACATGCTATCTCTGGTCAGGTGTCATGTTATAACAGCATCGGTAAGAATAGTCATGCTCTTCATAGTGATATTTTGGTAAATGATAGACCATGTATATGATGGTATAGGGTATAATTGCCTAGTGACATGATAGCTTTTATATAAGTATTCTCTCTCATGCTTACACAATCATGGAATGGCATCATATTGCATTTTTCCTGATAATCCCTCCGGTAAAGCCATGCACAGTGACAGTTATAACATACACCATATATCTCACAATGCTTAGAGCATTTCTTGTCTGATCCTGTACTGAAAAGATTTGTAAATCCTTGGCCTAGGAGTCCAACTCTCTGATGGTTTGGTTTAGAGGTAAGACAATATAAAGAGTGTGTAGAACAGAAGCCTCAAATTGGTTAGGCCATGTTATAAATTCAGTTTAAAGGTATAGTATTTTTGGCTAAAATCATGATTTCATTTTTGAAAAATTTTGTACATCCACTAAAAATTCTTCTTAGCAACTGCCCCCCCACCATCCACCAACCAACCAACCAACCAAAAAACCTGGTGGCTCTGGGTTGTATTGTATTTTTCTTTCATTTTTGATGTGTCTTTTGAGGTTTGTCCTTCAGTGCTCCATCAGCTCTCAGCCCTCCTTTTCTTTTCTGATCCCTGAGTTGGACAAACAGTTGCACTGTGCATCCTTCATCTGGGTTCACATCTACTGCTCTTTATAGTACTGGATAGCAGAGAAATTTGGGGTGTGCTTTCTGAGTACTGACTGGACTGTGCTTCTTTGTTGCTACTTAGAGCCAGATCATACATCTGTTCTTTAGCCAGAGAATTGGAGGAAGGGCGGATAGGCTCCTGAGAGAATGAGGGGCTTCCCAAGGCTTGTGCCACACAGAGGACCAGCATACTTTGTGTGAGTGACCTAAGGGATTTGGCCTGTAGGCAGTCTTAAATTTTCCTCAGAAAAGAATTCTAGGTCTTTCTCATTAGAGAGACAAATGACACGACGTAGCTTATGTTTATCACTGTGGCTCATTAGCTGTTCTATTTAACAAAAGTCATAATTGGTTAAGTTATGGCCATATAAATAAAGAATGAAGATCAGCCAAGAAAATATGAGATAAAGCAAGGAAAGGTAAGGATTGTGAGGAATGAATCAAAAGACAAATAATAACGGGCTGGGAATATAGCTCCGTGGGAGAGAGCTTTCGAAATATTTGTGAGGCCTAAGTTCAGTTTCTAGCACCTTAACCAACACACAGAAAAAATAAACACAAAATTTGGTTTGTAGTGTCGGAATATTGGAGATGGAGAAGGAGGAGGAGAAAGAAAAAGAAAGATGGGGGCTTGGTGCACTTCTCAGAGGCAAAGACCTGAGATGAAGGTCATTGTTCAACTTGGTGGGTAGAAACCGAGGCGTTAAGAGGCATGGGAGATACAGAGAATGACAGTGATAGACTTAGTAGTGCTTGGTGTTTTGTTTTGTTTTGTTTTGTTTTGTTTTGTTTTGTTTTGTTTTGTTTTGTCAGCTTGACACAGACTGGAATGATCTGGGAAGAGAGATGGCATATGGGGAAAGCCTGTACCATACAACCTCGGGCAAGTCTGTAGGCTATTTCCTGGATTACTGTTTGATATGGGAGAGCCCAGTGCAGCTGGTGCTAACTCTGGGCAGGGCCTCAGTGGTAGAAGAGAGCAAGCCGAGCAAGCCATGCTCCTCTGTGGTCTCTGCCTCGGTTCCTGCCCTGACTCCCCTTGACTGTGGGCTGCAACTTGCAGGTTGAAGTGAACCCTTTCCTCACCAGGTTGCTTTTGGTCACCAGGTTGGCATTTTATCAGGACAACAGAAAGCAAACAAGGACAGACTTGATGACTGTGTAGGTGATCCTTAGAATCTTCTCTTGAGGAAGTGATATCTTCTGCAAAGAAAAGGGTGAAGTGGAAAACAGAGATCAGGTCTGTTAAACTTGAAGGTATACTGGGAAAACTAGTCCGAGTTATTTGAGAGCAAGACGGAGATATGGGATAGAGATATGGAAAATCACTGATTGATTTGCCTAAACATGTTGGCTGTCATGAGAAAGATAAGACCTGTCAGATGTTGTAGAAAGAGATGGATTAAGGTGTTCAGAAGAGAGACATCTGCCCCAGCATCCCTCACAGGTAAGCCAGGAGACTTGCTGCCTTTGTTTCTAAGCATATGATCCCAACTAACAACATTTTATAATCACACTTGATGTGATTATAGAGTCATGGGATACATTTTATTTTGGTAGCTTTGGCATTCGTTTGAATGTTGGTCAGATCTTAGATATTTTTCTTTTCCCTTTGTTTTTATTGTCTAATTATTTTTCTCTTTTAATGTAGGAATCATGTTATAGGGCTGTGTTTTATCCTGGCAGCTTAAATAACATTAAATCATATTTCAAGCTGCCCAGATATACTTCCTAGTATTCGCATGCTGTATTTACAAGGGCCTTATAGAAGCTAAACCTTGTATTTCATTAGTTCAAGGATAAAATATACTGTTGTGGTTAAGTGTACAAATTATTATAACATAAACAGCCCAGTTTAGTCCTGGCATGACACGTGACTTTGGAAATTTTATTTTCTCTCTATGTTTTATTTTCTTAATTTATAAAAATAGTGGTAATTATAGTATTTTATAAGATTACAGTAAGCATAAGTGCATGGTACATAATTTGTATAGGAATATGCAAAATAGTTCTTGTCTATTATAATGTTGCAAGATGGCTAGGGTATTGAATGCTTAACTTGATTTTCATACATTTTTTTCTCTGGAATTTTTAATCTATGTTTGAACATAGATAGTTTAAGTTGTGTTAGACTATATTACATTTAATTATGTTATGTTATAATAGCTGGAAGGGGAGTTGATAATCTGTAATTGTTTTTATGACTTAGTATTCAACAGGCAGATCTGTGTTACAGTTGACATGCGCCAGCAGTAGCCTCTTATTTTGATGAAATGTATTTAGCTTTCTGTCTCTCTTGGGCAATAGGAGATGATGAAGCAGTGGCATATGAATCTGATAAGAATGAGCCTTAAACCATAGACTCATTAGCTGGGTTATTTTGTTATAAAGATGCTAAACATGTTAATATGAAGCTGATCTTGACATTCAAAATGTCCTTTGTTTGTTTGACTCTTTATGGACTTGGCCAGAAAGCTACAGTATACAATTACTAACATTAAGACAAACAAGTTTTAAATTTTGTTATATTTTAAGTTTAAGAGAACTTATTAGTGGATTCTATTTTATAAATGGAAGATTTTTTTTATCATCACTCTTTATTTAAGAATACGATTTTAAATCTGATTTTTAAAAGAAGAAATATGTATTGTGACTATATTTTATAATGAAAGAAAACTAAAATGTTAATGTTGTTACCTCGAGTTGTATCAGCTGGAATTATGATACTGTTATCTGTAGTTTTCCTTTGTATGGTAATAGCCTGTGGAAGATAGGCTTATTTTGTATATGAGTTGTGTTTGGACTTTATATACTGGTAGCTCCTCTAGTTTATAACTGTTCTGTGATGTATACTTTGTGCTTTGTTTCTCATTGAGCTTTAATAAGGTACCTGTTATTATGTTCTGCTTATTCTGTTTATATTAGTTTCAATAATCTCTATTTGTTTTTGTATCTGTATGTTTTTATTATTCTTCACAAATATACAAAACTACTTACCTGTGTGAATATCGATACTTCTGTGACTTAGCTGTATTCCTCCAAGACTGTAAAAAACATTATTAATTTGTTATTTAGTTAGCCCAGAAATACAAAGGTCGAACAATTATTTGAAGACCTAAGAGGATGATTCAGACAAAGGATTTGAAGCACATATGCAGTTTTGATAGGTGAGGAAGAGTGAGTTAGGTATCACCTAGGTAAGGCTGATCCTCTCAGAGTCAACTTTCTGTCACCGGTTGTCAGTGTGTGTGTGTTAGGGATTCTGATAGCACATGGATTGTGCTGTCTCCTGTCCCTCAGCTTGTTAGGTTTTGGGAACACTGGATGGGTTAGCATGTGTGATTCACCTACACTTTCCCAACAGCTTTATAAACTCATTCTTGCTCTTAAAAACTAATTAACCAGAAAAATTCCTTGCCTTATCAAATTTATTTATTAATGAAATCTATTTTGATCTGTCACTGATTGGTACTTGAGACAAAGTTCAAAGGCCATCTGTCAGTGTAATTGCTAATATATTAAATGCCTCAGCACATTTATATTGTAAATTATATGTTCTTGGAATTAAAAAAGTCGTGTGAGTTTTCTGCCTTTAACTCTTTATAGTGTCTCAGTTTCTGAGTAATAAAAGTGGGATTAATGCCAAGTAGCCGTGTGTCTGTGAGCATGTGTTTGTGCATGTGTGTGCATATGTATGCACGTGTGCCCATGTTCACAAGTGATGGAGGTCCAAGATGGTAGTAGTGCCTAAGCTCCCTGAGACATCACCGAATGCCCAACTGTCCTGTGCTGCAAAAGCATGACGACAGCAGACAGACATTTCCCAGCATCATCCAGCAAAACAGTGTGCGTGCTTTTTACTGTAAAATTTACTTGGAACATGTCTTGAAATATTGCTGCTTCTTTAGCAAGTCATAGATAATACACAGTGGAAATTGTGTTTTGAACAAAAACAAAGGAATTTTTATAAATAAAAATAAAGCCTGCAGGTCAATTGTTTAATTCTGAGACTAGCATATGGAGCCATTACCTAGGCAGAATTCTCTTAGAAAACATACAGAACTTAACAAATGCCATCATCAAATACAAAACAAAGTGGAAGGTAGACAGAAAAACAAAAGTAACACCCCCTCACCGACAGCTCTTCCAAAACACGCTTCAGTGCTTACCGCGTATGGATTCTCTGTGGTTGGGTCAAGGTTTTAGTACTAGGCCAGTGCTGAAAACAGAAATTATGTTCTATCTTTTAGTTATATATCTTATCATTCACAAGTAATGCTTGGACTGTTTAAGCCCTGAACAACCCACTGGCATGGTATTTAGAATCTGTCATTAGGGTTTCACAGGAAGGAGGTGAGGTGGTAGTAATTGATTTATCCCCACTACACGCAGCCTCCCGCTCTTCTTCCACTCTGCCCTCCCTTGGGCAATACTCATAGGGTCGAGCTGCCAATCTGTAGACTTAATTTTTTCCAGCAGTACCATCTGGCTTCTTGGCACCACAAGTTATGTTGGTTCTTTGTGGTTGCTATAAACAAGATGAGTTTGTCATATTGTTAGACAACTTATAGGTGGTTTGTTGTGGCTTGATCCTGTTTCCTTGCAACTAATTATTGATTATTATTTAGAGAACCTTCTCTGGTGTTTGTGAGAGCACAACAAGGTTTCTCGTGAAAAGAATGGAACACACCAAAACAGATTCTGGATGCCAGCTGGGGGCTCTCCTGAGTTCTGTCGGCTTCTTCAGCAGCTTCTCCTTTCAAGACAGATTAATTTCAAGTTAATGGTAGAGGCTTTCTCTTTCATTCAGAGCACATGCATTTGTTTTGAAAATTACTTGAATGTGTGTTTAAAATCCCATTTTGATTGCCCTCATGACCCTAACATGAATATTTAGAAATCTCAGTTAGTGTGCAGATAGCTCTCTAACATCTGCATTACTGTCTTTCTTTCTTCATCTGTCATTTTGAAAATGATCATCTGTTTATATTTTGTGTTTCATTTTGTAGATGAGGGGTTTTACTTTCATGTCTCATAACATCCATAAACAAATCAAAAAATGATTATGAAAAGTTTATCTGAGTTTCAATAATTGAAAAGATATGTCCAGGCATGTATTCATAAAACTTAAGCCATTTTCCATAACACATAGTAAACCAGACATATTTTTTTCTAAAGTAAATATTATAAAACTAATTTCTTAAACTCTTAAGGGTTCTTTTTATAAAGTAGCTCATTTCGACAGGGACTTAATTGATCACATTTGTGTTAATTCTTCATGGAACATGATCTTCATATTCTTTAGGAAGTTTTTAAGAGTTGCTCATTCATGTGAAAGTGTTTCTCTTGAGTTTGTTTTTAATTAGATGCTATGTAATCTATGTTGCTTCATAATAACGAAAGGATACCGATGTTGAAAATGCATACCTTGAGTCTTTTTAGTTGCTGGCATAAGGACATTTGAAACTCATGAACTGATTTAGTGGGGATTATTTTCATACCACCATATTAGCAAGCAGTAACTACAAAGTTGACTTTGCAGAACATTTTCAGAATGTTGAGCAAAATGCACGGCTAAACTGATGTAATTTGCTTGTGATGTGACGATAAGGTCCAGTTGTTAATAATTCCTTTGGTTCTAAGTATGTGAAGAAAAGGAGCAGTGAATGTCACTCGGGGAGAAGAGCTAAATCAGATGTCACTGGAGTGATTCATGTGCTGACTGGAATGGTTAACATGCATTTTATTCTACTGTCTAGCAGAAGGAGGTGGGCTATAGAAAAATGAATTCTTCACTGAATAATTCACAACAATTATATCAAATTTTAATAACTTGAGCTAAGAAGGCATACATATGATTCATGTTCTCAGAATTACTCACATTAGAGATTAATTGTGATTTCTTAAACAAAAATACACTCATAAGTGTTTTTAATTGGTAAATCATGATCAGTTTTCTATTTATTAAAGTAGCATCATTTGATCAGTTTTTAGCTATAATTTAACTTGAAGTTTAGGCATCACAATTCATCTGCTGTCATAAATGTCAGCTCATTAGATTTTGCCTCTAATACCAAAAAATGCCTCGAATTGTTTGTTGGCTTCATCTCAAACTCGGATATGTAAAGAGGACAGTAGAACATTTTTCTTTGAAATCACAGAGAGTTCAGTGACCTTTCAGTGGCAAATTATGTAGAAAGAAAATATTTATATTCATTTAAAATAACCTCCGTGAAGAAATCGTCTCATTACCCTGTTTGATCAATTTCTTGTAGCCTGAGCTGTAGCATGCTGCTGTTGCCATTGGTTGATGGAGTACACTGAGTAGTGGCTAATGGTGATGGTGCTCATCAGGAAGGGTTCAGCCAGCGGTCAGCAACAAATAATTCAAGGCTCTTTCTAAGTTTGTGGCTGGTGGAATTTGCTTCTTGCCCCAAGCCAGCGGCATTGCTGAGCTGGGCTATTTGATTAGAAGAGAGGCATATTTGCTTCTTAGCAACTGCACATTTGCACAACCCATAGTCCTCTACTGCCTCTGAAGGTTTCCCCTTTGTGACGGTAGAATAATACTTTATTGTTGATTGACGGACAAAAGAGATTCTAATACAAGGCAAGCTTATAACCACTTTTTTAGTGGGTAGTTTTTATTGGCACTAGAAATTGTAGCTTCATATTCCAATTTTAAAAGAAAATATAGACCAATTGTGTGCTTATTGTAAACAAGCATTGAAATCCCAGTGTACTAGAATTTTAATATGAGTATCAGCAAGGTTTGCAGTGCATGAATGTGATTGAGTAGTATTACTTTTTTGCCTACCATGTTCAATCACAGAAAATAAATTGTGTGTGTGCGCGTGCGTGCAAATATGTATTCTGGTTGCATACTTTCAAACTACAATTAATACTAGTTAAAATTTAACTAATACTGTTGAGAGAAGAGTTAATGTAAGTTGTCCTTTTTGATCTGAGAATTAATTTTTATATGAAAATAAGTCAGATTTTGAATTCTAAATGGATGGGTGCAAGCTTTAGACTGTAGTTCTCACAGGAGTGAATCTATAGAATAAATGATGTGTCTCCAGTAATAGATAAGGTTATTTATAACTCAGCAATTAAACAAGTGAGAAAAGAGCAACATGGGAAACACAGTCTGGGTTTTACGTTCCTGGGAAGAAAACTAGGTTTGTTTTTGTGTTTTTAAATATGATTTTATGGCTTTTTTATCATTCAAATTTTATGGATTGACTTTGAGTTTTAAGATTTTTAAGCAACTGATATGACCAGAGATGGAGTTAATTGTATCTTGCATTTTTTGATACTTTTTTTTTTTTAAAGAAAAAACCATTGGCCTATATAAGACCTTAAGGGAATGGAGCAAAAACTAGTTGAGAGAATATATAAATTTAAAGTAATTATTTTGTATAAATAATTTGTATAGTTTATGGTAAGATGAAATTGTATATATATAACATGAGTATAAAGTTGCTTAAATATTGCATGATGTTATATTTAGAATATAGAGTGCTTTCAAAAATATTTTTTGCCTCTTAAATTTATGACAGATATGAAGAGTTTTCATAATTTAAAATGATCAACAAAAAAGTGCATTGGTGTGAATTTTCCAGTTAGCAAATCTTGAAATGTGTTTTGGGACTTAGGGGAAGTTTAAGCAAGTGCAGACATTAGCATAGACATAAAGTGTATATGGGCAAATGCTCTCATTTCCCAGTAAAGGGACCTTAGGGCATATCAGTATGCGTAATATGGCCATCACTGTATTTACTCACTAATAAATAGCTGCTTTCATGACAAGCTGGAGTCCAAAGAAGGGAAGAGGAACGAGGTGGAATGATCCACTACTGCAAGGCGGTAATATGCCCAGTGTACAGCAGCTGTCTCTGTGCATTTCAGCTAGCATGTTTGAAGTAGTCCTTTAAAAACAAATTGCAGTACTAGGACAAAAGGGAAAACATGCCTAAGAGTGGGTTTAAATCGTTTAAACATTAACATGCCTGCAACTAAATTGCCAAAGTTAGGGTGTGCTATATAAATTAGGATTATAGTTTTTGCTATCATTTTATTTATAAGGTAAATTATGAGAGTTTGGTATAATAAGGAAAATGATCTTTAAATTACTAAACTCTTGCAGATAGTTCAAAAAATGGATCTTTAAAACCCTAATCTACTGCATTAAATTACGTGTATCTGTCTGCAGCATCGTGTGGCAGTTGTTGCTAACTGCCGTGCCCTCCTTGCTGTTTTGGGGTACAACCCACAGCAGTTTTCTTAGTGGACTTTAGGGCAGTTGTCACCTCTGCTTGAGGGGTCTGTTTCATTATTGAGGCTCTCCTCTCCATCTTTAATGGTAAACATAAATACAGTGACATTTTTTTAGCCTTAAGTCTCTATGTATGCATTTTGTCATGCAGATGAGCAGGAGCAGAGATTTTTTTGGTTTTTTTGTTTTGTTTTGTTTGTTTTTTTTTTTTTTTTCCAGACTGGGTGTCTTAGTTAGGGTTTCTACTCCTGCACAAACATCATGACCAAGAAGCAAGTTGGGGAGGAAAGGGTTTATTTGGCTTACACTTCCATACTGCTGTTCATCACCAAAGGAAGTCAGGACTGGAACTCAAGCAGGTCAGGGAGCAGGAGCTGATGCAGAGGCCATAGAGGGATGTTCTTTACTGGCTTGCCTCCCCTGGCTTGCTCAGCCTGCTCTCTTATAGAACCCAAGACTACCAGCCCAGAGATGGCACCACCCACAAGGGGCCTTTCCCCCTTGATCACTAATTGAGAAAATGCCTTAGAGTTGGATCTCATGGAGGCATTTCCTCAACTGAAGCTCCTTTCTCTGTGATAACTCCAGCTGTGTCAAGTTGACACAAAACTAGCCAGTACAGTGGGTTTCTCTGTGTAGCCCTGTCTGTCCTGGAACTCACTCTGTAGATCAGGCTGGCCTCAAACCCAGAAATCCACCTGCCTCTGCCTCCCAAGTGCTGGGATTAAAGGCGTGCGCCACCACGCCCGGTTAGGAGCAGAGGTTTCTAGGTAAGGAAGAGACAGGGTCAAGCAAGGAACAAGGACGTGGGGTTGGGGTACAGCCAGATTTTGCCATCTGTTTACCAGAAATGTCAGTGTTCAGGGCTTTAAGATCAAGTTTGCCAATCAGAATTGCTGTCCTCCTATTGAAGAAGCTGTGGCCCAGCAATGTTAGGTGATTTGCCCAAGGCCACACAGCAGTGGTGCCGAGCAGAGGGAGCTTATTCTCTGTAGTCTGGTAGTCCTCCTTCCTATAGCGCTCACAGGCTCTCCAGTCTCTGCTCCCCAGGAGGAGGAGCCTCCGGATACCAGCTTTGTGACCTAGCTCAACTCCTTGGCTTCCTATTTCTATTTATTTTAACTAAAGACTCTTAAGTGACAAGCTTGTGTGTGTGTGTGTGTGTGTGTGTGTGTGTGTGTTTGGGGGTTGGGTATGTGATGTTTTAGCCTATGTGTACCTTGTGGAATAGCCAAATCAAACTATTTAATGCATGTATACCTCAATTGTTTTGTGTAGTAAGAATATTTAAAATTTGGTCTCTTAGCAATTCCAAGTATATATTGGAGAACCTAGCTGCTAAGATGTGCAATAGCTCTCTTGAACTTACTCCTTTTGACTGATTGAAACAGTGTTCTTTGGCCAACTTTTCCCAGTTCTCCTATCCTCCAGCTTCTTGTAAGCCACCATTTTACTCTTGTTTTTGTGAGTGTGACATCTAGTACTCTATATCATTGAGATGGTGCCTTTCAGTGTCTAAGTGTTTAACATAATGGTCTCTAGGTTGTGATAAGGCTTTTTTTCCCCCTTAAAAGCCAGTTACTAGCCCTTGTATATACAACACTTCATTTTCCTTACTCCCTGGCTAATGACCCCTAAGGGTGATCCCCTATCTTGGCTGTTCTGAAGCCTGCTGCAGTGAGCAGGAAGGTGTGCAGATGGCTGCAGGGGCATCATAGCCATGCCACATACACCCATTAGACCATATATATATATGCCACCAGAGATTCTGGGTCTTAGAGTAGTTTGCAATTTTTCAAGAAAAACTCAATGCTGTTTAATATAAGGGTTGGATTCACTTACCTTCCATCAGCACTGTGCAGGAAAGCTCTGCTCCATATCTTTGCCAACACTGGTTCTCTTTCATCTTTTTTTTTCTTCCTTTCATTCTGTGTGTGTGTGTGTGTGTGTGTGTGTGTGTGTGTGTGTGTGTGTGAGAGAGAGAGAGAGAGAGAGAGAGATTTAACTTAGATTCCCCTGATGATTGATTTTTTTTTTCATTTACTTACTGGTTAGATATGTGTCTTCTTTTGTGATATATCAATTTAGGTCCAATACCAAATTTTTAATAGAATTTTTTTGTTAAGCTATGTTCCTTAAATATTTTGTATATTAATCCATTTGCTGTGTAATTTGCAGGCATACTCTTCCATCTCTGAGGTTATTTATTTACTCTCCTTTTTCTTTGCTGTTGAAAACCTTTCAGTTTGATGAGACCTTATTTGTTTATTTTTTGCTTTAGTTGTCCGTGGTTTTGGGGTCCTACGCAAATGGTCTGCCTACACAATGCTGTGCAGATTTCCCCCTCAGTTTTCTTCTAGTACTTCTACAGTTTTAGTTCTTGTGTATGAATGTTTAACCTATTTTTAGTTGATTTTTTTGCATATTAGTATTCCATTTCCATACCATAATTTATAGAAAAGGTTATCCTTCTCCCACTGGATATTCTTAGCAACTTTGTGAAACATTAATTTATAGTTAAGTGCGTGGGTTTATTTCTGGCATCTTTATTCTGTTAGGCTGTTTTTATGCTAGCACCATGCTGTGTTTCATTCTGTTCCACTGCCTTCGGTTCCCCTTCTCTCCTCCTTTCCCCTCCTTTTCTGTTTTTGAGATAAGGTCTTGTTATATAATTCAGGCTGGCCTTGAATTTTAATTCTAGCTCAGCTCCTGAGTGCTACGATTACATTTTAAAAAAATCACTATGACCAACTCATTCATCATGCGTGCGTGCGTGTGTGCATGCAAACGTGCATGCATGTGTGTGTGTGTGTGCGCGTGTGTACGTGCACACACATACACATATTGTGAATGGCATTGTTTGTCTGATTAGTGTTGGAAGGTGGAGATGAGCTTTCATTGTATATAGATATGCTATTGACGTTTCTATGTTGAGTTTTGTATTTTGCAACTTTACTGAATTAATGTTTGTTTTAATAGGTTATTTTTGGGGGGAGTATAGCCCTTAGGCTTTCCTATATATAAGACCCTGCCGTTTAGAAACATACAGTTTAACATTGTTTCCCAACTTGGTTGGTTTTTTTTTTTTTTTCATTTCTGTTGCCTAATTACACCAGCCAGGAATTACACTAATATGTCAACTAGAAGTGGTGGGCATATCTTCTGGGAGACATTAAACTTCGCCACTGAGATGTTTGCTCTGCCTTTGTTCATTTGAGCCCTATACTGTGTTAGGTACATCTCTTCTGTGTCTTATTTATTCAATTAGTTGCTACCTTAAAGCTCATGTTATCACTAGAATAGTATAATAATATACCCACATTGTAGATTGGAGTTCAAATGAGCTAATCTATGCAAATTTTATTTGTGAATCTGAAAATAATTTATAATAATGAATTGTTTCCTAATTTAATAATCTAAGTAATTTGAAGAAGTTGAAATCTTGATTTTTGATTTCTAACTACAGGAAGGAACTTGGAAAGTAATTTGTTTTGCTACTTTCTCATCTGTCTTATTGGTGAACACTTAGTCATAGAATAGGTTAAGTAGCTTTTCTAGTCATGTATGTAATTACTTTATCACCATCCCTATCTGCAACTACCACTTTGGGCCTAAAATTGACAAGGCATTGTGCTAGACATTTCTCATATGTCTAATAGATGTGATATGGGAAGCATTTTATCATTTGCTGATTAAACTGAGATTTAGACTGGTCACACAGCAAGAAAGTGAGAAGCCAGGGTTCCGACCAGCTTCACACTAGTGTTTGTTCATGGAGCAGTGTAATCTACCTCCATGATACTGGGTCCCAAGCACTGGGAATCCTGATTCCAGTTTGTGAAATACAGTCTCTCAAAATGTGTCTATATTTTCTTTAAAATATTTATTAATATTGGTAGTCTTTAATGTTAGCATTAATATGAAATTTAAGTCATTTAAGTGTCTTCTTATTCATTTGCTTAAAAATGAATGTTTTTTGTGCTAGATACTTCTCATATGATTTCTGAGATGATAGGAATCTTATGCTTGTTTTGTGGTGGTTTGAATGAGCCTGGCCCCCATGGGCTCACATAGGTGAATGCTCGGTTTCCAGTTGGTGGAACTGTTTGGAAAGGATTAGGGGATGCGGCTTTGTTGGAGGAGGTGTGTCACTGAGGTGGGTTTTGAGCTTTCAAAAGCATAGTCCAGTCTCACTTAGCACTCTCCCTTTCTCTCCTTCACTCTCTGGCTTATATTTGTTTTCTCAATGTGTAGTCTTTTAGCTGCTGATCCAGCACTATGCCTGCCTGTACCCCATAATGCTCATGGACTCTAACTCTCTGGAACTGTGAGCCCCAATTAAACACTCTCTTTTATAAACTGCCTTTGTTACAATGCTTTATTATGGCAATAGAAGAGTAACTAAAATTGTTTCCTTGGTGGAAGGTTAGATATGAAAATGTATTAGTTCAAATAGATATTAGTAAGGCTAAAGTTCATTGTAGTGCTGCAGCCACATAGCCGTTGCTTTCCTTAAAGAAGGGAACTGTGGAAATCTGTATCACCTACTGTTCCAAAACTAGTAGTGTGTGGAGTCAGAGTACATGGTCGTTCTTTTTCTCAGAAACGATTTCTATTTATAATTTTATCTGGAAACATTTTAGTTTCTTTCTAAAAGTACAAGATGCTTGTAGAGCAGGTATTGACAACTTTATAATCTTCAGTTAGTGAATATAAAATAAAACAAGAATGAGTAAGACAATAAGCACTAAATTGTGGACTGCTTGTCAATTTAGCCCTGAAAACAGTGAAGTGTAATCTTAGGGTAGTGAGCCTTCAGAGCCTGTTCACTGGGGCGACCTTATTAGTGAGATCACTTTTAGAAGGTGTTCTTTTGCCTGTGTAGTAGCTAAGTCTTTTTCTCATGTACACCTCCTATTGGATACAGTGTATTATATAGCTAGTATATAAAACGGTACTTTCATAATTGACATTTAAATTTTTTATGCTGTAGTTTTTAAGTAATGAGAGGAGAGAGGGAGAGGCATTTAGAAGCAACAGGCCACTGTGTCTGAGAACTTGAAACAGCAAGACCTGACAAGGATGACATTGTCACTGATCCTAATGCAGCTTGGATTGGTTTGATGCATTATTAGCTGAAGTCCATACTTAATTTGGATTTCCTTGGTTTTCCTCTAATGTTCTTTTTCTATTACAAGATTTCATCCAGAGTCCACACATTATCCACTGTGTCTCGGGCTTCTCTTAGCTGGAACATGTCCTCAAGTTTTCTTTGTTCTTTGTGACCTTGACAGTTTTGAGGAGTAGAGCTTTTGTTGTGTGGTGTCCCACAGTTGAGATTTGACTGTTTCCCTTATGATTAAGTTAGGAGCAATCCTGGGTTTAGGGTAGGTGATGAGTTAAAAGTGAAGTAACACTTTCATGATGCACATCTAAGTACACACATCAGTATGACATCACTTTTGCTGTTAACCTGATCACTTGTCTGAGGTAGTGCCTATTAAGTTTATCTACGATGGAGTCAATATTTTCTTCTCTATAGTTTTAAGCTTTTACTTTGATAAAATCTATGTGTATAGGAAAGTTGCAACAGTAGTACAAGTGATTCCCATGTTCCCCTTACGCCGATACACTATGTTTCTTTATCATATCTCTCTCCCTCCCTTCCTTCCTCTCTTTTCCCCTTCCCTTTTCTCTCCTTCCCTTCCTCCCTCCCTTCTTCTTTCTCTCTTTCCTCTCTCCCTCTACCCTTCCTTCCTCTTCCCTCCCTCTCTTTTTGGTCTGAGCTGTTGGGAGCAAGCAAGTTGGAGACAGGATGGCGGGACTTCCAAAGAAGTGGCTTCATCTTCCTTTCTATGTGGCATAGGCAAAGCAGAGTAAGGAGACATAGAGCTGGCTACTTTGATAAATGTTAACAGACTCCTGGATGTGGGGACAATCTGTGGTTGTCTGACACCTGGTCCTGGGGTAATTAGTGCAGGTGGCTAGTAGCCGGAGTGTAAGACCTGAATTTATGAAATTCTTAGACAAATGGATGGATCTGGATGATATCATCCTAAGTGAGGTAACTCAATCACAAAAGAACACACATGATATGCACTCACTGATAAGTGGATATTAGCCCAGAAATTCAGAATACCCAAGATACAATTTACAAAATACATGACACTCAAGAAGAAGGAAGACCAAAGTGTGGATACTCCGATCCTTCTTAGAAGGGGGAACAATATACCCATGGAAGGAATTACAGAGACAAAGTGTGAAGCAGAGACTGAGGGGTGACCTAAGAAAGAGTCACACGGAATTTATATTCTTTTTACCACATAGTCTCAGGTTTCATATAACGCTACTTTAGCCTTTTGCAGCAAGTCACTGAGTTGACCCATATTCAGGGGGAAAGCTATCAGGTTCTATCTTGTAAAGGAAAGAATGTTAAGGAATTTAGGAATGTGTTTTAAAAGTGTCAACAACTGAGATGCTTAAAGAAGTTAAAATAAGCCTGCAGTAACAGAATAGCAGAAATGACTCCTGCTAAAAGTATCCTGTATTTCTGTATATATGATCTCATAGTTGATTATGCTTGCCTTATGACTTGATTTTTTAAAAATATCCTGAGATAAAATTATATTAGAGATTTACTAGAGATTTTTGTGCATGTCAGACCTGATTATCTATTCACTATTATTTCTAATTTAATGTTTCATAGGATGTATCTTTTCATGATAGTAAATATTTTTCTCTAAATAATGGTTGTTAATTTTTCAAGTATTATATTTTATTGCTTTTAAATTGCATCTATTTTAACATGAAAAGGTGTCACATTTTCTTATATTTTAATTCATTAGTTTCATTTTTTTTTTTACAGATTACCTTTTAAATACTTTATTTATTTAATATGTTTGAGTATTTTGCTTGAATGTATATCTGCACCACTACATACATGCCTGGTGCTGAAGTCAGAGGAGGGTATCAAATCCCCTAGAACTAGAGTTATGAGCTGATATGTGGGTGCCAGAAATTGAACCCAGATCCTCTGCAAGAAGAACATGTACCATCTTCTCCAGCCGCCATACTGCTCACTTCAACATGGGCATATTCTTTATTAAACTTTTACTTTGTGTTGAGAATTCTAAAATATTAGCAAATAATTTATAATATTTTGTATTATATTTTTTTTTATTTATAATATGTGCTACCAATTTAAAAAGTAAATTGTATAGGGTCTGGAGAGACAGCACAGTTGATTAACTCAGGCATGAGGACTTTAGATCAGATATCCAGAACTCGAAGAAAACTTGGCATGATAGTATGCTCCTATAACCCAGGTGCTGGTAGGTATGTGTGGGTGGAGACAGGAGGACCCCTACAGCTCCCTTGGCCAGCCAGCCTTGACAAATTATAGAACTTCAGGTTCAGGGAGACCTGTTTTTTTGTTTGTTTGTTTGTTTGTTTGTTTGTTTTTAAATCAATGTTGAGAACAGTTGAAGAAAAAAAAAGACATGTCTATTCCTCACTGACACTCACACATGTGCATATTGCACAGCCCAACACAGCCAGTACTCACAAAACTGCAATTTTGCAGTTAGAAGACAACAGACGGAATCCAATATACTGACGATTCATCGTGGAGACACCTATTTTCTCCCCATTACCGCAGACCTGTCTTCTGACCAGAAAGACTTCTTCAGAAAAATCAGCTGGCAGTCACAAGAGTGAAACCTAGGATGTTGCCTAACTCAGAATCTCTCCAACTCCCTGATGCTCATACCAAATGCACCATCAGTGGTTAACCGAGGCTGTTAATGAAGGGCTCTTTGTAAGACAGAAAGACACAACATCTGACCCTCTCATATTCTTTATCTTGGTTGCATGTAGCTACTGATTTTATCTTTCACAACTCATAAGGAACTTGTCCTAAGTTCCAAAGATGGAGAAATTGATTGTATAAACTGAAGAAAGTACTAGGTAGCAAGACTATTACTGGTTTTCTGTGCCTCTTATTATGAAGGCTGTTAGGTTTTTTTGTTTGTTTGTTTGTTTTTTTGTTTTTTGTTTTGTTTATGTGCTAAGACACTCTTTAAGTGTTAACAGAAACATGTTATCTTATGGTAATCCATATTTTGTCCAATCTTTTATTCATGGTGTGTCTAGGGTTATTGAGAAATTATTGTAGGTTACTCTCATAACATTTGTGCCACTATGTCACTAGTATGTCTTGTAGGCAGGCCACTGTTCCAGGTCACAGGGTTTGTAGCTGGATCATACTGATGACTTCTTCTCTTTTCCACTGGTAAGCAGAGTACCTTCCAGCACCATGAGTGGGAGTCAGCAGGGGTGAAGCTTCTAGTTGGGCACCAGTTCAGTTTTCCATGTTTGATGACCTAAGTAATGCTATCTTCAGCAATAGGGCATGTCTTAGAGTTTTTATTGTTACAGCAAAACACCATGACCAAAGAGCTAGTGGGGGAGGAACGTGCTTATTAGCGACTTACACTTCCAGATCATAGTCTATCATTGGGAGAAAAATCCGTGACAGGAACTCAAACAGGGCAGGATCCTGGAGGCGGGAGCTGATACAAAGGCCATGGAGGGTGCTACTTGCTGGTTTGTTTCACACAGCTTTCTTAGCCTGCTTTCTTATAGAACAACCCAGGATCACCAGCCCAGGGATGGCACCACCCATATTAGCCTGGGCCCTCCTCACTGATCACTAATTGAGAAAATGCCTTACAGCTGACTCTCATAGAGGCATTTTCTCAAAGGAGGCTCCTTCCTCTCTGATAACTAGCTTGTGTCAGGTTGACACACAAAACCAGCCAGTGCAATTCCTTATCCTCAGGTTGTGGAGAGCAACAGATAGCCTTGGCAGTAGCTTGTGATGTTTGGGGAGGGAGGTGTCCATGGGACCCTTTTGGCTAACAAATCAACACGGTATAGCTCATTCCTGTCACTGGAGCTTTGGCTTTTTGCTATAAGATGTCTAGTTGGGACATTGTCTCCCTCGTTATGTGGTGATGCCATTTAAATTCCTTTCATAGATGTGTATATTTTAGGAATCTTCTTTAGTGGTAGGCTTCCGTATAGCTTTTCAAAAGCCCTTTAGTTAGCTGTCCTTGATCCTATTTCCTCCTCTGTTCTCATCTCCATTTATTCCTCCTGTTCTAGTTTCCTCATCTCTTTCGATCATTATATTCTATTCCCTTCCTTGGAAGGTGCTCTCTTCCCTCTGGTCCCTTAGGAGCTACCTGGCCTCTGTACTTAATCAGATTCTTCCCTCTGGTCCCTTAGGAGCTACCTGGCCTCTGTACTTAATCAGATTGAAACACAAAATTGACCTCAGAGTTTATTTCAGAGGAAAAGAAACTAAAGTACTGATGGTTACGTGATCTGTCCAAGATTCTATAGCCTGCTAATATCAGGAATCCTCTTCTTAGGTTACCTGCCTCTGGTTAGGGCTGGTGCTTTGTTTCCTGCCTTCACTGTTCTAATTTGCTTGCTAGTCCACACAAAGCAGGGGCAAGTCTGTGTGTGCATACCTTAAATAGAAAATAAATAAATAAATCTGGAAGCATGAGAAGAAAACCATTTGACAGAATTTGCTTGTTTAATTTATTATTTGGTTTGCATCTTCAGTCTTTCCACCAAACTGGTGTACAGTGGTTTCTCTTCCCTGGACACTGAGCAGTGGGGATTTTTATGGAAGAATAGCTTACTTAAAGGCTTTAAATTTGGGATTTAGGTCATAGGGTTAAGGCAAGAGCCATCCTAAGGTCTCCCAAATCTAGAAAACTAACAGTTTAATTTCTGGTCAAGCTTGTTCAATTAAAGATAATTGGCAAATGTACCTTAGCTTACTTCACACTCAGGAAGTTCAGAGTCAGACACAAGTAAGCCCATTGGTCCTGGGGAGAGTTATTTTGGAAACAGCAGGTAGGAAAGAAGCTTAGCATTTCAGAAATAAGACCCTAATTTCTAGCAGTCTGTGTCACTGCTAGGCTGGCACTGCAAAGGATTGGTTTCTTAGAAGGGAAAAATGGTGGACATACGCTTTCCCAGGAAATTATTTCTGGAACATATTGATTAATATCTAACCTTAAGAATTTTATGTAGGCATTTCACCATTATAATTTTGAAATATGGAAAGACCTTGCAACATTCTTAGATTGCCTTCTGTCTGTCTGCCTTGTTAAAGATCCTTTTAGTTAAATGGACCATCCTCCTTAAATGATGTCATTAGCTCAGATTGAAAAGACATTGCCTGCAGGGAAATCATTTAATTGAACCAAAGTGCCTTATTTCTGTAGATCTTAGAGCAGTTTGCTCACTTTTACCTTCAGATTGGATAATTTATACTGGATAATTTTTTCAGCTCTACAAATGATAAAATGTTAAGAAAAGAAATCTCTTTTAAAAGTATTTTGATGTTTTATAGTTTGCCATTTTTGAGTTAGACTCACTGGTTCTTAAACTGTTGAGTCAAGTCTTATTTTCCAGTTAAGTGTTTTAGCTTGTTGGACTAAGTTGTTAGTGCACTGGGTTATTGAAGTCACTGGCTACAAAATAAATGTTTGTGACTTAATATAGAAATGAGCTGGTTACTTTTGCTCTTGTGATATTTTCTTATTTCTCTTTTTCTTTTAAGTCACATTTACTAGTGTGTGAGTGTGTGTGTGTTTCTGAAGTTTGATGTGCTTTTGATAGCTGTGTGTAGCCGTTAATAACTCTACCGTCATGGACTATAGGACACTGCTAACACTTTGGAAAGTTTCCTTGCACTCCTTTGAAGTCGGTTCCTGCTGTGGTTCACATCTCCTGGCAGTCAGTAATCTGTTTTCTGATTGTGTAGTTCTGCTCTTTCTAGAAGACTCTGTAATTGGAATGTAGTATGTAGGCAGGAAGATCTGGCTAGTTATACTTAGCATGACACTTTTACAACTGATGTAAGTTATTCAGTGTACCAAGAGTATTTTCCTTTTTATTGTTAATATGTGTTCCAGCATGTGGAGGTACCACAACTTGGTATTTAATTTACTAATAATGAATATATATGTTCTTTGCAACTTTGACCAATATTAATAAAGCTACTGTAAATATTTTCATGGAGTTTTGTGCATGTGTGTTTGTGTTACATTGCTGGGAATTGAACTTAAGGCTTCATATACTCTAGGTAAGCTTTGTACCACTGAATTACATTCCCACTCCTGAAGATACAGTTTTGAGGCTTATGTTTTTATTTTTCCTGTGAGTAGGCTCTGCATGAAAAACTAATAAGCTGTTTTCCACAGTGCTGTATCGTTTTAAGTTTGCCCCAGCTGCTTTGCATGCTCACCAGCACTTGCTGTTGTCCATCTCTACCTTTTATTCCTATTTTATTTTATTTTAGGTGTGTTAACTTTAATTCTACCACCCATTTAATCTTTAAAACTTAAGATTTAAAAATAAGAACAACCAAACTATAGCATCTGTGTGATTGTTGGTTGAGGCTATTGGTATACACTAGTTTGTTTTGGTTCATGGTTCTAAACTGATTATAATCATACAACCTAAAAAGATTGTATTGAATCTAGTGCATCCTACTCAGTTTTAGCATTATAATAATGATACCGTTATAAATTTGGCTATGTTCCTAAATACACTAAATGATCATGCTGGTCGAAGCAGCACATGACATTTTACACTGAGGGTAAAGAAGTAGCTTAATGCATTCTTTCACAATTGTGTATCATTCTGAGATTTCAAAAGAACAAAAATAACTCTTTAAAGTCTCAATGTTATATGAACTATTGCTATTGCATTTCTTTAAGGAAGATATTTGACTATTACAATCCTGATGATTGTCTAGTTTGAGTTTTTTCATTGTCCTAGCACAATAAAAGGTGTTGATAGAATTGAGACTTTATAGAGTATGGCTAGTTGGTAATAATTATAAAGTCTTACTGATGTTTGGTTCCTGTTTTTATGCTTAGATTAGCAC